>NC_055658.1:8483227-8799060 GCF_017976325.1 Chelmon rostratus
TTCATGATCCACAAATCTGTCCTGGAATCTTTTTTTTCTTTTTTGGAAATGTGGGTAAACCGACTCTTAGATAACGTTGGAAGACAGACAACAAAAAGAACGTGGGGGGAATCTTTTGACAAATCAGGGCCTCATCAGTGAAAACTGCATCAATATTCACCTCATCAAGAGAGCTCCAGAATCTTAACAAGCATTGATTCGCAACTATTTTGATGATCAATCGCTTTGGACTGCAGGTCAGACACAATAAGACATATGTAGATGGAAAATTATGATTTGTTTCTGACACTTTATAGACTAAATGATTACTCAATTAACTGAGAATCTGGAGATTAATCCATAATGAAAATACTTATTAACGGCAATTATAAATAAGTTTCGGAAATAAATGGTATTGAGATGTCCATCTTGAATTAAAAAACGTTCCTGTATGACACGAGATGTGGGCTGGAACTGGAAACCGCCACATTAGACAATGACCTATGGGATTAAATGTATGTAAAGACGGACGTGTGTTGCACTAAACTGTTCCCGATCAAGCAGACATTTCATGGAAAGAGCAGTCTGCAGGTCATACTTGCTCGATGGATGAACGAGAGCACAGTGGCATCATGATAGCTCAAATCAGGCAATCTGAATAAACACAAAGCACGCCTGTTGACTCAGAGCTTAGCCTCTCGTGTCCTTGGTTCAGGCTGATCCCCGCATGTCTTTCATTCGCTGGCTGGACTCTAGAGAGTGTCGTTTTGGAGAGGGTGTGGGAGGGAGGATGCCAGAGAGAGTCCCGGATAATCACTTTCCAAATATGCAAACAAAAGAAGCTCCTGTTGCAGCAGTAAGGGATAAATGGTGTGGTGGTCGACTGCAGCCAACTCCTCTTTTTCCGTCTTTGCTCCTGTTTTATAATGCATCCGGCAAACTGAGACAGTATGGCTTCACTTGTGAGTGTGTGTGTGTGTGTTTTCAGTCTCACTGTGCCTTACATGGGTCGGTTTGATTTGCACTCTTGCCTTAACCTTTAGCATTCAGCCTACTTGGATTGTATGCTTGTGCGTCTGTATGTGAGTGTGTTTTGAGTCCTGGGGGAGAGAGTGATGGTGGTCACACAGCTCACATCTGAAGCAGTGAAGTGGTGAGCGGGTGGGGGGGAGCAGGGGAGGGGATGTCTGAAGGGATGTTATGTGTTTTCATGTATACAGACATTTCTCAGTCCAGGGAGATCGTGGGGCGGCCCTCACACCTCTGGCTGTTCAGCAGTGAAGAGTTGGGGTGCGTCTGTGTGTGTGTTTTCAGTTCATAGCAGCCGCCTCACATCTCCGGCTGCTCTGCGCTCACTGGCTGGGTTCTTGGCTCAGGCGACTCGTAGCGCTGGTGGAAGTTTCTTTTCCTCAGCTTCTCTGGAGCTTTTCTCCACAAAACAATTTCCTAAACGCACATGAATGAATAGGTGAAAACTTACAGCAATCGTGAGTAAAAATATACTGGAAGACAGAAAGATGCATACAAAAGTAGAGAAACAATTTAAAAGAAAAACAGAATGTCCTGTATATGTGTACCTGAAGTCACAGGCTTAAGTATGTGGTATACTATTTCATATTTCTTCATATTTCTCACATTCAACAATGATGCAAACTGTTCAACTGGTTTAAAGGCACCCTGTGAAGTTTCGTGTATGTTTACATCAGTGTTTCTTCCGAAAGTTGATTCATCTGTGTAAAAAAATGGCGGCAGACACAACTGGGATGATACTCGTGTTCCACGTGTGCTGCAGAAACATTTACATATATCAGATCACTGACAAACAATACTTGTACTGTGCATAGATAAGTGTGTTACCTGCTGTTTAAAGTATCTTCTGTCCTCTTCATCCACCAGCACCAGATTAAGGAAGTAGCGTACAGAGAACTTCTTGTTGACATCCCTCATGGTGGGTGTCAAGTCATATCCTGGAGAAAGCGGAACAAGTGATATGCTGTCACTCAAACTTTATTTCATTTTTTTTTTAATGAAGAGGGACATTGAGAGGGAACCTGACTAATTACAAAGAGTCTAGTTTCCACAATGTACTTAAACAGTAACGGCCATAGAAGAAGAGAGAAGAGAGCTCACCTGCCAGGAACAGTCTGATGGGGATTGATTCTCCTTTAACTGGAGCTCCATCCATGATTTCATATTTTGCAACCGTCTCGGTCTCTGTGGTGGTACTGGGACCTGGAAAGGAGGACAGCAATTACATTAGGTGAGCAGGACAGACTACTGTTAAGTGGAGCAGAGCTGACAGAAGTTTCCATGCTCTCACTGCGACCTAATCAGTTTACAGAGGAGTATACCAACTGCAGCACTTCACAGGTAGAGGAAGCTCACAGCTGACCACCTACACAGTGAGCACGGACTCATGCTGCTTACCGTCCATGTGTCTGATGCATGCTCGTTTCATTTGACACCTGGCTGCCCTGGATTCTTACCTATGCCTGTTATCTCCTTCTTGATAAGCTGTAGCTCCATGTGTTGGATCTTGATCCTGACCAGCAGGAAGTAGATCTTCCCAACAATCACGTCCTTAAGGTGGTATCTAACCAAGAGACACGTCAAGAGAAGCTGCTCAAACTGGTCTTATTTGGATTTGGGGTGTGCTGAGGAAGAAATCAAGGCTTGAACAGAAAAGTGAAAGTAATATTGATCTTACTTGGATTTATTATATTCGAACTCAATGTGCAGACAGTCTTCTATGCCGACCTCCATCTTGATTGAGTTGTTGACGTCTGGGTAGGTGGCTAACTGGTGCACAATCAGCTCATATTCCTTCACTAAATCAGACAGACGACGAACTATTGTCACCCTGAGGAAATACCTGCAAGAGACAGACAACGCAAGCTTTAATACATTTACTGATCCCTGTTAGGAATCAAGAGGAAAGCTCCCCTGCAGACTGTCTGCTGCCATAAGACTGAACCTGGATACTTCAACTCTGATTCCAAAAGAGGTGGGACGCTGTGTAAAACAAGCAACACCGAATGTGACAATTTGCTCATTGTTTCTGACAAATGCTCAATTGAAAACAGTACAAAGAAAATATATTTAATGTTTCACCTCATCAGCTTTATTGATTTTTGTAAATACCAGCTTATTCTGAATTTAATGCAGCAATGTGTTTCAAACAAGTTGTGACAGGAGCAACTAAAGACTGGGAAAGTTGTGGAACGCTCCAAAAACACCTGTTTGGATCATTCCACAGGTAAACAGGTTGATTGGTAACAGGTGATAGTATCATGATTGGGTATGAAAGGAGCATCCTGGAAAGGCTCAGTGGTTCACAAGCGAGGATGGAGGAGGTTCACCACTTTGTCAACACATGATTATATAAATGATGTAACTACATGAGCTACAGAACACTTATAAAACCATTTTTTGGTAAACCTCAGATCATTAGAAAATGATTGCTTTCTGGTTTTATTTATATTTAACACAGCCTCATATCTTTTTTGGAAGCGGGTTGTAGATGTTAAAGTTCACTGACATTAAAAACTTCAAAGGGGACTAAAACACATGTGACAGAAGTTGCAGCTTGCCTCATGTCGAACTGTATAATAAATATACCTTAGCCTGACATTCGCTCCAGTGTAGGACTCATAGGGCTTCTCCACCTGCATGAACTCGAAGTCGTAGCTCCTGTTCTGGGTGAGTTCTCCAGGCAGAGCCAACTCTTTCACCAAGTCCACAAACTCATGGGTGTTACTCTTATCAGAGAAGAGCTCTGAAATACAGCAGAGTGGATTTAGAGTGGTTGGTCTGTAATTCAACACAGTTTTATACACACGACAAAATGTTTTATATATTGGTTATATTTCAGGGTTCCATGCTCTTTCAACACATTGCTCTCATTAAACTCCTCCTCTTGCAAATACAGTTGGAGGAGGGTTTAGCTCCACTATGGCAGACTGCACATGACGACCACATGCTCTGTTAAACCTTTTAGCCACATGAGAAAGCCAACAGCTGACTGTTGACAAGCAGCTTTCCAGCTATAAAACCCAATGCATTCAATCAACTTTTCAAAGACTTCATGGAGCTGGTCGCATAAGGCAATTTAGAGGTTATAAGGGTTAAACAGAAAATATCCATCTGCACCTTCCTACTAACATCACAGTAACAAAAGAGTTCCTCATAATCATAAATACCAGTTAACTCTCCATACACTTTACACCTCATGCAAAAGACAGAAAAACAGAGAGATAACAGGAAGTTAAGTGTAACACTTCAATCATGCCCACCTATCTGTCCAACAAACTCGATGCGGATGCCCTGATGCTCCAGCCGCTTTCCTCCCTGCTTCACATTTAGATTCACCTTGAGAGGAACAGTTGATGAGATCAAGTAACATAACAACCAAAAAAACATGTTACACAATATTACCAATTTACAAATGCATTTGGCTTTGACATAGAAAAACTAGAATGTCCTAGAACACAAAAAATATCTCTGAGCTATCCCTTGTTATTACATATCTGCTGGAACTGCATTTATTCTGTTACATCCTGGTTCAAACAGGTTACGCTTTTCTGAAAATTCTGGTTGATGACAGAAGGCCAATCAGACAAACATCACAAGTGAATGTAATATGGGGCAGACTCCAATATAATTTAATAAAGCAGATATATCAGCTGATACATTTGTGGATCCTAAACTTAGATGCTTCACTTTCTCCTGAAGTCAGAGCAAATCTCGCACATACATCAAAAGAACCTTAATTTCCCACTGGGCTCAGTTAAAGAGAGCATCCAAAAATACACCGGCGTAATGGCCGAGCAGTGCATTACCTGCTGACCTAGTGCTGCTACCCAATAACTGAAATGACAGCGAATTTAAATCATTCTTCATGTGTGGAGCCACTTACTGAACCATGTGGAGCTCAGTGCAGCCCAATTTAAGAAAGAATGTAAAGTTTACCTTGCCAGACACAGACTCTCCATCGTAGAACAGGTAGTGTTTCTCCACTTTCCCGTCTTCCGTCTTTAACTCTGCTGTCTTTCTGTTCTCTGCATCGTTCAGCAGCACATCTATCTCACATACCGGCCCAAACAAACCTCCTAGGAAACTCTAAAAAAAACAAAGTGCACCATAGAAAACAGCGTATTACACACACAGAAACAGACTATTCAAGATTTGCAGAAGTCAGCTTATTCAAAGCGGACTAGTTGATGGGTTGTCCGATTAGTAAATTGATTAAGCCCTTATTCACAGTCAATCGGGATGGACTGTGAACAGAACAAGAAGCTCCTTGCTATACTAATCGTGAAGAGCTTTAACTGCACAATCTTAAAGCAGAATGACAGCTGTCATCTTTTTTTAACCTTTAAGGTTCATAAAGTTTAGCCTTTTTAGCAATGCTGTACGATGACTGACAACTTAATCAAACAAAGCTAAGATTCAGAGACAACAGTAGCAAATCTATTATCAGCAAACGATTTTGATCAAAGGGACTGAAACACAGTGTCAGTCACAGTTTTCAGCCTGACATTACAGACAGCTGTGTCCAGACTGAGGCTGCTTTATGGTTTCCAGTCACTTTGAAACTCCAACAGACTGGGACAAGTGTAATGGTTTGTTATCACACATCTCTATGGACTCTGACGACAGATTTAGCTGCCTGCAATTAGATAATATCTATACCTGAAAATAAATGTGTGCAAATGAATGTGCACGTCACACTAAACCAATTACTTCTCACCAGCTGCACAGACACATTATTCTCCTCTGAGCTGGCACAGAGTCACAAACACATGCTTCAGCATGCAGGAGCAGCAGATCCAGAGGGATCACTCCAATCATCAATATGTCAGGAGAGACCAATCAATGTCTGTCACACGGGTGGGTGCTTTCATTCAGTGCATCCCGCAATATGTTGCATATGTGGTTTAGGAGAAACCCCAAACTCCACCTAATGTGCTACACAGGAGCAACTAACATGCATAACACAGCAACACTGCACCAGTCGGTGCGATTTTGTCCTTAATTATTTCAATAAATAACAGATCAACGGTTTTCCAAAAAGGCATCCCTAAAACATAATAATATTTAGAGAATTTTAAGAGTTAGGTCAACATGCATGTGCCATAGGGTACAACTTCACATTACATCGCCCGAACCAGCCATGTTAGCTAACATTAACATTTCTCTTCGCAGCTCCAGTTACCGGAAGAATAAACAAGGTAAAATAACTTCATTTGTTAATCCCATTTTTTGTTGTTATCTCCATTAAGTAAAGCTGCTAGGCCGTTGGCTAACTTTAGCTAAAACATCATTGAAAAAGCAGAGACGGCCTCGTACTAATGCTAACTCGACCGACCCAGCTAGCTTTCCTGTCGGGTTTAAGTTAAACAGCGATTGTCCAACGAAGCTGGGGTCCGTGTAAATGCTGGCTTTTTGCGAATAAATGCCCCGCTTCACTTCAGTGTCGTCCCAACAGCTGATGAATGTTTTCACACTCACCATCTCGGCCGTCTAGACAGTTGAAGCTAACAGCTAGCCTCGCTCCGTGTAGCCTGTCTGCCTGAACCAGGAGGTAGTATCAAGGCTCACCGTCATGTGACCCGGGTCAGGTGTGTGTGGGCGGGGTCAGGGCGGCTAAAATGGGACGCAAATGGGCGTTTTCTAGTTACTTATCAGCCAACACATACACTGATACAAACCTATGTAATAAGACAATACTGAAATAATATAACTTTTCTGTTTGGTGCATTAATTGTATTGCTTGGTGTGCAAAATTGCTTTAAGTCAGGAACTTATATAATAGCTATTCTGCTTCAGTTGTATTGACTTTATGCTGCTGGAGTCCTGAGAGTTTAATCTTTTCTGTCATGTTTAGCTTTCTATAACACAATGTACAACGTAGAACATTGCTTACATAACATTGTTATGTCAGAAAAGTAGATTGATAAAGTCAATCTAGTCCAAATTTGCATGCAAAAAACAGTCCTCTTTCCTTTTTTCTAGGAAATGACATCGCTATGAAGCATCCAAAGATCATCTCTCATCCTAAGCAAGTACAAAAATGAAGGCTATAGAGGATCAACTTACTTAAGCCCTGTTCATTCAAAAATGAGATTCACATATTACCCAGTCGACTGAGGAGATAGAACAAACACCAGAACAGTTTTCATAAAATATACAGAAAATACTGTTGTTATAAATCCTTTATTGATAGAAGTAGTTCAAATGCAAATTAGACAATGCAGAGCATGTTGAAATGCATGCATGTGCATATTACATAATTTGAATATATTCCAGCTCACAGTGGTTAAGATTGCATGAATCCATTCCTGAGGGATTTGGGTTTGCAAGAGTCTCTTGTTAAATGTTGCAGACCAGAAGTTCCCAAAATAGGTTTCATAACCCTTCTGAGTAAGTGTAAAGTGTCACAAAATTTGAGACAAAGGGGTCAAAGAATATAAATAAGTCTTGGTTTTTGTGTGTCTTAAAGGAGCGTAGGCCTAAATGGCTCCAAAAAATACAACAAAATGGTTGGAACCACAGCTGCACAGAGTGAACAATGCATGGACAAAGGTATCATCTTATTGCACTGGTATTACAAATATTTGAAAGCATATATCTGATTTTATATCAAAAAGCATATTCCGACTTACACATCATTTCCACAAGAAAGCACTGATACAAGACAATGACGACAAAATTAAAGTGTGTATACGTCTCATTTATGCAGATCAGTGTTCTACTTTGGCAGTTAATTCTTCATCGTTTACAACTGTTTGCCCTGAAAGAGAACAGTTCTCATCAATTGCACTGCAAATACAAATAGATAAATTTGGCCTATATTTGGTCATTCTCTGAGCAGTGAAGTCTTTCCACCACCAGGTGGCGATGCAATACTTGTTTTGTTTGAAAAGGCAGGGTGGAAATAAAATAGATGCTTAGGCTTGTGTATGTGTGTCTGTTAATGGGTGGCTGTACGGCCTACAGCTGCAGAAGGTGGTCCTCTCTCAGCTCCTGCTCTGCTGGTTTTGCCACACCAACCAGAGACCTGCTAGGGAACAACCGCCTCATGCCCATCCTATCCTCACCTGCAAGCAGAAAAACAAGGACAGATCAGATGACATGTTGCAGAAAAAAGGAGGACCTAGAAAACTACTGAATACATGCAAATCAGGACATTCCCCGCCAAACAATTACCTAGCTTCATGTCTTTCTCTGTCCAGGACTGACCAGAGCCTGTCTCACTTTCAGCTGCCTCAAAGGCCTGGTCTGCCATGGGTATAATGTCAGCAGCAGAGCCTTCATAACCTCCAGAACCTTCCTCAGGCATGTAGAACATAGGTGACTCCCCCTCTTCGCTCAACATTGGTGTTTCCTCCTCCAACACATCTTCCTCCTCTTCCTCCTCCCTCAGTGGAATTTCACTCTCGACGGGCTCTGCCTCTCTGGAAACACAATGAGAGTCAGTCATTAAAAAATGTTGGTGCAGTTTGGCAGCTTGTCGCTGTCTGACGAGGCTTTCCAGCTCGATCACTTCAGTAAATAATATTTAGGTTCATGTTACCCCATCATTGATGACATTTTCCCTGCAACAACAAACGTCACAAACCAAACATTAGATGCTCCATCAGCCGCCACCAAACATGTTTTTGACATTTAAAAATACTTTAAATCACAGTTTGTGAGTTCAATAAACTACTTACAAACTCTTAACAGCACATTTATTCTTTCACCCTCATGTTTTATCCAGAATCTATGAGTATGTGAATATTTTTCACTTCAAATGTTTAACTTCTATGTGCAATATGTCTTCTTCTTCTTCACTGTGCAGTACACTTTCTGTGTGTACTGCACAGTCTTCAAGTTTCCTCATCGCACTTGTGTAAGTTCCTCATATGCACACATCTTAAACTCACTTCAGGTGAGAACAGAGAAAATTTCTTCCTCCAGAGGATGAATTTGTAGATGTCTCCTAGCCTTATACCGTACGTTGGAGCTGCAGCGATTAGTCGATTAATCAATCAACAGAAAATAACTGTCAAATGTTCAAGAATCTATTCATCATCTTCAATTTTTGAAGCAAAAATGACAAACATTTGTGGGCTCCAGCTTCAAAGATGTGAGGACATATATGACTGTAGAAGACATCTGAATACTTTGCCCTTTCAATATTTTATCTCTTTATTTTATGGGCCAAAAAACTAATAGAGAAAATAACCAGTATGCTAAAGGTAGGACAATTAAAATAAGGATTAGTTGCAGCCATACGGCACATATAAACACATATAAAAACAACCAAAACTCATGATGCGGGGGCTAAAAGGGTCCCAGAGATGAGACGATTTTACTTTCCAACAAGCAGCAACGAGCAGGTAGACGTGTTAGGAAACAGCTGCTACTTAACACCAGGTATGCATGACCTATACTCTGCCTGATTGGACATTTGCTGCGTTCCAGTGCCCATGCATCCATGCTATCTAGTATGCCCGAAAAAGATCTAGTATGTCACAACACATGGTGTGTCAAATGCAGTAAAAACTACCAAAAATACCAGGATGTCCTGCTGCATCCGGTCGCATGTTGCAGAATGAAAGCCAGCAAGCTTTTCTGGCGACTCTGACCCACAATCCTCTACGCAGCAGAAGATTTGTCACATCGCTTGAACCACTGACAGCAGGGTTTGTGCGAAGTTTTGGCTGCAGTACAAAATGCGCATTTTTTTCTTTTTTACTTCAAATTTCATGTTATGGACTGCGATGGATGTGTGAGTGAGAGGGTCAGAGTTCAAGGTGCAATGTTATGATGGAGTAGTAGCATACTGCAGGCAACAGTACATACTTTGCAAAGGCAGCTGCAGTTTGCTGCAAGTAAAAAGTAAAAGCATGTGATTTGGAGCACTCGTCTGAGGGCTGTGTGGGGGCGTGTACAGAGTGTGCTTACAGACATCTGTCTGACCCTCCTATAAGCTTTGAGTTACACCTTTATCATTTTTAGTGGTTCATGAAGTTTGGCACCCTCACGTAACTCAGCCATCAAACAAGCAGAAGTCTAATTAAGCCAGAACAAGTGAAAACACATGTGCCTTCAAACAGTTTTTGGGATAAAACGTCAAAACACGTCAACACCCAAAATTCACAACCTCGTAACCTGCTACTGCTGATGGTTTAACTCTACTCTTATACCTTCTAAACGGTGGATCTCCTGGTTTTTACGAAAATTCAGACTAAACAGCATTAAATTAACCTAACTTTAACTGACTGTGTCATTAAACATATTCTGTATCCAACGGTTGTTGATTCCTCAAACACAGGTATCAGACTAGAGTGGCATAATATAAAACAATAGACCAGAAGCAGCAGCCCACCAAGCATCACAGCCCACTTCCTCTCAACACTTCCCTCTGGCTTCCTGTTCAAGGCGAGCTGCAAACGAGAGAGCTGCTGCTGAGGCCCGGTGTTTTACAGCAAGCTGAAATGATGTAGGAGGCCAGATACAACTACGACTAACAAAAAAACCCTTCACGAGAATAACCTTCATTTTTAAAACGATCCACTTTCATTCACTCTGTCTACAACCATCATTTCCACTTGGAGTCTGTTGCCTACACTCCTTGCCTCTCTTTTGCTCTAAGCTGGACTTTTATCTGGTTTTATTGATCAGACCAGGTGAAATCACATGATGGTTGGGAGTGACATACAGTATACCATGTATTTGGCTCATTTATGCTATTTAAGCAACTGCCATCCACATTTTCTGTGCCTCTTTTTTACATATCTGATACAGAAAATAGGCTTTATAGAGTTTTTCTATGTTACTCAGTAACAAATATGTATATACATATTACATCAGTGGGTTTTTACACAGATATCTGGGTGTTTAAATTGTTATTTAGTTACAGAGTACATATACATTATATAAAGCTACAGCTGATCACACCCAGTGAAAAGAACTGTGTGACAAAATTGTAGATTGGCTGCAGCACAAAATGTGATTTGTGGTATTCATTTTTCAAAAGTTCCCTATTTAAAAAAAAAAAGAAAAAGATTTTACTTAAGTTTACGAGGAACTCCGAAAGGGGAAACTAATGACTAAGACCAAGACAAGACACACACACATGCAAATCATTAGAGGCTCATCAATTTGAGAAGTTCACAGATTTGAAGTTCAAGTTTAACTAAATGGAACAATCTGGACCGAATGAGTAAATTAGAAGGATGGCTTGAATTCCTTCTAAGATGAAACTATTAAAAATATAATTCATTCACAGCTCTTACTTCTGCCAGGAGAGATGTTTTAAACTGAGAAGAAGTTAGTCATGGGGGAATGAAAAAACTGATTAGCTTTTTCACACCAGAGGACAAAGATGGACGTGGGGTGTGCATGTGTGTATGTGTATATTAAGACATATAGTGCACTACTGCACTACGGTGATTATCAGCTGACTGGGTGTTAGACGTCGCTCATTCTTTTGTAAGGCACAGGCATGAAAATGTGAGCATCTCTTGAAACAAAATGCTAACAGTGAATTATTAAAGGTCTTATTAACCTTTGTGAAAATCCAGTGTGGCGCTTACGTTGACAGTGAGAGCATGGCATCGAAGGATATGTGAGCTCCGCTGAGTTAAAAACCTCCTTTGACAAATACACTTTCATTTTAAATGAAGCCCTCACACTAAATGTGGCTCACTGACTTGATCTAATGCTCCAAACAACAAGAAGCCTCAGACGAAGATTCAATCTTTAATCTGCAATTAATTCACTAACTTATTTCTTTTCAATGGCACAAAGGAGTTCAGCCTATCCTAGCACGCATCACACTAACTGGACAGATCACTCACACAACAAGTGGATCTGAGACAGACAAACATTAATCTAAAATATTATGGCTATTTGTGATAGAAGACATGACGACATACGGCACACATGCTGTATATGCACGGTGTCAAGTCATGCAATTAGTGGATTTGCACCTACATCATTATAAGTGCATGGTATCTTACAAGACTGAGCCAACAAGATGCTCTGGACTGACTGTACTCCCTCTGTATTAAAGTCTGCAGTACCAGAGCTCCACTAGGCACTTTGACTGAAGCAGTCACACACACACACACACACACGCACGCACACACACAAATTAAGATAACATGCATAATGCACAAGTTAATATGTTGATATCTATCAGAAGTAAGGTTCCTTTGCACGTTTGCTCTTCACAACTCATTCGACACCAATACGTTTGTGAGGATTTTTAGTTTTAGCATATGCCATCTCCAATTCCCCCATCTTTCCTACTGCACTCTTTCTCAAGACATGTGCGTACCATGCAAAAACCTACTTCAAAATGATCTGGACAAAGTTGGGGTAAAATTATTTTGAAACAAAAGCTGCCATCGATCAACATCTGCATGAACTCTTTACGTCTTCCTTATTCCAGCTGTGGCCTCCCTGCCCTCTCTCTGACAGTCCCTCTGTCTCTCTGTATCCCTCCACGTTGTCTCCTATTTTGGCTTTTCTTGGCCACCTACCTCACACTTATGTACTCTCAGGCACGGACACACACACGCACACAAACACACAGAGCACATGAATACACACAGAGTTTGCGTTGCTGCAGTTGTGCTGGCCAAGGTAACAGATCCAATGCGGCATCAGCATTTCTATATTTAAAGTCTGCATTTATCTGACAACAGTATTATCACAGACATGGTTGTTTTGACAGTGATCTCACTGCTGCTGAGACACTCTGAGCGACTCACACAGCAAATAAACAATCACACCCCAGGCCTGCACACCCTCTTAGAGATACACGCACACACACAACACATGAATACTTACAGATACTGTGCAGTTGAAGCAGGCAGTTTGCCTGGTAGGTCTGGACTCCATGCCATTGGTGGACTTTGATGAGTCACACAGTTGGCTTGGTCGCCCTCAGGGTTACATCTCACAAATTTATACACGGCAGTTCTGGGCGCTCCTGCAGATAGAAAGAAGATTAGTGGTGTTTCTTTTTCTTTGTCTTTCATGCAGCGTTTTATGCAACAGTTCACTTCGGCTAAGGCTGGTCTTGGGCAACATCTGGTTGCTCATCAGTGTGACAATTAGGATTTACTAGTTCCTTATTCTGAGTCTTTCAGGAGATTACAACATTATTCTGCAACAGGTTTATGTGATGGCTGGCCTAATTGGCTTCTGAGCTGTTTATCCTCTCCAGCTATGTGATAGTAGTGTGTGTTAACTGGAGGTAACGGCATCACAGCTTTTTCTCAACACATCACACAGCAAGTTCATCATGGAGCTTATGTGGTGCTGAAAGCGTCAACTGTTATTTTACACCAATGTCCAGAGTAAAGAAGCTAGCTGAGAGCTATCAAGTCTTTAACTACAGCAGGCTAAAGATTATATTTATGCCTTCAAGTTCATGTAAAACAAAGTTAATTATCTGGTCAGGGGTTCTTGACTATTCAATGATTGATGTCCCCCTCCCCCCAACCGCTTCTGGCACTTGCCAGGCCGTCATTGTAAACAAGAAATTGTTCTTCATGTCTTGCCTGGCAAAATAAAGGTCACATGAAATAAAAATAAAGTGTTGGGAAGCTTCTCTTTGAATTAATGAATGCTGCATTTAACTACATTCGTGCAAGTGTTCTGCCAAAATCCCCATTCTCCTGTTTTGTCCACGCTGTTGTGCTCTTGGCTTTGTTTGAAAGTTGAACAAAGTTTAATGGCTCTTGGAAAATCTTAATCACACATGAAAAATTTTTTTATGTAAAAACCCCAAAAAACTGACCTTTTGACTTTTTTTCTGAGAAGTGACATTTCTGCATCTCCTTTACCACCATTGATCATGAAGGCTATTATATGTGACAGTGTATCAGTATCATTTAATTGTAAACTGGGTGTTTTAGAGGGGCAGCTTCTGTTGTCAAACAGTTTGAGTGTGTCAGTAAAAAGGTCAGTGAGACTGTCACTATAAAGGTAGATAATTGGTTGGTAACATGCACCTGTTTAGCTTTTGGTGTCAATTCATCATTTCATTGCCAATCCTAATTCACCTAAATAATCTTGATTTAGCTGCAGATCTTATTTAGGCATAGAATAACTGGTAAAATGCAATAATCAAGAGAAGAGGCAGGTTTTTTTTTCTTCCTCTTATAAATAAGATGAGATTATAATGTATTTCTTGGGAAATGAATTACCACAAAACCTCATTGGTGGTCTGCACATATGAACAAGAAAGAAAAAAATATTCAGATACTGATAGTTAATAAATACATACTACTATAATATACCATACTACTATTTTATTGAAAAAGGAGTACCAGGAATAATTCAGCAAAACGTATACAATTAGATTTTCTTTCATTTCAAGATTTTATCAGGGTTTCCCCTTGCAGTGTCCTTCCTCTGCATCAAAAAACGACACTAGCCAATTTGTGTCATGGTGAGAGTCCAAAAAGCCCCGAACATGTTCACAATGGTGAGCAGACCACATCAAAACCTCACTCGGAAAATCAAACGCCTTTACTGTTTCCGACTCGATGTGAAGCAGACCAGGCAGCGTTGAATGCTGCTCGTCATCAGAACTTGTCATGTATAGGAACAGGATGTTTCATTTGTATTATTTCAAACTTTAAAGTTGTGCCCGAGGTTCAGGTGGGAGGATCAGCAGAGCCCCGAAGAATGGGGAACACTGACAACAACCAATGAGTCAGACTTCATTTACTGGAATCTCAATATGCTGAGAGGGTCAAAGGAGCCCCGGTGGCCCTCTGACCCCAGCTTGGGCCACTCACTGCTCTGTTATTGTGAGGATGTGAACTTGAGCTGTCAGGATGGGAAATAATTCCACTTGTTTCCACTACAGCCTGGCTGAAAACCGCTCCACACCAAGTCTCCTGCGACATCCACCTCCACAACAGGAGCCTCCAAGTACTGAATGAGAATAAAATAACTTACCGATCCCGTTGTGTAGGGCGAGGCAGGAGACAACGAAGAACAGGATCAGTTTCATCCTCAGCTCTGTCTTTCTTTATCAAAACACCAGGAAAGTACCGCGGCGCTCCTCGTCGGGCTGTTGCTCCTTTGACGTGCTGAAGAAAAGTCGCGCATCGCCTCAGACAGTCCTACTCGTCCTGCGCGTAGCTCAGCCCTCCGAGCGCGTCATGGTTTCCTGAGGACTTGCTGTGCAGAAAGTGACCTAACATCCTCAGTGGAAACTTTTGCATTAGCTGCCTCAAATATCAGATATCAGGTTTGTGTAACTGCGCACTCGGGTAGAGGAAATACCAGCAGATAGCGGCCAAGATTAAATCTGTGTTTTTCTGTCTTTCTGATAATCACGAGCGGGAGGAAGAGACAATTTGTCCTATTAGACTGCGGACTTAGTTGAATTTGTTCGGCAAAAAACAACTTTATGCTCTCCTCGCGCGCGCGCGCCCTGGTTGATGTGTGCGCGAGAGGTGTTTGCGCATCCCCGCTCTGCTTTCTTTGTTTTAGTTGTGGTTCCATCCAGTTTAACTTTGCCCTCCACTACTGTAGCTCCACAAGACTAAACAAAAAGAAATGAGGTAGAGACCGAGACATCCGACCATTCAGCAGCTATAAGCGGCCACAAGAGCAGCGTCAGCGGGTCACACGAGGAGAGCAGCACGTGTGAGTGCACTGGTACCTGGCCTGGGAGTCACTGCAGACCCCAGACCCCGAGATCCCCACAGCGCGTCACCACTGAAGTGTCCCTTCATTAAACAATGCGCAAATGTTTGGCTGAGTGTGTGTACCAGTGTGTTGTGTATGTATTGCATTGCTTTTGTGTGTCTGCACCTGTTTGTCATCGTGTGTGTGTGTGCACGCTTGTGTTTGCCGTTCGTTGAATGTAATCAAGTACATTTGCTCAACTTCTGTTCTTAATTACGAGAGTATTTGCATTTTCTGCCACCTTATAATAACCCAATATCGTACTATTTACTCCACTACTGTCCATTTATTTGTTGTAATTATTAGTTACTTCACAAAAAACATAAAATATATGACCATCTTATGAAATATGATGTATAGCGGAGATTAAACTACCCAGAGAGTATAAAGTAGTTAGAGTAAGATCCCCACTGACACATTAAAATGCTGCTTCCACTTGAAATGACATAAAGATAATGAATATAACACTCTGACAATGAAAGTTATTTACTTTTGATACTTCATGTACATGTTGGTTACTCCTGTACTATTACTGCTATTTCAAAGCAGGACTTACTTATAATGTTACATTTTTATACTGTGGTAAGGCTGCTTTTAATTTAGCAGATCAAAGTACCTCCTCCACCATTTGTCTCATGTTTGTGTACATCTGTGTGTTTTTCTTTCTGAGATGTCAGACTGGGCTGGTAAACACAAGTCGGGACATTTCAAGAGTCGACACCTGGTATGTCCCGGTGCCTCGGGCAGATGAAGTGTATTTATAAGATTAACTCCACTGATGATGACTCAGAGGTTACTCCTGGGCTGGAACCAGAAGAGGCTGACATGAAGAAAAGTCGTAACTCATGTTGAAAGTATGTGATGCAATGTGCATGTGACGTTAAGGAAGCGAGAATGACGGGTAGATGTTAGGATGGAATATTCAGGATTCGGCGTGTGGTATGTCACAGTTTCACTGCAGGAACGGTCCTCAGATCAGGACACACAGAGATCAACCTTTGGGATCTTGAGCAGCTCCCTACTATCAATTTCTTGCAGATTCAGATAAAAAGCATCCAATACATGTAATGTATGTGTTTGGGAAATGAGATCAACATATTACAAGCACAGACACTGATTGAATCATTATACTCTGCCCTGGTATGATTTTTCAACCTTGCTTTCTGTTCTTCTATACAAAACAAGTGAGCAGCAGAAAACATCTGCAAAGCTTTTTTTTTCAAGTAAAACCATGTTCTAAATAGAAAACAACAGTCTCAGTTAGCTTGCAGTCTGTTTACTGTACTGTATAAACCATGTGCTGTGGCTTGCAGTGCTATGGCTGTGTGATCATATGAAAATGAACAGACAACAAGGCAAAAAAGTGACCTTCCAGGACATTTTATAATTTTGAAGCAGTAAAGGGGATCTTTAACATCTCTTGAGCCTCAGTGCATCTTTAGATTTCCCCCTCGGTGGCGTCATCATTAGAAAACAAATCCACTCTGCCTGTATACTGTATGTTCTGTATCTGTTTCTTCAAAACCTTCATTGAAAATCTCATTTTTATACTGAATGAAATATTCAAACCCACTTTCTAAAGGCTGGACCACAACATTAAATAGACACAATGTTATACTCATCTTCCTGTATTTAATAAATGTACTGAAAAATGTTTCCTGAACTAGATGTCAGTGTCAGAGTTCTGTTGTGTCTGTGCAGTTTGTCTGCACAAGATGCCTTCATACTGAAGCACCTGCTGAAGGGTCTGCAGGGTTTAGTGATGTGTGTTGGGCGTATGTGTGTGTGCATGTTACTGTATTTGTTAAATTCATGTACAACAGATCACAGAACAATACTGCATTCTTCACCTTGTCTGTCATCTATTTCTTCTTCTTCTTCTTCTTCTTCTTCTTCTTCTTCTGTGTGCCTGTGTACTCATGCGTATGTCTTGTACATATCAGCCAGGAAGAGAAGAAGACCCAAAGAAAGAGAAAACGGTTTGTTTCAGCTGACACATTGGTATGATGCTGCAGGAAGTGGTAACATCAGTTGCTATCATTTTCCTTCAGGAAATGACACGCTAGCCTGCCCAGCCTCGCCACACACACACACACACACACACACACACACACACACAAACTGTGACATATTTTAAGACACACATGCGCATATGCAGCATGTCTCACATCAACGCTCCTCTGCTCTACAGTACTCAATACTCAAGCAATCAAAACACTACAATGCCCATACATTCACTGATGCTGTATCTGATATGTGTTTCCCTGCAGCAGCCAGTACGCTACTGCATCTATAAAAAGTCATTTTTGTTAGTCAACTTGGTTTGGTTTCCATCCCCACCCCGTCAGTGTGTGGGATTGAAGTCTATTGTCTGAGTAACCAGAGTTTATGGCAGTAGAGGCAGCACTATTTTCACACTTTCAGAAACACATGGACAGAGACAGACACAAACACACACACACAAACCCACTTCATGCCTGCGCCTCACATACTCCTTCATAGCCTGTATAATGGGAATTCAACAACAACAACAAACTAAATGCGTAAAATCTACAAAAAACAAAAGTTTTAGTGTACATTCTACTCAGATGTGCAAATATGAATCTGAATGTAATCCTAAACTTAGTGTGCGTCTGTATGTGTTTTCTGTGTAAGGGTGGGTTTTCCAGTAAGCTCTCTTGTCACACTTCTCATTCACAACAAATTAATTTCAAGTAGCTTGTGCTGAGCAGGTATGCCAATACACGTTTTGACAAGCATCAGAAAGTCTGTGGGATCATACATGAAAGCAAGCATTGCAGGTTTTAATGCATTGCACTGCATTGTTTGCACCACATGAAGCCATTGCATAAATAATGTTGTATAACTGCAATTCGGGTCACAGTCAGTACTTTAACTTGCATGCCTGTGTGTGTGTGTGGGAGGAGGTGTGTTGATGATTATTTATTATTTCTGATGCCTTGATAGAGAAACTACTCTAAAGCTTAATGACACAAGAGGCAATATGCCTGTTTCACATACTGGACTAATAAAAACATACAGATGTGTGGATGTGAGTGACAAACTATAGGAATAACTAACTAGGTGTGTGTATGGAAACATCTGCATTAGCTAGTATGTTTCAAGGTCTGTCTACATATCCACAGAGATTACTACAAGGTGAAAGATTTGCTTCAGCTGAGGACACTTGGACAGCATCAGTCCTGTCATCATGGTGTCACCAGACTCGGCCCGCAGCAGTATAGATTCACCACAAAGTCATAACGCCTTCAGAGAGGAAGAAGCAGGGCGTCAGGCAAAGTTGTATGATCTCATGGTTTGTTGGAAATCAGTCATGCATCAGCACACACGTCTGACCGCTTCCCCTTACAAAAAACATGCTGAATCTGAGAATTCAAAGATAATCTCACTACAATCAAATGCAACAGTTTGAAATCAGGGACTTCACATAGACAGCTAGTGAGTTTCTTTGTTTAGGACTTGTTACTTGTAGTGTGAAATGTCCCTTTATCTCTGCCAGCTGTAAAATGTGTACACTGTATTTATTCAGCTACACAGTGTGGTAAATATACGCAGCACTGTAGCAATATGGGAAACACTGAGAGATGAATAACAAAGACATAACTGTCAAAAAGATGTATGCTGAGATCTGTTGTAAATTTCATCAAGCATCATTACATTTAGACATTTCTCTACATTTAGCAATTTAATAGACTGGAAAAAATAAAAAATCAGGGCTGCAAACTGAGACAATTTTAACCTCTTACTCCACAGTCATTAAACATCTGTTAGGCTGAGGAACCATTTCACACCTAGCTTCTCACTGCAAGTAAAAAAAAAACACATACTGATATTGTTACATACAGTAAGTGTGTATTTCATCACCAGTTCATTATCATTACATACAATATCTACAATACATAAAACAGGCTGACGTTGTGATTCCGCAGCGCAAGGAAGAAAACACACAGATTCAAACGATGAAGAGGTGTCATGCAGATTAATCAAGTCCAGCCAATAATGGCTCATTCTGTTGCTCTGATGATTTGCAGAGCAATTGGTTCTGAGGAGCAAGGGTGATCTGAAAACGGGATCGACTCTCCTATCTGTACCTCTGTCTGCGTGTTGTTATTACCATGGTTACGTTAAGCCTTAAAATTTGTTTTACCATCATGGACTGAAGTGCTTCATAGAGAGAAAGCCACTTAAAATGTTAAAATTAGATTTAGATTGTTTAGATTTTTATTTTGAACATGTTAAAAAAGCAAAAAACAAGAATAACCAATAGACTTACCAGCAAACATATAGCAAAGCCACAAATAATATAAATAACTCATGTTTGAAAAGCAGTAGGAAGAAATGAATACTCATGTCCTTTTTATATTTTATCAATAAACTTAGTGTTAAACATGAATATTCCAGCTTTCTGTCCATGTCGACCATACACGACTCAATCAAATTAATCCATAAGACGTACAAAACCAAGAAAGAACAGAATCAGAATAAAACAAAAATCATACACAACCTATACATCCTGTCCTGTCTTACTATGCCAGTCTCTCTGATCATCCATTCCACATCCATTCAATCCCAGTATATTACTTTTAAACATTCATTTAAATTTAAAGTCGAATAGTTTCATTTCCTCATTACAGTTGCTCCATCAAGTAATTCCTTTGCCTGTAATACAAGTGCATTAAGATGTTTGACTAGCACAATCCAACTTTGATTTTGTATAATGTTGCAATTGACTTTGATTTTATAGTTAATTTATATATGTGGCTACAAGCATATACTTATTATCTATTATCACTCCAAGAATTTTAATTTCAGAATCTCTTTCAATTTCTGATTTATTTAATCACGAGTTTCATGTTTGAGTTAGTTAAGTGACTCCCAAAGATATTATTTTCTTATTTGCATTCAGCGGTAATATATTAGTCAAACTAACTTTCTTCCACTGTATCTTAAAGTTGTTCCAAATACTTACAACAAAATAATTTTGTATAAACAGCAAATAATACAGCTTTTAGTATTTTGGAAAGATCACAAACATAATTTTTGTCAAAAATAATCAGCAATGGTCCCAGCACTGAGCCCTGGGGAACTCCACGAATAAACTTAGTAGTGATTTATAATTGTAATAAGTAATAAGTCTTTGGAAGTAATACTACCTATTACCCATTCCCCAGGTATCTGCTTTACCAGAAAAGAAACAACCCTCTTACTCCATATCCTGTAGTTTTTTCAATAATACGTCATGGTCAACAGTGTCAAATGCTTTTTTGAGATCGAGAAATACTTAACTCTTTATTTTCGATTAATAAATAACAGAAAATAAGAATGAATCAGATTACATCTTCTTATTCATTTTGAAGAGAGAATATTTGATTAGCTATCCAAAATAAAGTAAACCGACCACACACAATTTTTTAGTACACATAGGACAGCACATATGTACAGCATGTAATGTGTTAAAAGGTCTTGTGAAAGCAGCATGCCCACGGCACACAAAAAGACAAATAAGCCAGAAAGTCAGTCGATCTGCCATCCAGTTTCTCTAATTGTTAGAGCATCTACTGCCTAGAAGGTGGTAAATTTAGACTTAGACTGAAAGGCTCATTTGAAAGGATTTAACACAAATAGGCAACCAAGTCATTCAGTGAACAGTGGCGTTCTTCAGTTGTTTGCAGCCATCCTTGCTTTGAGGCGGTTGATTTTAAGAGGGAGCAGGCCGACCATCTCCTTACTCAGCTCCAGCTCTGTCTCCACAGCTGCTGTTGCCTCGGGGTGGGCCTCACAATACTCCACCACGTATCTAGACAGCAGTTACAGGATGAAAGTGATGGTCAATGCATTATACAGATAAACAACATGGCAGCTGGGAGCATGTGGACTGTAGAACACACTCCTTATTCCATTCATTTTAACTGCTTTCAACAGATCCACATCCACATCTGCCTGTCATTCTATATACCTTATTCTATGTTAAGTGTTTGAAAGTTAAAGAATTTTTGCCATTTGCAGGTTAGCCTGTTGAATTTGGCATGAGCACATTCTGTGGCTAATGTGGCTAGCAGCATCTATTGTAGACCCACATGCAGGAGCCATGCTGGCGTATTTAGTACACAAAAGCCCCCTCTGCTGCATGCTGCATCGGTATGTGGGTCTGTTGCTGCTGTATGTACACATACTTGATACACTGACTATTGTTCTTATATAATAAACTTCAGGTTTTCTGCCAAATAAATGCTGTTGAGATGCCTCATTACATTTACTAATTAACCTATATTATGGGGCAGGGCATTGCTTCCATTTGGACGTAGCCTTGTACCTGATTTTCATTCCTATTTGGAGCCAATAAACATATCCGCTCTTTTAATGATTTTTTTTCTTTCTTAAGATATGTTCCTATACATTGTTAACAGAGTGAAAAGAGGTTGTATTTCTTTCATTTTTGTAATACTGTGATATAATATTATCACTGTAAAAAAAACATTTGTGGTATTAATTTTAGGTCACATCGCCCAACTCTAATCACTGTTAATCAAAAAAATATATATTCATACTTATAGTTTTCCAGAGACTTATTGAGATTGTCCAGCTGAATCGAGGGTAGAGAGCAGATCAGCCGGCTGTGTAGTCGGGCCACTCTGAAGCGGGCCACCAGTGCTGGTCTGACCACCTCCTCCTCCAGGTGCTCCGGAAGCTTCCCCTCTGGAGAACACAGGGAGTCGAGGAACATCTGGAAGTATCTGGAGAAGAGGGGAGAGGATTTCAAATAATTTAGACTGAATAAACGTAGATGCACAGGCACACACGAGTCATCCACACACATACATACATAAACACTTACTTGGCAGAGGCGGCGCAGAGATTGTTAAATTTCTTTATGGTGTGGTTATCTAGAGACTGTGTATCTGCTTGTCTGTTGGCCAGCGCCAGTTTCAAGTCCATCATTTCATTGTAGGTCTCAGCCAACTCAAACATCAGCTGTCTGCGGATCATTAGGTAGTACTGGGAGTTCAAGTCTAGACAGAAAGTGAGAGTCAGATTTAATCAAATATCTGTCATCTTGCATGGGACAGTCACGTTGAACTTTGAGAAGTTATTCTGTTTGTCTCTTCCAACTGCACTTATCTTATAGAATTATAAAAGAAACAAACATTTCTTCAAAGGAACAAACAAAGAAACCCATGCAACTCAAGAACAAAGTTAAAGCAGTACCGTTGCAGATTGGCTCCAGCATGTCAACTCGTCGCTTGTGCATTTTGCAGCGCCGCTCCAGATCCTCTTCAAAGAAAGCCAGGTTCCGGAACAGAGAGCTGTGATCCTGCAAGATCTCTATGTGGTCGGTCACATAGCCGTCCATCTGAAAGTACTCCTTGGCCTGCAAGAGTGAGGGAAAGGATGGAGAGACAGTTCACCATGTTAAGAAACTATACATTGTGGGTTCAACATTTGGGGCACTTTTTCAAATTGAACCTGTCTGAATAATAAAAAAGAAGGACTCCTCAACCAACCAAATCACATTTTTTTACTTTATTGAAAACTATGGTTTTGTCTGGAATTTCTCTTGTTGGCCTTCCATACCCAAAATATTATCTTTGATATTCGACAGACATTCACTCCAGCAGCATCTTCTTACTTAATTTCAGCCAAAGTTTACAGTAAGAGGGCAACTTACCTCCAAGCTGTCAATAAATTACTGTTTGAGCAGTTGACACAAAACCAGTGTCATTTTCAATACCTTCATGCTGCCCCTCCCATATTGGTGAAAATTCTGATAAACTTTTTTGATTGCTAATGCGTAATTAATTTACTTAACATTAATATTTGAATAGAAAATAACTCCAGCATGTTCAACAGCTTCCATGTCATGTGACCCACCATCTGTTCAATGGTCAAATTGGAAAGCTGATTTCCTTCATTCCTTCCATCAGGCTCTGTGGCCTTTTGTTTTATCCAGAAAAACAGAGCCAGGGGAGTGAAACAGTCACACAAAGATTGCTCAGTCTGCTACAGAGTTTTTCTTTTTTAAGTTGATTCCTGTGCCAAAATATGCAACGTCATGAGTCACAATCTTTGTTTTTCATCTTTTCGTTCCACCTTTGTACAAAACTTAAATCCCTGTGGTCAGACAACATTTGTCTGTCAAATCGTGATGTTTTTCACTTAAGCGCATGGCACTCTAAAGCTGCATGTATCAACAGTGTACAGTACATAAATACCAGACATGTTCTCCAACCTTTACCCCTTTGTTTAGAAGAAATCCAGAGAAAACCCTGTGGCTTTAATTGATGAGTCAAGTCAGGTCAAGTCCACTTTATTTGTCCTGCCCAATATCACATACAGTATCTCCACGTGCTTCACAACCTACAGACTGCACTGGGAGGTGAACATATAAGCCAAAGCTCAAAAGCAACTTGTTTCTTATTGAATAGCCAGAATTTTTTATGAGCAATTCCTCTTCTTAAATTCATTTTAATATTCACTTATCTGATCTAATGGTAACAATAATGTTGATATGAATCTCTTCAACTCAGTGTCAGTGTGTGTATGTGTGTGTGTGTGCGTGTGCGTGTGCGTGTGCGTGTGCGTGTGCGCGCGCGCGTGTGCATACCTGTGTGACATAGTTCTGTCCTACCAGAAATACAGCTCTGGCCTCAGTGAAGTCCAGTGGGAACAAACAGCGCACCTGAAAACAGAAATAGTCTGATCTCATCTGCTACAATCGCGCCCTCTGATGATACAGTAATCTGTATTTATTGTCAGATTTGTCCTCAGTTGGTTATGCTTTAGATATATGAGGTGATGCTATAACATCAAAATCTTGTATTACAAAATATAAAAATAAATACCGTTATAATGTCTTATCAATAAAGGGAAGCATTTCTGCAGCTACTGACAGATAATAGTGATTTTTGATAACAAGTAGAAGTACAACCAGATCTTTATCAGTAATTATTAAAACAAAAAACATTTCTAGTAGCACCAGCGGTGGTATCAGACACAGTATATATACCTTCTCTTCTAGGCTAGCAATGGAGTCGAAGGTGTCTTCAGAGCCAAACAACAGAGCACTCTTCCTGCCCTTCTCTTCCTCCTCCTCCTCATGTCTTCTCACTCTCTTCAACTCTTCTTGACGATCAGTGTCCAGTTCTCCAATGTTGTCCTGCTCACACACATACAAGCACATTTTAAGACAAACACAAAACAATTACGTAGACCTAAGCTCAGATATATACAAGCAAGTGGAGAGTTTGACAGTAACTTGGGTATGTAAACACAGTTATACAGACACTCTACATGAACAAACATGCCTGTCACAGTTTAGTCATAACAAAAACAAAAAGGAAAGTTTTAGTGATAAACATTAAAAGTATATATTTAAGCATCATATTTGGTGTGATATTTTTGGGGCAAACTTCTTTTTCCCTAGGTTTTTGTGGGTTGTGCTCTCTCATTCTGCCATGGTGGTTGCCACAAGAGACGTGGATTTGAGTCACATGACTTGTGCTTAAGCGTAAGAGATTTTATATATAACCATACAGTACCTCTAGCAGCTTCTTAGCATCCTGCAGGAGGTTGAGGCAGTATTTGATCCAACATCTCGCAATCTCTGCTCTCTTCTGTCTGAGCTGTTCCCTGCGCTCGCTCTCTGTCTCACCTGGGTCAGACAGAAGGAGAAAAAGATGTTGAGATATGCCAGGAGAGAGGGAAGGAATGATAGATACAGGTCATCTGAACGAAGTGAGGAGCACACAGCCAGAAAGAGGAAGAAAGGTAGGCTTGGTAGCAGAGTTGTAGCAAATTCTTTCCTGTCTGACTCGCTGTAGGTGATTAGTGCTACAGAATACAAAGGAAATAAGCTAATCGGTATTCTTATTTTAAAGATTTGGACAGACACTTACTCTCCTGTGCTGCGGCCTCAGAAGGAACCTCTCCTGCCAAACCTGATATGACAGTAGCCGCCGAGAGGCAATGTCTGCCTTCAAAGTATCGGCCCTAGAAATCACACACACACACACACACACAAAAAAACATACCTGTCATTACTTATACTTTAAACAAATTAGTGCTAGTGAACACTTAGAGCAGATCTTAACATATATGAGCTTTATGATCAAAATTCTTGCCATGTAATCAAAATATTTGACTCCATGTCAAGTCTCGAAAACCACAACGAAACATTTAAGGACTGTTGAAAACTGTGTAAAAACCAAGGCAAAACAGATGAACATCCTTTCAGATGTGATGCTGTAAATGAATTGTTTTCAATCAGTTTAAATCAATCTATGCCCTACCTTAGTGATGTAATACTGTGAGAGTGTGGCAGCGTTCAGAGCCCACTCCATTGGACTGAACTGATTTAACTGTAACTGTCTCTGTAGGGTAGTGTGGCAGTAAGTGGCAGCACGCTCAGTTTCACCTGGGAGACAAAACACTGCAGTTGTTATTGCTATTGTCAAATAACGCAATATTTAACATAACAAAACTCAGCTTCATTACATTCACATAAATAAATATCAATTCAATTCATATTGCCATCCAGAAATCTAAATCTAAAATCAATGGATGTTATTCAACTTCAGAAGACTCTTTGTTAAAATGTTAATGTTAATGCATTATACAGAATTTAAGTTAAATATGAAGTACACTTTACAAAAGTTTTTATGTATCTATTTTTAAATTAATCATTAATATACTGTTTGACATGTTTGAATGAAACAAGATCCGACTCACCAAGGTTTTTATAGACTTGAGCAAGATAGTACATGGTATGGGTGTAGGCCAACTCAAACCTGACAAAGAAAGGGTGAACGAGAGAATGGGTGTATGGGGAAGCCAGAGCATAGAAGAAAAATACAAAAATTAAACCCAGGATTTGTTGAATGAATGACAACCATCATGCAAACTTTGGCATCATAGTATTAATATGAACAGCAAGGAAAGCCTGTAAATGTGCATAAAGTATGTGTGTGGGGATGTGGATTAAATTAGCCTTTATATCTCCCTAAGGAGAAATTTGTCTTGGGCATGATTAACATGCAGCATCATACCTAGATCTATAAACACCAGAACATACACAACAAGAATACTGCACATTGTCCCATGCCAAAATATTACCCTGATACCATATATCAAGATACTGCACATTCCGCCTTAGCAAGAATCGGACTTTACATGTTACCTCTTGGTCCTTTCCTGGTGTGTCAGCAGCTTCTCCTCAGTAGTAAAGTATTCTGTCATATCAGTGGGAGGACTTCCATCCTGAAGAAAAAAGAAAACACAACAATCATTTCTGCTGATGAAGAGGATTTGACCATTGTAATTTTCAATCTGAGCCGTGCTGGCTCCACAATCATGCCCCATTGTGGTTGCAAGACACTAACACTCGTCTGTTCGAAATTTGTCTTTTGAATGCTGGTGTCAACATAGCTACAGCGAGTGACTCACATTTACAGCCAACACTTAGAAAACTGCTACCTTTTTGCGACCTAGTGCACTGTATTCACATTTCATCTTAATTTGAGAGTAGGAATACATTTTAAGTACAATGTAGCACCCTCAAACTTCAGAGAATGCAGAAAAATGCAGTGTGAACAGACTGTGCACGACTTTTAAAAGCACAATGCAATTTGGCTCCCGATGGACAGGTAAATTATGGTTATGTCACACTCCACCTGTTCACGTTGAGGCAAACTGACAATTGGATAAATATCAATTTACCGCTCACCATGGTGTACCCTATCCTTTTTATCGTAATTGTCATATGATGGATGAGTTGTGAGACAAAAATGAAGCTAGAGAACCAGACAGTGCCCTGGCTGGAAGACAACGTTTCTTTATCCCCACTCCTAATGTAGCAGTGATGGTTGTCTTCTGCTGCAGTCTCCCCTTCCTCCTTATTATTATCATCAATCAGTGCGACAGCAGCTTCAAGCAACCAGCCTAAATCAACCTTACCTCCTTCATATAACGTTGGTAGATGGATTCTGCTGTTTCAAGGAACCCCTGAGCTGTCTCCGTCTCATCCCGGCCTGCCCACAGGATGCCCAGCTGGTTCTAGTAACACAAACAGCCAACACATGAGCAAGAGCCATTAGCTCTGTTTACAAGGCTTCATGATCAACCTGATGGTTCTCGCTCACAGTGATTATTGATCACATGTATGACAAATAATCAATAGTTTGATATTTGGTAAGCTCTAATGTATGTAGAAGGGGAGTGGTGGTACAAACTGCTTCCCCACGGGCCTACAATGCTCCCTCAACGTCAGGGAATGGCGTTATTGATGATGGCACTGACAATTTTATTAACACACAGTCAGTTAGCTAGTTGTGGTTGATTCATAGCAGCATCTCAACTACAATATATGATATGTTTTTCTACATTATTTTTATTCAGAAATGTTATGGCTTTAATGGCTTAACACTAGCTACAGCCATTGCCTGTTTATACACGACTTCTAATTAATTGTCTGGGAAAACTGACAGCTAACTTAAGTTGTAGGAAAGCTAACCGACAGTTAGCTTCATATCACTATTATGGGTAACAGTTAACGTCAACGTTACCCTGACATGAATAAACAGCGACACATTCTCAGACGACACTCTGCATTTCTCCAGCAGCTTCATGCAGTTCATCAGATGCTCCTGTCCGGCTGACAGCTCCTCCGTGTCGACGTGGTTGACGCCCAGATAGTACTCCACAGCCCCGATTTTAGCGGCCCGCAGCCCGGCTGGCGAGTCGCCGCTGAAGCCCTGACCGAACACATCTTCCCTCTGCCCGTCCACCGGCGGCTCTGTCGGCCGCTGCTCCCCGCTTTCTCCGCCCCCGTCCTCTTCACCTTCGCCGGCCTCGAAACTCTTCAGCGAGCAGTATATCTCTCTGAGCAGCTCCCTGGCCTTGTATTTGGAGCGGAACGGGTCATTTTCTGGGTCATTTCGTGATTCTACATCAGTGAGGTTTTGGGCGTTGGTGAATTTGTCGCAGATAGCTCTCCATTCACTACTGCCGAGAGACGCCATGTTGGTCTTCTTCTTTGTGGTTCAAATCCAGCTGGGTCCGTTTTATTGCACTACTGCCACCTCCTGGAAATAGTTTGACTTTCTCTTTCAATGTCAATGTTTACTGGAAAAGTCATTAAGTACAACACCCATTCACCACCAAAATGTATACTGAGTACCACTGACTGGATCCTATTTGTTTAATGTTAAGTATGAAGAACATGATGAGATAAACAAATGTTTGATATAGTAGTCCAGTTCTCAGCAATTGTTTTCACATTAAAGTATAAAAGCTGGGGTGTATACATAAAACATAAAAAACTATATATGTAATAACCCTCATTCATTTCCAGTTAATTTGATTTGGACTTCCTGACTTTGTTGATGTGTTTAGTGTTAATTTAACAAGGACATTAGGTTGCAGAGCAAAGTTATGAGTGTAAATATGGAACAGTGGCCTCCTCGACATTACCATGGTGATATCTGACATTGTAAAGGTTACCTGATCCCTGACAATGGCCATGGAACAGGACTTTGAGACAAACAAAGCAGAACTTGCAAATAAATCCCTCACTCGCTGAACTGTGTTCAAGTTGGTTATAGCCAGTTTATTTCACAAACCCAGACGATCAAGTCATTAATCAGGGACAAAATAATGTGACTTGCACAATGACAATAAATTAATTTGAATGACATATGACAACAACACACAGTACATGTTTGGTCAGCACTGACAGAAGCAGCTTATCTTGCCAAGTCATGGAGGTTTATAACCTAGACAGTCTCACTTTGAATAATCATTATTTCTTATACTTCAATGTATACTGTGATCCCCATACACACACACTTAGTTTTCATTGTACAGCATGATTTCTTGCTCCAGGGCATAACAAACAAAAAAACACTCTCTGCGTGTCCTCTGTGCCTAAGCAAAGGTTAATGAATGAAAGTCCACATGCAAAGCCACTGATAGTCTGCCATGATGTGGTCAAATTTGCCCCAACTGATGTCAGACTGAGTTCTCTATGAAATACCATTAATATTTCAATTACTAAGCAGATAAGAAAGTAATGGAAATATTAATGCTGGTGACATGAACATAGATGACTGGTGAATAATGATTGCTTCAGCCTAGTTTCAAAGTGTGCAACAGCCAGTGGATCCAGTGTGCAAGGCATCTGTCAGGCTGGTTAGCTGAGTGTACATTCACCCACATTATGTTTTTGTGTCATGTTGAATATGGCAAAAATCTAAAAACAAATCACAACAGTTGACCTTAATTTTTGGAGGAAAGCATCAGCATTTCCTGTCCTTGTAGTTAAAAGTGACTAAAACTTTATGAGAGTGACATCATGGTAACATCAGGTTAGAAAATGGTGTAAGTGCCACATTTTCAATGAGTAGATAAAATGTTTAGATGAATGGGTTCCAATGTCCTGGTTTAGGTGCCTCTTGAAGCAGCACGCTGCCCTCTGCAGTGAACGCTCTGCATCTGCTTCACTCTGCCACTAAGATTCCTTCTTCTTCTCAATGCTGAAATAATATAGAAATAGTCAAAGAGTGCAAACATGTCCGTTTTATTCCATGGCCTTAATTTAAAAGATAATTTCAGCAATTTTTAAGATGGATCTGATTATCCTAAATCTCACTATCATATGCAAAAATTATAAAAGGATGACATATACTTGTTTTGAACACACACACTTTATAAAAAAGCAAATGGTATAATAGTGGCCCATTAAGGAGCGAAATGGAGAGAGGAAGGGAGGGAAGACGCCAACAGCAGAAACAGCTCCTTCCTCTCTCAGAGCAGAAACAGCCCATCAGTCACGTGAGTTAAATGTTCACTACATCAGAACTTACTCTGAAAAGGTGTTTGCACCTCTCATTATGTACAATAACTCTTTTTCAAAAATGGCAAAAAAAATCTCAAGTAGGTGTAAAAACTTTTTTGAAAATTGACGAAGTTTGTTTTTTAGTTAATTTTGCAGTTTCCATAAAAAAAAATCATCAAAAAGAAAAATACACTGATGGAAACACAGCTAGTAACAGAAAAACACAGAACAGAATATTGCTTACTTGTACTTGATGAGACGACTTCCCTGGATTAGCTGCGCAGTCTCATTGGTCAAATGGCAAGCAAACAGTAGCCAGTTGCGTGGCTGCACCTTGTAGGCAAACCTCATGAAGAGCAGTGAATAGCAGGACAGAGCTGAGAGGAGGGAGAAAACACACAAGCAATAGTTAATCACTGCACTGTCTCCTTATCAACCACCTACTGCTGGATAATTCTAACTACTGATCAAACATGCAATGTCAATATGCCACCTAGATTTATTGCAAACAAAACAATAAATTATAGAGTAATTAACAGTGCAAACTTTTCATTTATATGGACATTAGGCATCTAAATAGGAGGGATTCTGAAAATCATTTCAAGTCAACAGATGAAATCTTAAAGCAAATCCTAATTCCAACATAGACATTAACCCCCTTCTCCAAGGCTGCACAAGCCTGATAGTATAGTACAAACTCATTCTCAGTATAAACTCTTCTGCCTTTTTTTTGTTCCTGCAAAGAGCCTTTTGAGGCAAAAGTCAAAATCATTCAGAATGTAATACAGAAAAACTCAAAGGAAATATCCAACTGATGCTGCATGAAGTTTACTTTAAATACTCCTATTTCTAAGTATCTTTGAGAAAAAGTAGAAATTACAACCCCAACCCTAACAAAGTTAACTAGAAAAGGACGTGGGCCCCACATGTGTACATCTCTGTATATCAGTACAAGTGTCTGTGTGTTTTACCGAAGGTCATCCTGCCACTGATAATCTCAGGGCTCTTCTTCATATCTGTGATGGCAGCTATAGGAAGACCCCAGTTCGCAACAGGACCCCAGAAATGCTGTACAGATACAAAGAAAGTGATAAAATATCATTTAGACTATAAACTTTATATGGCTTGAACATTCATCTTATTGTGAATCCCATTTAAATAGTACTGGTGTCGAAAATACATGGGAGAACAACATGATAGTAAAGACGTGAAAATTCTGAAAATTATACACCTGTACACCCTCAGTGGCAGTTTAATAGGCACCACTATATTGTACAGCACAAATAATCAAAGACAAACAGGAAGAAAGACAGATAAACCAGCAGGAAGTAACCAATGAGGAGAGACACAGATTGAAAGAGATACACTGACAGATGACGATTAGAAAGGATGAGTACTTACCGTGCTGTTGGATGTTTTTTTTTTTTCATTTTCAGGGCCACATAGAAGAGAAAAGAACATAAATAAAGATAAATCATATTGATATGAGCTAGGTCACACAAGAGTTACCACAACCTAAAATAGGTCATGGGTCTGTTATAGGGAGTGAAAATCACCTGCTTTGTCTTGCTTTGCTTCCACAGTTCTAAATTAGGTTATAAAGGTTACACTTTAATAACTGGATGAAAATATTTAACTACACTTTAAGTCAACTGTCTACCACAGTACTCACCATACAAGGTGGCAGACTTATTCATTACAGTATTTTCTACAAACTTCACTCAAAAAATAACCTTGTTTTGTCAGAAAGCCAAAGAAACACCACAAATGGTCCCAATCATAGTGTGTGTCTCACCAACATCTATAGTGGATTTTCTTGACTTTCAACTGGATTTTCAAGACATTACAGGCTTGGCTCCTCAAAAACTAAGCCTGAGATACCATCTTTATCTGTGCCACATGTAAACAAACATAGCTCCTTGCGTCACTGTGTCATAATTTAGCCTTTACTCTAGATTTCAAGCATCCTGCAAGTCTGTGGCAACTACACACACCACCAGAGCACGATGTAAACATTAACCAGCCTCTTGACAACATGTCAGAAAGTAATAAAACTAGTTTGCCCTTAGGTCTAAAACCATATTCGACACTGGCCACAACTTCAAAGTGCAATCTAGGTCAAAACTGCTGGAAATTTACTTAAGATACATCGCTTCCCCGCGAGCCTGTCAGAGCCTCTCGCGAGTTACGACCCACTTTAAACCCAGTTTTTGTTTCTAGAGCAACTGACAGCATCTCTCTCCCAAGTAAAGGCTGGTGGTTTAGTTAGAAAATGTTTAACTTCATCCAAAGTCTTCACAGCATTTACAGTCAGTCTCAAAAACTGGAGAAATAACTTGAACGCTAACGTACAGAAAGCATAATCATCCTTGAATAGTTGCAGAAAAAAACGACGCCAATGCTGCAGACACTAATGTTATCGCACAAATTGCTTAAAAAGTGTGGCGGATTTTTTAAATAGTGATTATATTTTAAAACGCTGGCTGACTGGTCAGGACAGTGCAGTCACCTGGCTGTAAAGCATGAGCTAACGTTACTTAGCGAGTTAGCAGTAACCTTTAGCATGCGCGCTAAGACAAAATACAGTTAGCAGCTTCCTGTACGTACCTCATCAAATAATCCCTGAACTCTTTGCTTTTCAGGTGGTCAATAGCTTTCCGTGCAATTGCCCCTGCCATGGTTTAACGCTGCGTTGGTGTCTGCTTTGGTCGAGCACAGTACTCTCTCCGTGTTGAAGGGCGACTGGCAGGTTAGCTCAGAGGACGACTGGTCTAATTTCCAACCACAACATTGCCGTTTTACGACACTGTCGCAATTAACGTTACGCAGGGTAACCTCAGACGGCCGTCTGTCTGGAGTGGAATAAGATTAGATTAGAAATATTACTACTGTGGGAAGCATTTAAACGATAAGATTAAAGCTGTTAAACAGGAGTAGAAAAAGGTGCCCATGTCCTTAATTAAATCCCGCCTAAACACATAACAATAGCTATACAAAATACAGCAACAACATAGTGCAAACTTTGTTCAAGCCAGAGGAGTCCATGAAGTCCACTGAAATCCATTTATTCGTTTTTTTTCTTCACATGTTTCATTGAGGTTCCAAACTGTTTGAGTTGACATTTAAAGGATAAAAACAGGGTTTGGAGCCAGTTCACTTTGATTTGTGGATGTGAGATTTACCCAGAATGATTTGCAACTGAATTACGGGCACAGAAACGTTCACCTCCAGTCCACAAACTACAAGATCCAACATCACATCAGTACATCAATCTACACATTTGTATTTCTTGATCAAGCACTTCCTAAAACACACAAGCGTAAGCACAGTGAAAACAACAAATTACTGGAAAAAGTGTTTACTGTCTACAAAAATCACACACGGTCTGTAAAAAAACAGATGCATGTAGGCATAGTGTGTGTGTGTGTGGGGGGGGGGGGGGGCAATAAATGTAAGAAACTTTGACAACTACTACTAAATACTTTTAGTATTTTTCGGTGGACATGAAAGCTCTACAGCTTACTTTAAAACTACAGTACGACTGAATGCTGTCTGCTGTGTTAGGAGATAACAAGAAAGAACAAAACCAATTAAATAAAGCAAATGTTCTACCTCATCTATTTCATTATCACATGTTATTGCATTTCTAATTATGTTAAAGTCATTGCAAGAGTGCTATATTGTTTTACATTTCTTGGAAATCTAGTTCTGATCTTGAAGGATCTTTGAGTAACATCCACTGGATATTAAAAGTCACCCTAAAACTGTTGGAAAAGCACACACAGAATAATGCACATACAGTCAAGTTCCATACAAAAAAGGAGCAAATGGACCAGTATCCAGAGTTGGTTAAGGCCTCTCAACATTTTTTTAAACTTAAGACATTATGCCATCATTTTGACATGTGTCATAGTTATCACTTGCCAGTATTAATGAAAAAAGAAAAAAAAACATTGCATGTATTGCAAATGCAGCAGCACAGGGCATCACACCACTCAGTCACTACTTCATTGTACTGACCTCTGGGTGCAGGTTCAGGTCCCTGAGGTGCAGATGGGTGTACTTAAGCAAAAGCCTGGTACCTGCAGCCAGAGTAGCGCTCCACATGGTGACCTGCTGACTATGAGTCTTCTTTTCATGTGGTTTGCTTGTCATTGTTGTGTTGCACTTCATGTATTGATGATGTGTGTGAGGTGTAATGTTGATTTTCCCTGTGACACAGTGCTGTGAAAAATAATTCCCCCAGGCACAATAAAGGCTAACTAGCTTATTAAATATACATGCTCATAAACATACTGACATGCAGTAATTTGTCATGGTTAAGGAATTTTTTTTTCAGGAGCATTTTTGTACAAACAAAAAACAGAAACAGTATCTTGATAAAACAACAAATGCATCATTAAATTCAGTGCCAAATGTAAATACAGCTCCAGTGATTGCTCATACAATGTATATAGCGTAATGCCTTAAAAATAATAAAAAGAAAATGAATACAATAAAAAGATAACCTACTATAAATCCCAGAAATCCAGAGGATGCAGGTGTACTAAAACAACACTAGGGGGCAATATGAGGATTTACGTCAAAGGAAAGCAAGAAAATGAAGACTCGAGAGTAAAACTACTGACTAAACTATGAAACATAATCAGGAAACAGAACCAACAGTTTTATTTGACCATGCTGTAAAGCATACAGATGTTGTCTGTTTTAAATTTTAATCTTTATGCTGGCCACACAGTTTGTCATACATGTGTTTGAGGACCAAGATTGAAATCACTATCAACCCTTCAAGTATACCTCAGATTATACAACATACAGAATAGACAAAGCTATCCTCTGACCCAATAGTTCTTATCTTGTGTCACTGTCACTGACTTGACAGCTTCCTAATGACTTCAATGACTGCTGATGTCTGATCATAATCTGACCACAGGTACTCAGCAGCTTGGTATGTTATACAGCAAGTACCTGCATGGCACAGAGACAGGCATAGAAGTTACTTGTTTACAAAATACTGTAGATGAGGTGTGAATTAACCTCTTAGATACAGCAAGAAATATAATACAGTTTTATCAGTGAAGTTTAAAATGCAACTATTTGCAACCCTCACACTTATAAAGGGATAATACGTCAAATCGTGTTTTTGGCTTAGTCTTCTGCTACCAAGTTGGTAAGAAAAAACAGCAATTAAAACCAAGGCTATAAATGCTAAAGCAGAAATGTATTGTGAGATGAAACATGACAAAAACAACTTTAAGTAAAATCACTGAGTCATCATACAATGATTTTTTCGCTGTTCTTCTTGCTTTTTTTACCTGGAGTTTTATGTTACGTAATTGAAATTAAAAATTCTAACAAGTTAATCAAGTGATAATGGCTCTCCGTAAACTGACCCATTTTATTTATTAGAACTAAACACAGTAGTGATTGGCAATTGGCTCAGTCCTGGCCTCGCAAACCTCATGCTTCAGTCTTTGTTCCCAGTTGAATTATTACAAACTATTCCTCATGGACTAACAGTTGAACATTTTTACTTTCTCTTATTCACAGGCTGATTCTGTGGAAAGGAGAAATGTTGCTGTCCGTGGCTTTGTGGTGTCTCAGAGACAAGGAAGAGGATCTCGTCAAATCGGACACTTGAGTTCAGACACACTGTACTTTGTGTTACTCTCAATTTTATGTAAGATGACTTAAGACACTGACATTGATTCTGACGGACTTAACACCAGGATCCTCCACTAAACCAAAATGAGTGAAATTTAAGTGGGACAGGATCTCCCTTATCACATCTATCTCTTGAAATAACTCTTGTCACCAAATATGTTCACAGATAGTTATTACATACAATAAAGTAAATATTTCAACAATACTTTGGTCCATCTTTGAAATGTATTCACTTAAAGACATGAATTATTATTGGAAATTAAATAGGAAATAAAAAAAACAGAGAGATATGTATATATACAGCATGTCTGTTATTATTAAAGCAAGTAGACCAATCACCAAAAACTTCATTTATACGTGCCAAAGACTATTATCTTTTTATAGAGGTGAGTTATTTGACCAGTCACTTCACCCTGATGTCACCAGGCCCCAACAGGTAACTAATGTAGCCAGCACTTCAAACAGACAAATATAATGAGGCAATGTAAAAACAAAGGGTTATCTATGTGTGTGCAGAGGACACAAAGATTAAGACAAAAACTATATTGCATTGAACGCTAACAGGTTCAGAAGACATTCTTTGTCATTTTAGACAAACCCCATGTATTTACTGTATATATTTTAATTTTACCTTTGACTAAAATTGATGGTAGATGATGAGAATATGAGCCAACATGACACAGCATTGTCCAAATGATTTCACTGAATTTAACTGAAAATATCTGAATGAATTAATTAAGTAATTAATTGTACACAATATAGATAGATATAACATATAGATAAAATATAGTGACCCAACACATTAAGTTCTGAGGTGTAACTATGCTCTCATCCACAATTCTGGATTCAGGCACAGTATTCAATGCATGGCAAGCCAGCTGCATAACCAGGACATTTCTTCTGTTCCCTGCATTGTTTGTCCTTGCAGTAGAGATGTGGTAGATTCTGTACCGCTGCTGCTTCTTCATACATCACTGGTTCCATGACTCCTGCAATCAACCTTCAGCATATTCCCACAGCACTCCAAAACACAACTGCACTTTGGTACATGGGTCTTAGTGCATGCTGCCTAAACTAATCTTCAGCTGGGAGCAGTTGAGAGGCAGGTATGTCTGAGGTGGATGCCAGTACATTGCTCATCTCATCCAGGCTGGTACACATTATTCTTCTGGCCATACAAAATGAGGGACTGACATTTGGTTACAGATTTGTTGGCAAACCAAAGTGACTTTGGCCTTTCATCTCCTCCAAGTACATCTGAAGTTTTGCAAAAGCAGTCCTTTTTCCTAGTTTGAAAACAACTGTTTACAAGCTCTGCTACACTGCCGCTCACTCTCCGATGCTGTGAGGAGAGAAATGAAGATTGATCTCAGAATCAGCTGCTTTCTGCTGCCCATTGGGACCAATGTCAATGGATGGGACAGCCCTGTATGAGGTGATCACAGTGTTGCCCAACTCAGCCACATCCATATGAACTTCAGCCAGTTAAGCCAGTGTTATTGTTGGTTAAAGTAAATGATATTGTACAGTTGAGAGGTAGAAACTAATACATGGTTATAGTTCTAAAAACTATAGAACAAACAACATATCCTGTAGAGGGCAGCATTGCGCTTTACAGTGTAACGTAAAGTCTGCCGGAAATTCATTCGAGGAAGAAGAGTGAGCTCACACTGCCGAGGAGGCATTACAAATGGGAACTGTACTTGTTGTGTGTGTGTGTTTAAGCTAGCCAGATTTGGTTTATATATAATAGTTGTTGTTGCTGAATATTATTATTATAACACTCATGCGTACGTATTGTAAGAAGTTTCGGTGGGCCTGCTGGCGTTAGCCGCAGCTGAAGTGATCTGTCGGCAGGCTAAATGTCTGTCCGGCGGGCTGTGGTGGACTGTGCCGTGCTGTCCCAGCAGGACGCCTGCGTCTTCTACCCGTGCTGTGCAGGCTGCTTCTCCAGGACTGATGTTGACCAACAGGACACGACGAGGTAAAAACACAAACGACCAACCAAGAGATTAGTTTCATTTCTGAGGCGGAAACGGTGGGTTTTCAAAGCCTAACTTACATCGACAGTGACTAAAAGGTCCGACTTAACTAGAAATCAATGCCAGGACTTGTTTATGTCAAGACTGCAGCTGGACTGGGCTCTAATCGAAATCATATCACTGATAGCTTAAATTAATTTTGCCCGGAAAACGCAAAACCTCAACTCCAAAACAAGAACAGTAAAGCAACAAAACGGGAGAAATATGAGATCAGGAAAAGTTTCACTCACCAAGATTTTAATTAAATAATTAAGTATATCAAGCCTCAAAGAAGCCACAGTCCAGACTGAAAACAGCTTTATGACTATAGAAATTCCAGTGTGAAGCATGAAGTTAGTCAGAACCAGTGATAAAACCTCAGTAAGACGTTTTAAGATAATTAAGGACAAACACACTTGAAAGTGAATTGCTCTGACATAAAAACGTCCTGGTGAGAAGATAGATCTTGTCAGACACTAAACAAGCATATAATGCCTTGATTTAAGATAGTTCATCTTATATCACATTTTTAGCAGTATGTAGAATGATAAATGGATTAACCCTGTATAACTCCCTCCCACTCACTTACACCTGGACATACCTCCGCCTGTCTTCCCCGTCTACCCAACGCAGATGCAGATGTCCCAAGTGTGGGTACAGCTGTCTGAGGGAGCAGGTTGATTACAGATATCGTCTCTCTCTGAGGGTGACCCGGGATGGATGCATATTTGGAGTAACAGTATTTGGCACCTGCTTGAACCCATTCTTTGGCATTCATGCGAGTGGTTTACAGAGGTGAGCGTGAAAAAAGGTTTCTTTCAAGCACCTCAGAGTTTCTGCAGTTTGTCACTCTGATGTATGAGCATGCTTTTTTTTTGTTTGGATCGAATTTGACACTTGTTGGTAGTGTAATCAACCGCACACAACCCAAATTATTTCAGAATTGTTGAATTACTGGCAAGTTAAAGGTATCTTAAACATGATAAACAAGTTCAGTCACCTGTTGTTGCTCTGAATCTGAAGCATCACATCATTCTGTGCTGACCTGTTCCACATACCGCATTGCTCCTGTGTCTGGAAGCAGTGTAATATGTAGCAGGGTTTCCTCCAGTGGTTAATCAAAGGTAGTAAACCACCCAAATCTTGACACATCTTGTATTATGATCTGATCAGTTTGGTATATCAGTAGAAGTGGTTATTTCAAGCGAGGTGGCCTATCTCTGCTATAAATCACCATGGTAAACCCTGTGTTGGTCAGAGGGAATACACTTGTTAGCTTCATTTTACCAGTGTTTAGTGTGCCATTTTTGCCAGTTAAGTGAAAAGCGGTGTGGATTTCTGTTGTGTGTGTGATTTTGTAGGTTGGTGGAGAACTCGGATGAACCAGTTGGAGCCTCAACCAGATCCATGTTGTTGCGAAAGGCTGTCGAGGACTGTTTCATTGGCAGACATTTCATCTTTGGTATAAAGGTACGATTGCCATTGGGTGTTGGATATCTTAATGGGTTATGCTCAGCTCACAGAGTGAAAAAACTGAATTTCCCCAAGAGGGATTAATAAAGTACTTTGTCCACATTGCTAATGACAGTTGTCATCGCCAATTGTCATAACAGCTCTAAGTTGTAACAGTATTGTAGTTACTGTCCCTCACAGTAGTGCTTTGTTAGGAACAGTGTAATAGCTGTTAGGGAATTCTCAGTGTCTGTGCCGTATTAACTGAGGTAAATATACTTTGGTTTCTGATTAAATTGGGGAAATCATCAAAACTCACAGTTGACCCTTTCAGGTTTAAGACTTCACGCACAGTTTTTGTCAACTATAATCATACGTACTTGAACATGTCCAAATTTTGTGTTTTCTTAAATTTTGTGTACTTAGGCTGCTTGTTCTCAACCATCCCTGGTCTTGTCTGTCCCTCAGGTAACCGGTACAGAAAATTGGCCTTGGTTAGGAGGCTCTGTTGTTAATGGGTCCAGCAGTAAAGACATGGTCCAATTCATCGCCAGTCAGATGTTTCTCCCCAAAGCTGCAGGACTGGAAGGCTGCACGGTGGTCAGTTATTATCACACCCTTCTTCAGAAAGCTGCAGAATGTGAGCTGGGCTCCACTGATCCCCACAAACCCTCCAAACCCCCAGCAACAACCCCCCTGCTGCTGATTCCTCACTACTCTCCAGCCAGCAGCTTCAATAATGGAACACTTTGTGCCTCTGGTCTTCTTTTGCAGTCACTGCAAAGGTAATGATTTTAAGAAGCTGCTGATAACTATTGCTTTCAATCTGATAATTCTCAGTATTTTAGATCAAGGGCAGACTCTGCAGGAGTCAGAAACAAATTAGACATTAATGGGAAATAATGAAACAGACTCAAATCAAAGTGAAGACAACACAAATTCTTACAAGCTCACAAGTTTGACTGATGAGCTTGTAACTATGCCTCAAAAAGTTTCTCCTAACTTGAATTTTTTTTTTGTAGAGGACAAAAACACAAATCGAATGTTAAAAAAAAAAAAAAAAAAATGAAGGCACCAAAATTGGTCTTTATTTTCCAAGTTGTATAAAAATTGTATAAAAAGATTTTAAACCAGGAGACGAGTCTGTCCTCTGTCTTATATACTGACACCATGTTTATGTTCTGTATCACTCTTTTGAAACTGTCTTTAAGTCTTCTGTTGATCCTCCCCACAGTATCGACGGCATACTGTAAAAACCAGGCTACTTTTACATGCTTAATGTCTTTTACTTCACATATGCCTTTCATTTTTTCCTTGCATTTCAGCCAACGAGTTATAACATTTGATTTATTTTAGCAAAAGCTGAGATTTGCAGCCTCCTGTGTCAGATGATGTCACTGGATGAATTTCTTGACAGTTACTTTTGTTTCCGTCCTAGATCCCCATACCAAGACTGCTCCCTTTCTCCCACTCCTCCATGGCAACAATCACTAGGACTCGTTACTTCATCTGCAGAGCAGGAGGAAGGCTGCAGTACCCAGGACAATGGAGATGAGAACAGCAGACACACAGACAACATCAGAACACCACATCATGCACAGAGAGGCAGCGAGGAGGACCATAAAGTCACAGAGGAGACAGTGCCGCAACCTCCTCTTTCTTTAGAGTGCAGTTCTTACAACCATCCGTCGTTTGCCCAATACCCACACTCATCTATTGAGAAAGCTGTTGGAAACACCACCATCCTGAACACATGGTTCAGTCCCTCCCCACCTGGCTACAACAGCTCCAAGGTGAAGGGGTTTTCTGTTAGACAGCCCGCCGAAACATTTTTGCCAAGCTCCTTGGCTTGGGAGGATTTGCCTTTGTCTGAGAGTCTTACAGAGTTTTTATGTGAGGGAAACAAACATTTTGACACTGTTAGAGGAGCAGATCCAAGTGTAAATGTGCAAAATCAAAAGGAAGCAAGAAGAAACAACCTGGAAATCAGATCACACGAGAAGAAGTTATTAACTGAATCAACATCTGTTTGTAACACACAGATTACAGACAGTCACTCATGCATATTACTGGACCTCACTAACACACCTGCACCAAATGGAGGTGACAGACATGATTTATCTGACCGGATCCCTGCTGGATGTGAAAACAAGAGTCAAGCCACAAACATTTGTTCCCATGGACGCAATCAGGAAGATGAGAAAGTTAGTTGTTTTGAAAACGAAGATGAAGAGCAGCTTGAAGGGAATACCTACAATTGTTCAGCAGACCTTTTCAGTAGTTCGCTCATGATCGATATGAACACAGACACGCTCAGCATGCATGCAGAAACTGTGAGGACGTCCACAGAAGCTCGCCCACAGCTTTCCAAGACAGATAAATGGCACCTGAGCAGTGAAACAGTTCATGTACCAAGTTCGACACCAGACAAACAGAAACTGAAAAGTCATAAATGCATTAACAGAGACAGTTTAATTCCACAAGATCTTGACTTTATCCCTCCCTCTCAGTCTACTCCCATTGTAAAAGTAGTTGTTTTATCAGGGTCACCTGCCTCATCATACAGAATATCTGGTGAATTCAGTTCACAAGCTGACAGTCAAGATTCTTGTGCTTTTTACAGAAATCTGCCTGAAGTGGACAGTACAAATCCAGCCAAAACCCTCTCTTCTCTTCTTAAACTGAACTGTGTCGGTGGTAATCAGATGTCCAGGTGTGGAAGAGAGTCTACAAAAGAAAACCTGTTGTGGAGTACGACATCCAGCAGGCACAGCCAGAGATCTACCCCAAAAAGGAGGTTCCGGAAACCAGACAGACAGAAAAGCCATCTGCTGGCTCAGCAGCTCCCGAGGGTCCAGAAGGGGTCTCTAAACACAGGCTCCACAGGAAGGATCAACCACAAATGTGACTCAAGTGATTGTGATGTGACTGTGTGTGATTATGAGGACGGCGAAGCAGTTATTGTTCCTCCCACTCCTGCTGCTAGAACACGTCAGAGTGTGAAGCTCAGGAGAAGAAAGCAGACTGAAAACAGCCGCAGTGATCTGGGTTGTATTTGGGAAAATGAAATTCACTGTAAAAGAACTCTGTTGGCTCAACCTCTCACATCGTCACAAAGAGGTCTGGCTTGTGACAGTGAGACTGTTGATGAGGCCAGTCTGGGTGGATCTGATCGTTGCCTCCTTGATAATGAGAACAAGGCATGTGATTGGTCCAGAGATCTGTTCTCTGACTCTTTCTGAGAGGTTCTGTTGCAGGTGGACTTTAGAAATTATTCCAGAGGCTTTTCAAATTTATTTCAGGCTGGCAGCCCAAGTTATGATAGCCTAAAGAGTATTACTACTACTACTGCTGCTACTAATAGCTGTACTGTTGCTGAAAGTCCAACTCTAGAGCACATAGTAAACACTAAAGATAGGAGAGAGGCTGTTGAAAGGCACCACAGGAGAAGCCTTACCTCCCTGCGTTCTACTATTTGCACATTTATCAGTTAAAGAGTTCAGCTGCTTCAGATGAAGCATACAGCCATGTCTTCATTGACAGACATTTGCAGTAGACTAAGTTGTACTAAAGGTCTCAAGGCCAACTTCAGCAACCTTCCCAGAGGAGTGAATGCTCTTACAGCACCAAAGGTGGGCAACTCTTACTAATGCCCAGGGTTTCATGGCAGAATGTTTGGATGTCCACATGCTTTTATAGATTTATTTTGAAAAGAAGAATCTTCTACACACGGTGCACTGTTAAAAATCAAGGCTTTGTGAACGCTACCAAAGTGAAGTGACAGTTAAAGGATGATATGTGTATGATTGGGTGCTGCTGCTACGTCCAAGGACCATTACAATTAAAATGTTCAAATTCTTGGCAAATATTTATTTTTCTTTTCTTGCACTTTAGTCTGCATTGGTGGATTATAGAGGCAGACAGGAAATACTGGTGAAGAAGAGGTATGATGGGGAGCAAAGATCCCGAGCTGGAATCAAACCAGGGACATTGCACTTTGAAGATGTGGTATGCGTCATCATCAACCAAGATGCTCTGTTACTCTTGAATCTCTAGCTCTCCAGTCTAAATTGAATCACTGCTCCTGGGTACTTCTGTTGGCAGCAGAGTCTTTAAGATGACCCGCTGTTCTGCAGCTACTGTGTGTCTTTTTGCAGGAGTGTTAATGCGGTGATGAGTTCGTTCAGTGTCATGCCAAGGAGCTAAGAATAGCGGCCACCAAATATCATGACTGCAATGTTCTGGATGTGTGAGTAAAAGCGGGAGAGCAAAATGAAGATGATGTTACATGAGTTAAAATGGAACTGGGACAAGAAGTAAACAGCTGGAGCTTTGTACTGTATGTGTTACAGAAGCAGGGTTGGTATGCAGTCAGCTGGGTATGGCACGGTGTGTCTATGTGGAAGTAACAGCATCCTATTTGGTTGCTCGTTTTTATTTGAAGTACCGTGTGTACATTTTTTCATCATGGAAACTCTTGAGTACTTCAGAGGTGCACGTAAAAGATATTTTGTCATCATACATGTCATGACCATTTATTGGGCCTTGGAGCCAGAAAGGCTCCGAGGACTTGTTTTTGGCCAGCATACCTCAGGGATGGCAGTGACTGAAATATCTCAAAGACTGTGGGATGGATTTCCATGTAGTTTTGTTCACACATTCATGTTCCCTCAGAGGACGTATTCTAATGACTTTGATGGTCTAATGACTTTTTACCTAGTGCCTCCAGCATGTCAGAATTTTGGACATGATGTACTGGCACAGACACGCATGGTGCCCAGAGGATGAATCTTAATGGCTTTGAGGTTCCCCATCATTAGGTCAAATTTTAGTTAGTCCAATACTCTGAATTCTCTATCTAAGGGTGTTTTCATACCTGTAGTTCGTCTGCTCTGGTCTCAGTCAGTTGATAATTTTAGTGAACTTTGTGTGTTTTCCCCTTGGCCTGGTTTCTTTCACACAAGCCAAATACAAGTGATAACGCTTACTTCCCTCTGTGGGCAGACATGCCTGGGATGGGAGGAAGGTTCTAAAGGAGGTCCAGTGGCCAAATATAACATACTTCATCGCACCAGTCCAGGTTGGTTCATTCTCCAGCTATTTGCTAGCAACTATAAAATTTGCTCATCTGCACACCACTACGCAAAGCACGCCTGGCTCTGAGAGACATTTTGCTCAGACTTGCTGAGTGCATCTAGTCGATGGATTGTATTGAGGTCAGATCATGCTTTCATACAAAATGGAACTGAACCAAGACCACCTCCTCTCAACGGTCTCGGCCTGGTTGTTTGGTCTGCAACAGGGTTCAGTTGACAGCTTTTACACCAGCCCTAACGAACGGCACTAACTGGGCAAATGCACCAGGAACCAAACATGTGTGAAAGCATGACAGTTTGATTTTCTTTGCTGAGAGCTGCTAGCATGGCTGTAGATTCTTCTCTTCTGTTAACTTTGCCAAAAAGTTGGGCACTTAAACAAAAATCTTTGAGTATATTTATAAGCCACTGAGCTGTGTTACACCTGTTAAGAGCACCAGCCCCTGAATATGATCCAGTTGTACAAAATACATGTCTGTGTGGTGTGTTCTTGCAGTGCATCTGCTGGCAGAGACATCATGTTTAATCCACTTTTCAAATGTGTGGTTGCATGAAAAGGAAGGCCCTGTACCTTGTGCTGGAAAGTACAGTCGTACAGAACGTTAGCTATGGGAGCCCTCAACAACTTTAGGCTGTGTCGTTTTGATATTTGGTGTGCGTGTGCCAGAGAAGTTTGGCTCCAGTTGCCTCAATAATAAAAATAGTATATATGACTTCAAGTGTCAGTAAATTTAACCACTGCAAGTGTCAGTTCATGCACTTTGGACAATCAGCCCATTCGGATTTTATAAGATTTGAGTTTAAAGTCTGATCTGATGTTGGTGCTCAAAGAAATACCCACCCCTCTGAAGAATTACTTGATTGTTTAATCTTATTACCAACTTAAACCTAAATGTGATGCAATGGATGTTAAATGCAGACAAATTAAAATGCATGCTATTTTCAAATGGAAAGTGTTAACATTCATCTTCCTAAGATCTCAACTGCTCACAACACACAACCCAGATGATAAAGAAGTTGTGATGTTGGGTAAATCAAAGCAGAATGCTGGTGATAGTATCATGATTGGGTATGAAAGGAGCATCCTGGAAAGGCTCAGTCGCTCACAGGCGAGGTTGGAGGGAAGTTCATCACTTTGTGAACACATGATGTATAACGGATGTTACTCCATGGGAACATATAAAACCATTGTCAGTAAACACAATTCATTTGCAAATGATTGCATTTTGTTTTTATTAACATTTTACACAGTGTCACATCTTTTTTGCAGTCACAGTTGCATATAAATCTCTCATTGGGCTGGTTCCTTCTTTTCTGTATACACACATGTATAACAATCAACATCAATTTGATCTGCACTCTAACAATGTTCTACAAGCCTTGATCCCCAGAGTTAGAACAGAATGAGGATAATTTTCCAGTTTGGTCTCAATAACTTAGGTGCGCTTGAAACTCTCTCTTTGAGGCACCTTTTTAACTTTTAACTGATACAGGATCTATGTGAGTACTGAGCTGATGCATGACTAACTGTACTCACTGATAAAATCTGAGTTTTAAATAAGGATTGACATGACTGTTTTTTGTAAATAGGCCCTCGGGCTCTCGGTGCATTATAAATACAGTCCCAGAACATGATCCGTTCCCAAAAGCTGCAGCTGTGTGTGTGTGTGTGTGTGTGTGTGTGTGCCAAGGGAAGACCCTCTCTCCTCTGCTCGCAGCTAGTGCAGTACGTGAGCTATGTCACCAATGGAAACAGTCAAAGCCACTACCTGTCAAGCATATGTGTCACACTTTGTGTGTGTCTTTACTTCTTAAATTGTACCATAATTTCTTTCATTATTATTATTATTTTGTTTGTGTGTGTGTTTTATATAGGGTAGGTGCATCTGATAGCCAACCAAATGTTGCAGTTCTGTTGTGGGTACCTTATATTGCATTCTTGCACCTTGTGCCCACATGACGTGCTCACATACCAAAAGCATTTTCGTACATATAACGCTAATGTTGGGCAAAAACTCTGGACTGTATAAAGCAAAATACGAACATCATTATTCTGTTTCTGTATAAAGTATTGCAGCTGACTGCAGATGAGTCTCTATACAGTAAACAAATGACTGTTCTGTCAGTGTTTTTCAATGGAAAGCGAACCTTAAAAAAGGGACTGTTTTTAACTCATTTGCAATATATTTTTGTGTACATGTTTGGCAGAAATTAAGCACCAAAATGAGTTGCGTAGTAAGTTGACTTGTTAACTAATCTGTGCCATATGACTCATTTGAATTGGGTCGCTGTGGTTGTGGGTGTTGCAGCAGTGTTTCCATTGCACAGTTTCCAGGGGAAAATGTACTACTGGCCTGTGGACAGCGAGTAGTGTGGCTGTAACATTAGAGTGCTTTAGAGACTAAGAGCCGTGACAAGCACATGGTGTGGAAGGGTGGAGAGATGGCTTAGTATGGAGTTGTCAACAAAGCGTCAGCCGGGGGCCGTCTCATGCTCTGACACTGGAGAAGCTTCCCTCTGAAGAACTGAAGCGCTTAGATAAAACACAGCTTTCTTCTACGGTGCATCTATGATAGCTAGCATGCAACTATCAGTCCAGAACAAGACTCAAGTGGAAACTGTGGGTTCAGGTGTTAGTTCTCCACAGATCAAGCTCACTGCATGCAGCAGACTGGTTTGAAGCTGACCGTGACCCCTAACCTCCCTGCTGGAGAAAGACAAAAAAATGAAGCTTCTTAAGAGAATTAAGTCAATATTCTATTCCAAGTATGAATGTCAGGCACTGATTTCCTTCATAATGACAACTTGGTATTTACTGCATAGTTGTGTTTTTCAAAAAATGACTTCCCTGATGCCATCTTCTTGTGGTGTTAATGGAAACATAGCGTCTATTAGCTACAGTTCTGTGGTCTCCTGCTGGTTCTCTGTGGGCTGGTCTCCGTCCCCCTCCATAACGGGCCATGGAAATTTTGACGTTGGATGGCAGCGCTCCTTATAAGCACCTGTCCTTCCGCATCACACCGAGCTCCCAAAAGCGTGTGATTGTTTTGCGCATGAGAGTGTGCGTAGATAGTAGACAGGGACTATATAGCTTCCATGGAGGCTCAATTCTCCATTCAACTGCGAGCGAGACGTGGTGGGACACTGCACGCTGGGAGCTTCACACTGCACATCACACGGTTTGTCGCTCCTCTACCAAGATAACATGGAGGTAAGAGAATGTGACTTTGTACCTGATGTACATGTTCATCCAGTCTGTACTATTAAAGTAAAGACTTATCTGCATTTACATTCACATAAGTTAAAATAATCAAGAAACAGTTTATTTCAACTCTAAACAAAGTAGTTATAGAAAACTTGTAAACTCTGTAAATGAATGTTTCTACTTGATTTAAAGACTGCTTGTGCTTGTACACAACTAAATGTAGTTGAAAGAAGGTGTAAGTCAGTTATATTCATTTGGCAGAGACAAGGACATAGCACTTAAATCAGTAGTGCACACACTGCCTGACAAAGTCTTAACACCTGTTTAAGCTTTGAGTGGCAACCAGTGGTGCATGTTAAGACAGAAACTATGATGCAATCAGAGAAAGCACCAAAATCAGCTCCCCCGCCTTAATAAAAGTTAACAATACTTTTTTTTTTAGTACTATTCTTCTGTTTAATCTTGTCCTCTGAGCAACATTAACTGAGCTCTCTGTACACTGTGTCCAGAAAGCTGGTCGCCGCTCAGCATCACTGCTGGCAAGTCTGAACATCCAAAGAGAGCAAGCTCAGTTCTGCGACTGTGTGGTCAGACGGCGACAGAACCCGGGTCAGCTCTACCCTGCACACAGGTTAGCGGCACACACTGGTGCACATTGGCAAAATATTGGACGTTCTTGTTTATATTGTTAGTTTTAAGTCTGATGCAGCATCACATATCTAGTTGCTCTTTGCTCCCCCCAGGTGTGTCCTGGCAGCTTCTAGTCCAGTCTTGGCGGCTATCTTGTCCTCAGCTGGTGCCCTGGTGGAGCTGCAGGCTCCGTGTCTGTCTGACTATGTACTGGCACTTGTTTTGGACTACATTTACACAGGGGCCTTGCCAAACACTTGTACCCAGCAACAGCTTTGCAATCTGCTCACTGCTGCCCGCCACCTGCAGATGGATGAACTGCAGGAAGCTCTGAGGACTGAGGTGAAAACTGCAGATAATACAAATGCAATAGGAGATGACATTCAGCCATATGAAGACATTAACAATACGTATAAGTATCGGCCATTGTCAGACACTTGCAGTGGAGATTCACTGGAGGGAGAGGATCAATGCTATGATGAAATAGATACATGTAGAAGAAGCTGGAAAAATGGTGCAAACCACTGTTACAGAACAGATACAAGGCCTTTAAGCAATGTAGGTACTGGAAGCAGTGTCAGTACAGGTAACTGCAGACAAGTAACTTATCTGACACCTCAGGATTTGATCCAAAATATCCCTCACACCACTAAAGTGCACGGGGTGTCAAGAGTGGACAAAGAGGTGCAAAAGGATCGCTTTCACTCAGCTGGCACTGTGAAGCCAGAGAGTTGGCAGATGGACACAGGCGAGGTGCAAGAGGAAGAGACGAGTACAGCAGAGAAGATCCAGCGACTGTGTTTAACAGTGATAAGTAAAGCAGAGGAGAAGAAAACTAGCAGAAAAGAGGAAGACAATACCCATCACTCTCCCCTTCTTCATCTCTCAACCTCCCACTTTAAGGACAGAGTGTGCTCCTCCTCTTCCTCTCCCTCATCCTCACATCCGTGCTGTGGGGCAGTGCCTGTTATTCGTCACAGCAGTACAACTGCTATGGTAGAAGCATCTGCAACGCTTCCCAAGAGTTGGGATTGCAAAGATAGTTCAGATCAATGTGCAACACAGGATTTATGGTACAAATCCAATGCAGAGCAATCCGACGTCCGAAAACAGGATTACATCAGCAGCAATACAGCTCATGATGAACATATGGGCAACGGATTATCCCACAGTACAGATGATAACGACCACCACGCTTATTGTGATTCATTTCAGAAGAAGGGTAACACAAAGCATCTTGGGTGTGATTCAGTGACACAGAATAAGGATAGCAGCAGTTTCACCCGAGTGTTAAAGTGTAAAACTGATCTCAGTTTTGAGGAATTCCCCTCCAAACATCAGCGACTGGATTGCTCTGATCGCCACAATGCAGCAGAGGAGCCGTCCATTCGCTCAAAAGATCTGAGAGCTGTGGTTCCACTTCCTGTGCAGGAGTTAGACACAGGAAGTGACCCTCACTTTGAAGATTTGTGTTCCGAGGTAGAGGCGAAAGAGGAGCGCAGTTACTCAAGCGGGAGTCCAGTTCAAATGGACAGACAGGACACCCACTCTAACCTTTGGGAACCTAAAAATGATCAGTACCCAAACTTGCCCAGAGCTGAGACAAGCAGAAAAGATGCTGCCTCTAGCCAGCATGAACATGACGACAAAGACACATCTGTAGATAACGTGACTGGCGTTGCTTCTCTGCAACATGAGGGCGTCCAGGGCGTCGAGGTCTCAGAACCACGCCTGAATTTTACACTGCTTGCAGACGATAACATGTCTGACTCTGCAAATGATGTTGTGGGGCAGTCATACCGTGGGCATCTTCATTACCACTGCTTACCCCAGACTGACACACACTTATCACACAGAGACTCTGATCACAGTCTCTCCCACCCTCACCACCCTGATCATTCAGACCAGTCCAATGATGACGAGGAGGTTGGTACCGCTGCCAGTCCAGATCTCAGTCCTCTTAGGCAGCACTTTGCCACTACAGACCAGGTTCTACTGCTGGACATTAGCGCCAAACCTGCAGAGTTGCTGGTGTCCTACAGACACAGACCTGATGAAGAGGAGAAATGGGCTGCATTCGGCCGAAGGAACCCCTTCGGAAACGGGCTTGGGGAGAAAGATAGAGAGCAAAGGAATGAAGCGATGTCTGTATCAGGGGTTGACGAGAGAAAAAGAAAAGAGCAAGCCAGGCCAGGACCTGAGATTATACATAAAGCTGGGGGTGTGGCGGGTGAGAGCCAGGCCACTACCTTGGCAGTCTGTGCACCTCCTCCAGTGCCAGACTCTGCTCAAACCCCTGTGTCATCTTCCTTGTCTGTCTGCATGCCTTCTGCCCTTTCGGTCAGCATGCCAACAAATATATCAGCTCCTCTGTCAACTCCTGTTCACCCTTTCCACTGCTCACTGTGCGACCGTTCCTTCAGCCAGCGGGGCTCTCTGAATAGACATGTGCGGAGCCACCTTGGCGTGCGGCCCTTCCCCTGCCCTCGCTGCCCTATGACCTTTTCACGCCAGTACCGCGTCTCAGAGCACATGCGTGTTCACCAGCGCTGTGTCCTTGGGAGTGACTTTCAAAAGCCCCCTGCGTCTTCAATGTGAGGAAATGAGCAGAGGCCGCAAAGGCGACTGTCCTTTTGTTTGGAGGAACTGTGTGGAAGATGATTAGGGCATTCATGAGATGAAGATCAGAGATCAGAATTCGTGGGTATCCATGCCCTCCAGGAGCCAACAATAGGAGTTGGCCCTGATAACGCTGCAGTGCAATGAAAATCATCCATTCCCAATAAGGACAAAGGGGAAAAATAAGTGAAGGAAATACATTATTTAATGCATCATCCCATATTTTCGGTTAACAATGGAACACATAGTGATGAAACCACAGGTGATTATCATCATCACCTGACACTTCTCTGAGATCTGTAGCTCATCGTTTTAGTTTTCCAGTCGGCGGCGCTACTGGTTTGCTTCACTCACGATAATGTTTCTGTGTCTGCTGGATGTTTAAGCCAGCAACTGTCTGTCTACAAGCTCACCATGTCAATGTAAAAAAATCAGTTATTGCAGGTTTTAGGTGGCTCTGCGTCTGCTGCATGTGTGAATAGGCCATATGTAAACGTAAAAGGTGATACCAATAGCACTGTTGCCACCGTGTGTTTTCTCACTATTGGTAGCTAATTTTTTGCCAGATCGAGGTTCTGACTCCATTCCACTAGTTGCTCTACAGACTGTGTTTTCAGCAGGTACTACATTGTAATCATGAGGTTTTCTTTAGCAGACAGTCTAAAAGCTGCAGCTCTAAACAACAAAAGGTTTTGTAAAAGGGTCGTCTGTCACATGTGTCATTAATGTGACTCATATTCCCTGTTTAAACTGTGCAGGACATCAAACTCTTTGTTTTCATGAAGTGTAATTAATGACAGTTGTGATAATCAAATTATAAAGACATTATTTAACAGAATTTCCATTCCTTTATTTATGCATGTCATTGTTTCCTTTTGTTGATGAGATACTACAGGCTGTGTAATGTAGAGGAGATTCAGATTAGAGATGAATAACAGACGCTTATTTTGTGACAGTGACAGAGGAACAAGTTTTCAGATTGTCACGACAACTGTTTTAAATAATACAAATTTGAATATGATGTTTGCTGTTACAAAAGAAGCCACGTTGTATGGGTTTGATTGTCGTGTGATTTGTGTTATTCTGTACTCAAAGTGAAAATGTGAAATACTTAACCATTAAGAAAATTCAGTACCTAGAACTGCTCTTACTCCTGACCCTTTTGTACACACTTTTAAGACAGACATGTTCTAGGTTGTAGTTTTCCTGTTATTGTCCTAAAATGCTTTTTGGCAGCTCATGCTGACAGTTGCACAGAAAGGGTGCATGTATGTCATGATTTTAAAAACACCACACTCCCTGTTCTCTCTGTTAACGGAAAAACTTATTAGTGATAGCGTATGTCTCACATGCTGTCCTCCGTAAGCGAGGACAGCACATTGGGTGTCATAGTGTTTGTACTTGATGGTGCTGCTGCTGAAACATGAGCTGACATGGCAGTTAAAAAAAACAGTATCAAGGGCAGCCATGAGATTCTGTGCCTGCTCTGCTCTGTCTGTGCCAAACCTCTTCAGTGCGGTACAGAAAGGTGGAAATGGATCACATCATACTGTGCTCACCACTTCAAATAGTAAAAACATAGAGAACAGTGTACCGGAGGCGACATGTTTATGGTTGGACTTGTTCACATTGCATTTTCATCTTCAGATGTTTCCACTCTCTAATAAAAAAACATTCTCTCCTCATAAAATGGTTCGGAATCAACATGGCTGTGTTTGCACTTGGTAACAATGCAGTAGAGGAAAACCATTAATAAATACTCACTTTCCAATAACCCGTCACGTCTGTGGTGCTAAAAATGAGTATGTATGATGAATTTGTAACTCCTCTGTGTTAAGAAGGCAATGGTGAATAAAAGGAGGTATATGCGAACATTAAAGGATAACTTTCATTTTTTACAACCTGGACCTTACTTGTAGCATTAAATACGACCATTTACTCACCCAGACAACTTTGGTGGCATTTGGAGTCGGCGGTCGGCTAGTTTAGCTGTAGTCTGGCACAGCTATGGTTCGTTATTGCGTATTCGTAGCCGACCGCAGACCGAAGACAAAGCAAATAATATCATCCTGGTATAGGATACCAGCCTCTCAATCCAAAAGTTTTTTCTTATTAATGGAAGATTCATAATCAGAATATATTGTGAACCCGTTCTATGGGGTGCTTTATCAAAAAGTGGTACCTATTTATTGTAAAAAGAGCACCAGCAAGCTCCCACTTTAAGCCTGGCCTTGACTGACTTGATTGTTTTTGAGAAATTGACCTTTGTCCTGTAGCGTAGTCGTGCAAACATAATGTGGAGACAGGTCAGCCAACCTCAGCCTACAGAGAGAGTAGCAGTTAAATGCCTACACTGTGGGAAAAGTTCAATGCCATCGTCCTGTCTGGCCGTAAATGTTTTTTGTTTTTTTTTTAAAAAAAGGTTAAAAAGTTTTAAAAATACTCATACACAACTGTTCAAAAGTTTGGAATCACCAGCCACAAAAGATTTGGTGCAGTCAGATGGCAGATTTTTTAAATGTTTTTAGGTTGTAGAAAGTCCTCTGTACAAATAGATCTTTGTATGCAGGGTTTGCAAAAAAAATAATAATGTTGAGCAAAATGCTGAACAAGAGCTTAACCACACTGCAGGCTGAGAGGGCAGAAAGATACCCCTGAGCAGTTCAATTAGATAAGAACAGAAGAGATCAGCAGTCACTGCTTGAAGACAGCAGAAGTCTATTTAAGGAAAAAAAATCAGGAAAAAAGACCTCCAACTCTGTTCTGTTCCATCATGCAAAACCATTGAGACATCAACTATGTGAAAGTTTTAACCACTGACTTATTCTTCTTTTGGGGCCGGTATGTACTTATTCTGTTCTTATCTGTTAAAATAGCTATTATTAAAGGTGATTAAGGTGATTCCAAACTTTGAAACGGTACATATTATCTGAAATTGCCAGTGAAAAATAGGTAACATTTAGGACTCATATATTTGTTGTGCCCACGAAGAGAAATACGTCTTTGTATGCTTCATACTTCTTCTCTCTGCTCAGCTTATCGCACTTCCTCCTGTGCTTATTCAACCGGTTCTTCAGTCGCCGTAGTGGTCATCACTACAATGGCCTGAAGAGAAGAGAAAGAACAGCACTCTGATATGAGACTGAGCTGAACGTCACTACTGTTGCAGCTGCTGAAGCTTAGCGAAATGTGGGACAAAGCACAGTCTGTAATGTGAGTGGAAGTGGGGTTTGTGCCTTTTTACCTGGCTCTTTGTGGAACGCAGGGCAGACCCGGCCAGAGTCGACATTACAATCAAAATAATTGCGCTCACAATACTGTAGAACAGGTAGATGGCCGCTATAGACATTCCCATGGCCTGGACAAAGACACGTACACATATATCAAAAACACAGAAAGAAACACACAACTCATAGCCATAAAATTTCACATATACATAATATCAGCTGCAGACCAAATTCAGATGTATTACACCTTAAGAAGATTATAATTTTCTGGCCATAATGTACAAAGTCCTTATTAAGGTCATTATTGTAATTTTCTTTTCATTCTGCTTCTTTATTTCACTTCCATTTTTAATTACATTATATTTAATGTTTATACACGTTGGGATGTGTCATCAATATTACAATAGGCCCCAGCAATATTAGTTTAAAAAAAAAAAGCCAAATCACCTCATGATGTGATTGCCATGCTACTTCACTCTCTGTGATATTGTCTTCAAGAAACTCGTAGTGTATGTTGTAGTAGTAGCTGTGGTGGTAGAACGCTATGTCAGGTATGATCCTAAGGATAGACCAACACGTCCCCAGCAGTGTCACGATACTCAGAGCCAACGATATGGTTACCTATATGTACACACCGACAGAGAGGGGTGATGTTACAAATGTTGGGCAGAGCTCATGCAGTATATGGATAACATGGAGAGCCCTGCAAATGGCCATAAATCAACTCAGTTATGTTTAATCTGTCAGTAAAAGGAGGGATTAACAACTAAATAAGTACCAGGATTTGTAAATCCTACTAAATGTCATTTTTCAAGAAGATTTAAGACAGATTATTCCAAGCATTGGTTGTATTTCATATCTTATATGTCTAACCCGACATGTCTGGAGTGGATCCTTCCTGAAATGTCTTATCTGCAGGACTCTCAGTTCTTGGAAAACATGTCAGCACTGAATGAAAATATTACAACAGATCTTACTGTTTTCTTGGTCGGGTTGTGCTCCGTCACAATATAGAGAATCCCACACAGAATTAACTAAGAGAGGAAGCAGAAAAAAGCAGTTTCATTATGTAGCCCTCAAATGATTTGGGATGCTTCATGAGATTGCAATTAGCGAACAGGGAAGCAGAAACATGACATATCAGCGGTGCTAATTGAGTTCAAATTATTAATTTGGATCATTGGTGGTTTCAGATATATAAGTTTCATTTGGTAAATAAATAAATGATTAGTGAAGTTCTGAATCTATACGCCAGTATGATCCACTGATGAAAAATACTCTTGTCGTGCTACCAACCAGTGCTCCCTCAATGAAGGCAGGCTGGATAACTGTCGATATGTGTTGAACAGAGTGTGGCAGGATCGCAATGCAAACGGTGAAGAAAGCTGAGCCCAAGACCAGCACAATGATCTAAGAGAAAATCAAACACGACTTCAATCATCACCTCTTCACCTCTGTTGGGTCTTTCACTGATTACTTTTAAAAATGGCGACACATCAGAAGCAATATGTATATGATAAAAAGTCATTTGACTGTATGCGTGTGTGTGTGTGTGTTAGTGTCTCACGCCAACACTCTTGGGTTGCCCCTTCATGAAGCGGTGTAAAGGTTTGCTGCCTCCCACTGTGGTGCCTTGAAGACTTGCATTGTTCCCACTGGCAGAGATGAGCTCAGCAGACATCTTTTGTACAAACAGACACAGGACACAAATACGCTGGAAATATTCAGAGGAATGTGCTGCACCCATGTTTCCCTCCATGGACACTTCTAGCATTAGCTGTCTGCCTATTTCTGGGATGTTAGGACTGTCCATCAAAAACACTTTTTTTCATGCCAATGTACTTCCTTCCTGGCAATGAAAATCATTACTGTGCTTTGATTTTCACTCAGTAAAACAGATGTGTTTTGTAAAGCTTCAGCACCCTTATTGTGCAGGCGCTGACACATGAGACCTAAAATGCAAATACAAGTATACACTGTGGCATTACACAGACTTTTCTGTGCAACAAGCTACATTTTAAACATCACAAAAGGCCCACATGTGTTATTCATTTAAAGGGCGTTCAACAACGACAGCTCCCATGAAGCCCTGCCAGCAGCCAATAACTGACACACATGGGATGTGTTGTCCTTTAGTCTACTATCATTTTTAACTTTAAAATGACTTTAAAATAACAAGATGGAACAGCAGCAGATGTCTATTTATCCGACAACGGTACTAAATGCACCAGAAATGCCAGTTTAAGGTCGTCAGAAAGACGAAGATGTAGACGGTGCAGGCGAACTTCTGCAGAGAAGACTTCAGCTATATGTCTGCCTGCTTCTTACATCTCTCCAACACTGACATCAGGCAACACTGATCATCATTCACTGAGAAAATGTCGCACGTTTGCATCAAAGGAAAAACCTGCTTTTCCTGCAACAGCTTTTAACTGCACAGCTTAAAAGACAAACATTTTGGTGTGAAGAAGCACAACACGGTGTGAATCTGACCTGACTCTGTACTAACTGCATGTTAATGTAAGGTGGACAGGAGTGTCAAATGCCCAGAAAAGCTGTTAGGAATGAAACAGATGTTAGAGAAGAACAGGAGAAGCAGACCTTGTGCAGTCCCGTGGTCGGTGCTGCGCTTCACTGTTTGCTCTTTACGCAAGTCCACATCTGGATCCTCGTGATGGGGGATGTCTGAACGATCCGTTCATTTTGAACAAAACCAGAAGTCATGAGCTTCTGGTTGTAACTCATGACTGATACAGAAAGGGGTTCACTAATTGTTCAGTGCCTTAGCTGATAATATTGTATGATATCATATTTCTTTCATTTAGATAAGATCTAGATTGCCTTCTTTTACTGATGTTTATTGTGTCCTGTGGGTGCCCCTCCAGTGGGTGACTTTGCTCATCAGATTTGTTCAGTTCAAAAATGTGTTTGTCGTCAAAGCCTTTGGAGTCCTTGCAGATCATTGTGTAGCCTACGTGAAAAGATCAGCAGATGAAGAGTTATGCTTCCTTGTTTCCTTTTACTTTCTTGCATCTAAAATTAGTTGTGATGCATATGCAACAAGTAATCCCAGCATTGCATTGTGTAGAACAGACATCACAAAAAGCTAATTAATTTAATTATAGTTTGACTATGCCTGGTGGGAGTTTGTGTGTGTGATTGTGTCATTAGGTTGAGAGGCTAGACAGGCTCCTTTTTCTTTGTGAAAGAAACACATATTGCCTCAAGCTTCTGTTATTGAAACAAAGAACCAACAACAAGAGCAATTCTTGCTTTGACCGTACAAAATGGTCGACTCCTGAAAGAGATTCAAAGTTTCCTTCACCCCAGCAACATCTCAGGGGAGGGGAGGAGAGGAGGATGAGGGGTGTGTGTGTGTGTGTGTGTGTGTGTGTGTGGTGACAGAGCGGAAATGGAGAAGTGTGCATGGAGAAGGAATGTGTTGCAACAGTGTGAGGGAGAGAGGGTTTCCTGTTTTCCAAAACTCAACCAGCTGTGTGCAGTGGTGATAGAATTCAGATAAGAGGGGCAGAGGCAGAAGAAAAGGATCGTGGGAAGCAAGAGGAGGTGGCGAGGGGAGACAGCAGCGATAGAAGGAAAGAAGTGAGGCAGAATCGCCTCACTTAAAAGACACTTTGATTCAAAGTGTCTTTTAAGTGAGGCGATTCTGCCTCACTTCTTTCAAAGACACTTTGAATCAAAGTGTCTTTTAAGTATCAGTGTCTTTTTATCAAACTGTATTTTAAGTATTAGTCGGATTTGTTAAATGTGTTTTGTTCACAAGCGTCATGTTCTGTCTTGCACTTCCTGTTTTATTGTGAAACCTAACTCTCCTCTCGTTTCAGGCCCTTGACTTCCCAGTGTCCTTCCCGCCATTTTTTGAGCTTTTGATAGGTTTTGTTCTTTATTTAGTCAAGTTTATCCTTAGCGTTTTCTGTTGTACTTTGTGTCATTTATCTGTTTGTATTTCGCCATTTATCCTGAGCGCTTTGAGTTAATAAATCTTTTATTTTGAAACTTCGCTGAGCTGTCTGTGGTCTGCTTTTGAGTCCTCAAACCTTGTGCCTCCGGGCTTGTCAATTAGTGTCTTTGAATCAGTGTCTTTGAATCAAAGTGTCTTTTAAGTATTAGTGTCTTTGAATTAAAGTGTCTTTTAAGTATTAGTGTCTTTGAATCAAAGTGTCTTTGAATCAAAGTGTCTTTTTATCAAAGTGTCTTTGAATCAAAGTGTCTTTTAAGTATTAGTGTCTTTGAATCAAAGTGTCTTTTAAGTATTAGTGTCTTTTTATCAAAGTGTCTTTTTATCAAAGTGTCTTTGAATCAAAGTGTCTTTTAAGTATTAGTGTCTTTTAAGTATTAGTGTCTTTGAATCAAAGTGTCTTTTAAGTATTAGTGTCTTTGAATCAAAGTGTCTTTGAATCAAAGGGTCTTTTAAGTATTAGTGTCTTTGAATCAAAGTGTCTTTGAATCAGTGTCTTTGAATCAGTGTCTTTTAAGTATTAGTGTCTTTGAATCAAAGTGTCTTTAAATCAAAGTGTCTTTTAAGTAGTAGTGTCTTTGAATCAAAGTGTCTTTGAATCAAAGTGTCTTTTTATCAAAGTGTCTTTGAATCAAAGTGTCTTTTAAGTATTAGTGTCTTTTTATCAAAGTGTCTTTTAAGTATTAGTGTCTTTGAATCAAAGTGTCTTTGAATCAAAGGGTCTTTTAAGTATTAGTGTCTTTGAATCAAAGTGTCTTTGAATCAAAGTGTCTTTTTATCAAAGTGTCTTTGAATCAAAGTGTCTTTTAAGTATTAGTGTCTTTGAATCAAAGTGTCTTTTAAGTATTAGTGTCTTTGAATCAAAGTGTCTTTGAATCAAAGTGTCTTTTTATCAAAGTGTCTTTGAATCAAAGTGTCTTTTAAGTATTAGTGTCTTTGAATCAAAGTGTCTTTTTATCAAAGTGTCTTTGAATCAAAGTGTCTTTGAATCAAAGTGTCTTTTAAGTATTAGTGTCTTTGAATCAAAGTGTCTTTGAATCAAAGGGTCTTTTAAGTATTAGTGTCTTTGAATCAAAGTGTCTTTTTATCAAAGTGTCTTTGAATCAAAGTGTCTTTGAATCAAAGTGTCTTTTAAGTATTAGTGTCTTTTTATCAAAGTGTCTTTTAAGTATTAGTGTCTTTGAATCAAAGTGTCTTTTAAGTATTAGTGTCTTTGAATCAAAGTGTCTTTTTATCAAAGTGTCTTTGAATCAAAGTGTCTTTTAAGTATTAGTGTCTTTGAATCAAAGTGTCTTTTTATCAAAGTGTCTTTGAATCAAAGTGTCTTTGAATCAAAGTGTCTTTGAATCAAAGTGTCTTTTAAGTATTAGTGTCTTTGAATCAAAGTGTCTTTGAATCAAAGTGTCTTTTAAGTATTAGTGTCTTTGAATCAAAGTGTCTTTTTATCAAAGTGTCTTTGAATCAAAGTGTCTTTGAATCAAAGTGTCTTTTAAGTATTAGTGTCTTTTTATCAAAGTGTCTTTTAAGTATTAGTGTCTTTGAATCAAAGTGTCTTTTAAGTATTAGTGTCTTTTTATCAAAGTGTCTTTTAAGTATTAGTGTCTTTGAATCAAAGTGTCTTTGAATCAAAGTGTCTTTTTATCAAAGTGTCTTTGAATCAGTCTTTTAAGTATTAGTGTCTTTGAATCAAAGTGTCTTTTAAGTATTAGTGTCTTTGAATCAAAGTGTCTTTTTATCAAAGTGTCTTTGAATCAAAGTGTCTTTGAATCAAAGTGTCTTTTAAGTATTAGTGTCTTTGAATCAAAGTGTCTTTTTATCAGTGTCTTTGAATCAAAGTGTCTTTTAAGTATTAGTGTCTTTTTATCAAAGTGTCTTTGAATCAAAGTGTCTTTTAAGTATTAGTGTCTTTGAATCAAAGTGTCTTTTAAGTATTAGTGTTTTTTTATCAAAGTGTCTTTTAAGTATTAGTGTCTTTGAATCAAAGTGTCTTTTAAGTTGTGCTAAACTCTCTGTTAAACACCTGGATGACATCACAGGATCTTACAGGATCAAATATCATTTTTATCTGATCAATATTAATAATGAGAGAGATCAGGCAAGAGAGAGATAGAGATAGAGAGAGAATCTAAATCTTAAATTTGTCCACTGTACCTATTTTAATTCAGTGAACTGCACAAAAAAGTATATTATTCCCAAGAACTGCAGTCATATATAATATTATTACATTATCAGCACCAGTTATTACATTTTCAAAGGGTTTTTAAATACTAGGCCAATAACGTAATAACCAGCCAATAATGTAATAACGTATTACATTATTGGCAAAAAGTTATTACGTTATTGGCTCAAAGGTTTTATTACATTATTGGCAAGTTATTACATTATTGGTTTTATTACATTTAAAATTGCCAAAATTATTACGTTATTGGTAGTTATTACATTATTGGCCGTTATTACGTTTTTGGTTGCTACACGCCTCTCTGTGTTATATTGTTGCATCATTATTATTAATTCTTCATACTGTTGTGTGTATTCATATACAACAATCAATAATACAACTGATTATATGTTTTATATATTAAATCTTAATTTGAAAACCTACTAATGACTGTAGGTTACATTTTTTCAGACAGAGGAGACAGGGGTAAGTCCATCATCGTGACTCCACCAATACTGAGTCCAGAGAGCTACTGGTCCAGTTTTCCGGGGGAGGGGAGACAGATGAGGTACAGACGAGGTCTGAAGAGTGTTCCGATGATCCAAGGTTCCACAGGGAGAGCAGATGAGAGCAGGTGAGCTTGGTATACCTGAGCACAGACACAAAGGGAACATCAGGAAAGCTGATCAGAAACGAGTAGCAAACTGACACAGAGACGAGGCCCACAAAGAGGTCTGTGCCATTAGTTTGATCTGCTGGAGCTTATATACTGTGTAGGCAGGTGGGTCTTGATTGCTTCATTGAGCACACCTGTGCTCAATCAGAGAGGAGGGTGGTCCGACCCGTCGGGCCCGCCCTGCAGTGATGTCACTCAACAGACAGACAGGGGAGAGACAGACAAGAGACAAGAGGAGGAGAAACACAGGAGCTAAACAGAGAAAAGGAGAGGAGACTGCAGATCTCCATACTTAAATAAATACAGTAAGTAATATATTTCCTTCTGAGATGTGATGGAGTAGAAGTGCAAGCTAGAGCAGGTAAAGTAGCATGACTTCGTTAAAACGTACCCAGAGCAACAGCTCCCAGATTGGACACCAGAGAAACATGCTGGACCAGATAGCTCCAGCATTTCGTCCTGTTGCGACAGTGTCTGGTGTCGGGCCCGTCACCCTCCTGAGATTGTACTAAGTACAAGTTAACAAACCAGCGTGAGCTACTATTATAGACCTGTCGAGCTTTATAAGTGAACAGTTTTGAGTCAGTACAAATCCAAGTTCTGCTGTGTTGGTTCAAAAATAAATTTGGATGATACAACACTACCAGAAATACGATAAGAATCACGTGACCTACGAACGTAAACATCGCACATCCCCCGCACTCTATGTGTCTATGCATCTGTACTTTTTTGTAAATTCAATTAGTAATAATTAGTTAATATGTTGTGAATACACACCATTGTCTATGTAGACAAGCTTGTGCTTGTCTGTTTCATGTTTGACTTTCCCTCACTGTGTCATGGTCAGTCACGTTATAAATATTTCTATCCAGGAGACAGCGAATCTACAGTGTGTCACAGCAATGTCTGCTTGGTCCAAAGACATCTTTGCTTCTACAGAGAAGCAGCCTGTTCTCCCAGACCACAACAAATATTTGTCAACAGTCTATCCAAAATCATTTGGCAATGATCCCTCTAGTTAAAGGCTTCATTGTTTTTCTGACATTTGAAACACAGACTGGTTTGTGGTCTTTGATGGGGTCCCCCAATTGCCACTACACAACACCACAATACAATCATCCCCAAACCCACGACAGCCTCTCAACACACAGACTTGACTTCAGTCAACATCACCAGTACATTCTAATGAGGAAGAAACGTTGTCTCAAAAAGCAGGTACCATAGTATAAAGTGCAACCCTCAGTGGCCAAGGATAAACTACTTTAAGTAGGTAAAGCATCCTTTAAAGAGGATTGAACAAGCACTTGGTTTGAAGTTCACTTGCTAAATGCATCACATCTAAATGTACTACAGCTATCACCCCCTGCAGCCCCTCACTGGAGTGAGAGACTGGTATATTTTATTGTTTTAGTATATTTTTATTGTCTTAGTATATTTTTATATCTGGTATATTTTTATTGCATTTACGCATATTTTTACTGCGTCTTACGACGCGAAAAACTGCGATAAATTTCCCATAAGAAATGAATGAGAAAATTTCCTCAAATTTCAGCCTTTTTCAATTGTCCGCTGCTCGCCCATACTTTCTCCTAGAGACTTCATTCAAAGTTTAAAACGTAGATAAATTTGTCAGCTCAAAATGAACCTCGGCACATTTTTTGATATCTCTTACGGTTTTCGAGCTACGACCATCTGAAGACCATAAAGATTCTCACAAAAATGCTCAGATTTTCTCCCCCTAGAGTGGGTGATGTCATCACTTAGAGTGAGACAGCCGGTGAGAAATCGCCTGAAATTGTTTTCTAAAATTGCCGTAAAATCCAAACAGTGAATAGGAGACACATAATTTTTGGATATTTTTGTAGATAAACTTGTCCTCTTTCAAGTGATGTCCTCGAAAAATCTGAGAGACTTACTGAATTTAAATAGCGAGACTTTTTGTGCAGCCAGCTCCCTCCTGCTCTCCATTGACCCCAATGTAAAAATTCAGAGCTGTTTTGTGAGAAAAGCAGAAATGCCTCCGGACATCGCCATAAAAAGAAAAGTTGTTGTCTCATGAATAAAACGAGATGATATTCGGACTCAGGAAGGTCTCGATGATCTATAGTACACTCTGACAGGAGGTACGGTTCTCTCACCAGAGGATTTAGTTCAGGAGGTGCGCAGAACCCAAATCTCACTGCATACAATAAAAACTCCTGTTCTCTGAGTCGCAGCGCGCGGACAGTGTCTTTTAAATCGACCATTCAGCAGCCAGTAAAATGGCTGCATTCAGACTAACATTTGCTTTAAATTGTTTAGAAATAGTGTGAAAGCACAGGTGTGAGAGTAAAGATTGGTTTCATAGACAAAATCTTAGCCTTTTTCCAAAACACATTAGACATGTTTTTACAAAAATGGCAAATGTATTTTTCACAGTGAACCTGAAAACAGTTTCTTGATATGGATCCACTTGTAAAGCCTGCATTTAGTTTGGAACAATACAACAATGCCTGCAGATATATTTCTAGATATACTGTAATAAAACCGATATACTAAAAACAAAAATCAGTCTTATGTGAGGCATGTTAAAAATGTGTCTGACAATACACACAGAGGTGTACCGTGTTGCTGTACAAGTTGCATATGCTACACAAAGATAAATCTACAAATCACAAAGAACATAAAGCAAACATTAAACTCAAAACATTCATTCAAAGGTTGATTAAGGCATAATTATCCATTACAATGATTTCGGTCCAGTTAGTGGACCACAGAATAGGCTGCTCATTCCCATGTGTGCAGTGTGTGTGCAGAGAGCATCTCTGTGTCCCCCGCTTAAGAAATCCTACATTATATTCATTTATCTACCAGTGACTTTGAAAGTTGTGCATTACTGGCTGACAGTGAACACAGGTTCAATAGGACACTTGATTTATATAAACTTTTCTTGATAATTGATAACATTTTTAATCTGGTTAGGGATGAGAGCGATGTAGTTTAGTTCTTCCTCTTTCTGTTCTGGAGTCCTTTCTCCAGTCATCCTCCTTTTCTCTCTGCTCTGCTTTCCCTTTCGATTGAAATCACAGTACAGGGGAGTGCCACCCACACTGATCACTACTTTGACCTGACAAAGCAGGAAGAGAAGGAGGCAGGAGTCCTCACCGCCATCATCTACAGAGAAAGAGAGGCAGAAGGAGACACGGGGTGTTAGAGGGGAGTTACTGAGCAGTAGATTAATTGTATTGACCAGCCGTTTCTATTTCTGACATTGTTGTCACAGTGGATTGGACATTTGGTGCAGGTTACCTAGTCTTACCTTTATGCTACAAATGAGCACACTTGTTGTGTGGCAATTCACTAGTTGCACGTTTATGAACAGTGCAATGATGCCACCTAGTGACCGGTTGAAGAACTTAGTTAGATCTACTCATGAACATTTTTGAGTAGCCAACAACTAAAAGGGCATAAACCTCTCAGCTGCACGCAAACACACCAACACCAGACTAACACGTACACACCATGTACTGTGTATGGTATACATAAAATCCACCGTCTCGCAGACTGCACGACACACCCACTTAATTACATGACACACACCCTGAGATAACTTCCTGGATAGACGTACTTATTTCTTCCCCCCTGGAAGAAACGAGAAAATATTTTGGGGCCTGCAGGCAATGCAGAAAAACAGAAATCTGTTTTCAAGACAAGAAGAATACTTCGTAATTCATCTACAGTGAGCTGTATCATAATTATATCAAATCTCAAACAATATATTTCAGTAGAATAAGATATTATGTAAAGTGCTTTACATAAGACATAAAAGGCACGAAGATAAAGAAATATGAAGACAACATAAAAATACACACATAAGACAGATTTAAAAATGAAAACAAAATAAAGTATAAGATGATAGAATAAGACAGAAACAAAAAATGACCCTGCAAGATATGAATAGTTTCAAGTCATAAAATACAGCCCAGATTTAGTGAGTGGAGCCGAGCACTGACTTTTAATCGTTCTTCTTTTTCCAAGGAAATTCTCCAAATGGCCCTTGGTAGTATTCTGGCATCAGTTTTGATGATCACATGTATTCGACATTTCATTCCAAAGCTTTGGCTGTTTGGCTTCCCATCACCAGCAATTATGTACATTATATTAATAATAAGAAGTATTTCACAAAGCCCTTCTTTAAAAGTATGTCATAATTTTAAACTGACAATCGATATAACTATTTCGATTGTCATTTTCCCCATAATAAATAATGACACTATAATTCACTGTTATCTAAAACAATTCTGGTTGAAGATTTAAAGCTACACACTGAGAACTTTTCTGCTTTCAGTACTGTACTGGAATCTATCTATACGTCCTACCTGTTTGCCATGTTGTAGATTTACCTGTTTATTTGATTGTAGGTTTCGAAACTAAGTGGTGGGATACAGTTATCTAGATGTACAAATCCAAAACTTATGACTATTCTCTCCTAAGACCTTCTAACCCAAAACCTGTTGGTATCAAGACCAGAGTTCAGGGTGCCCTCGGTAAAGCTTTGGTCCACCTTAGGCCAGTAACATCAATGGCTTCCAATCTGCTTGCAGAATCAAACTAGGACTGTAGTTTGCTCTCTACTCCGTCCAGCCCTTGTGTGGTCAGAGCTGACGACTCAAACAGTTCTCCTGGATCATCTGGCATCATCAACAAAACCTAACCCGTCCACATTCCCTGTTTCCCACATCAGATTATGGTACAGGCACAGCCTGAAATGCTTTGCGACTCTGCATACCACCCCGGTGATCTGTGCTGATCAACAGGTACCAGCTTGTCCACTTGATATTTCACCACCAGTGGTTTCATCTATGTCAACATACGTGTCCTATCAGCAGTGTAATGCAGATTCTGGGAGATTTTCATATCCAGAAGACTCCAGTTTGTCGTCCATGTCTAGAGGCACAATCACACTTGCATCGTGCCAGATTGAGGCGGTGGTCGGTGGTGCCACAGAGCTAAATGTCAAAACGAAAGCGGCCACTGTGAGTGATTAAAATACCTGCGTCTCCAGTGTTTTTGAAATAAATACACTTGTGATCAGTTAATCTTTGATTCCTTATTCAGGCCTTCAGCATTAGACTAAGAGTCATATACTGTGCTTTAATTATGTATAACATATGTAGTATAATTTATTTTTACTCCTTATTGAAACAAGATAACAAACTAAGTACTTGCATGGCAATACTTGTAATGACCAAATGACTCAAGACATGTTGCAAAGCCAGCAGCACTGACCAAATGTTGTGCCTGAGACAACCTTCAGCAGCCAGCTGTCATGCAGAACTGCTGCTCAGTCAGTGTTGTGAAATGACTTCTTGATACTGAGCTCTTCTCTGGAACCGATGGCTTCTGCACAAACACACGTCACCTTTAACCGTCCCTGCCAACACCGGAGTGATGTGCACTGCACTCATCACTGCAGATGAGCTTCATTTTACTGTGAAGAAGGAGAAACAGTCTTTTTCTAGGAAAAAAGTTAAAACCAATGCTTCTTGTGTAGAAAATGGAAATTGCCCATACTGACGTTTATGGATTAGTCTGAGTAACCTGGACATTGTACCAGCTAAGTTTTCAATACTGTGAGCACCAATAATAAAAAACAAAGTTCTGTTCACCTTCATTTATTGTAGCACCAGCACAAATCTGACAAATTCTGCAAGTGAAACAAAACTGCTGCAGCTGCAATACTAGATGTAGTTGCAAGTGTTTTTTTTTTTTTTTTTTTTTTTGCGTGGAGGAATGTGTCAATCTGACATTTCTTAAGAAATAAACACCAGACATACTCCTGAGATGTAAGATGTGCATAACGTGTGAGTGTTTGCACAGTGAGATTGCATGGCAGTCCATTTACAAGTTTAATTCAGTATTGCACATTGCTTAATAGTCACATCAGACAGAAATGGTTGCGTACAGTATTTAAGGTCCGACATAACTCAGTGTAGCAGAGCAGTCCTTGCAACACAGAGACCTTTTGTGAAACGCACATCTTCTGCTTTTGTCAAGTCAAGGTCATTTCAAACTGTGGGACAGTAGATCTATCACTTGCGGACACAACAACACAGGTGACTACAGGTAGGCCTGCTGACCTAACCTGTCGGTGCGCGTGGAGAAGCTTCATTGCAAGCCACTTTCTCGGCGTGCGCGCCAGGACACAAGGAAACACACAGCTCATGCAATTAAAAAAACAGTGATAGTATAAATTTTATAAATCACAAAACAAAACAATGATGAATAAGTTTTTATACATAAATCTTTAACCCAAACACTGGTGAATATGACATTTCATTCTGAGCTCATTTGATTTTAATAATGAACGTTGTAAGTTATCAAATGTGTTATTTATCCACACGGCAGCAGCAGCCAGCCACCAAAGAGCAGCGTTAAATCCGGTCAGGGACTTTCACATTCATCCCAATATCGTTGATATTCCAGTGACGTGGGCTGCGCCACCCGCCTGGATTAACCCGGCGCTCCCTCCCTCTTTGCGCCAGCCTCTCCGTCAGAGAAGCAGTGGGCAATGCCAATGAACATGCTTTACTCAAGTCAGTGCACATTCAGCCTAAATATGGATTCTCCCACCACTTCTAATCCATGAGCGTTTCCCACGTTCATCCACTAAATCCCCTCAACTCTTTATTTTCACTTTCGGTAAAATCTGCCGTCGGCTGACGTGCGCATGTACGTTGCCTTGTTCTCTGAGGAAGGTGGAGCGGGACGCACTTCCCCCGAACTGGTGGCGCAACATTTCCAGTCACAGCTCTCCATAACAGGAAGCCTGAGAGAAGAAGCGGCCTCACTGTGTTCACCTCCCTGTGGGATGGACCGGACCAGACTGCGCTGCTTTCGATGGAAATCAGTCGTTTCAGCATGGAGGTGAAGAGGTAACCGAATGGAGACTCTTGGAAACTGCTTACTTACTTTAAGTGTCTAGTTTGTAGCTTTAAAGTAGAGAAAATGTGCGCTGTTGTGTCTTTCAGGAGAGTTGGCGATAGGATGTCCGTCGTCCTGCTTCTTGCAGGATATCTCGCCTCTACAGTCGCTTTCCCTGGTGGGTCGCGTGGACGCGCACAGCTGTTAAATAGCATATCGATGAGCTCATTGTCGCGATCAGTGTCCTCATGTTTAATGCTTGTTTCCCGCAGGGGTCAATTCAATAGAACAGAATCTGGACTGCACCAACGACTACATCAATTTGATGTTTTGCGAGTTTGAAGCGCAGAACTGCGCTGAGTTCAATATGACTCTCCAGAACAACAGCGGATATGAGTGAGTAGACGTTTTCATCTAATTGTGTTTTTCATCGTGGAGCCAATTCATTTACAGTGTTCAAATACATATGTTTTTAGAACAGTTTTTGGTTGTGTTAAAATCAACTGAATCAGCCTGAGAATCCATAAATAAAAATGCTGCATATAATTAGTATGTATGTATTTTTTATTATGTTGTGTTCCACAGGGACAAGCATTGTATTTTCAAGCTGTGTGACAGTGGACGGTGTTGTTGCCGCATCGAAATGATTCTTGTTACTGGGGAAACTCATACTGCGATTGTGAGGAAAGGAGGTGAAACCGTGGCCTCCAAACTCATCAGAGTCAGAGAGAGCGGTAAGTTTGCTTCTTTAAAATGGATATCCATAAATCTGTATGTGCCAGAAAGGGAGCGATGCAGACCCAGAATAACTGAGTATAAAACAGGATGGAGGTCAAGAAACAGTCCCCTTAACTCTCCTCCCTCCTCCTACAGTAAAGCCCATAGCGCCGACAATCACCTCAGCGAAAGAATCCAACGGGAATTTTCAAGTCATGTGGAGGACGAACATGAAGCCCAGTATTAGTGACAGCTTGACTTTCAACGTGACCTATCGGAAAAAAGGAGACACGGAGAAGGCAGGAACAGCATCAGAGGCACTGTTTCACACTGAGGCCATACACGTAGACATGGACATTTGATGATGTCAGGTTTTCTAATTCTTGCGTCTCCACACCAGGAATCTGAATTTGTCCAACCGACTACATATGAAGGATTGAATTACTATGAAATACTCGGTCGACACTTGGAGCCAAGCACCACGTACATGGTCAGCGTGAAAAGCTACTCATACTGGAGCGGCCGCTTCAGTGACAGCAGCAACGAGGTGGAATTCATAACCCGTAAGTGTCTTCTTTTGATGCAGTGTGCTGTATATTTATTAGATGCCGAAAACACAGAGGCAGGAGTATGTCAAAAGTCAGCGGTTTTTGGGAAATCCACACACTGAAGCTGAGGAGAAGGCAGAAAGTGGCCAGGCCGAGAGGCAATCCAGCTCCAGATAAACGGTTCAGACTGCCAGGGCGTAGACTGGAGCACGAGGGAGGCACCTGAGCACAGAGAGCAGGAGTCAGGGAGGCAGACGGGCAGGCGATGCTGAATTAGCAAAAGGTACTTGGAAGATCACAGGAGTCTCAATTGATACCACTGGGATGAACAGACAAATACTGTTTTCTATACTGTGGCAGCAGGTGACTCTCGATTGAATGATTTGAGTCAGGTGGGCTCAGGAGAGGAGGAGGCCGGACCAGATCTACCAGCCACACCTTGCAGTTAGAGAAACACACACACAAGACAGACAGGAGACAGAGAGGAAGGGAAACACAAAGGCACAATACAGCATAGGAGAAGGTCCGTACCAACAGTTACGATGGTAATTTTTTCAAGTCCGGCTTTCCTTAATCGTAGCATTAAAAACAATATCTGCCAGCTATTTCCAGATGAAATTCTCTGCATGTTACAGAGTAATCTAACAGAAACGTGCATATATTTTTCTTGGCATTGTGTTCCTGGTAAGCCTTCAAACTCACAGATCTGTGAGCCAAATAGGACTTTCCCCTCTCTCTCGTGCCTTTCCGTCTGTGTTGCTCCACTATTATGTCTGCACCTGTTGCTTCACCCTCGGGACCTCCCTCCCCACCCACAAACTCTAGAGCCAGTGAGCATACCAAGATGCTCCGCACAGACCATTTTAATTTTTACTTAATGTGTTTCTTTTAGTTTCTTTAGTTTCTTTTGCTTGTAATCTATAAATTCTGGTTCAGGGTTTAAAGCCATACACCAAGTACCTCTCCTCTACCCTCTACTGTACTTCATCTCTTAAAGTATTAATAAAGATGTCTTCTTCTTCACAGCTGCCTCCCCTCGCAGCCTGATCTCAGCCGTCATCATCAGCCTCAGTATTGCTGCAGTCATCCTCAGCGGTGCTATATACGGCTGTTATGTAAAGTAAGTCATGCAGATAAAAGATTGTCTCTGCCCCGTTTCTGTGTTAGTGAATTACATGAAAGGCTTGCACAGTAACTTCTGTGTTTGTGTTAATGCGTCGTGTGTAATTATGTTGTTTTATTTGTGTATTTGGTTTTAGGCTCAAAGAAAAGTGGTGGGACACAGTTGCCGAATGTCCAAATCCCAAACTTCTTAATATGCATCCAAGTGAGCAAGAGGTGAGGCACCTGTTGATGTAAACTTGATGTTGGCTGAAAATCTAAAACTGGCTAAAACTTGTTGCATCCTTTTGATTTATATAGTTCCACAAGTTATGATCTTTAAGTTTTTCCACAAAATCATCTGATTTGTTCTTGGTGTAATCGCCATTCAATGCATCTACATGATGTAACTACTTTCCCATATAGCTGTTTTCAATGCTAGTGGCAGGGTCCGCCATTCCTGCACTGGATTCACATTGTTTCCACGCACTTGAGGGATCCACAGGAAGCAATGCAGCATGTAACCCAGTGATACCAATATTTATTTTGTGTGCGGCATGAAATCAGATCAGGGCTACCATCTGTTTTATTTAAAGAGAGTTTTTTAGGCTGCACTGTAAACAGATACACTAGTTGCTCCTCTGCTGTATTCCTGACAAAGTAGCTGCACAGAGGCTGTTAGCTGTAGTATTAAACCTCACTTGCTGTTCCCACCGGTAACCGTAGGTGTCAGTAAACCTACCAGGACTGACATCTTCGTGGTTATAACTTTAAACCTCTCCAGATACTTTAAGAAACACGAACACTGTTAAATACTACATGCAGAATCTCATTTCTAAAATTGACTCCTCTAAACTGAAGTTTCAGATGTGGTGTAGTTTCAATCCTTTTTATCCTCCTTGTTGCAGGTCTTGAAGCCTGTGCCACCTGTCATCTCCTCGATGTGTGTTGAGCCCCTTGATCCAGAGGACAGCAAACCATGGTCAGTATGGCCGCACTAGTACATGAACAATACAACATGTTTTTTTAAGGATTTCTATGTGATTATATTGGCAGTTTAAGTAATCGGTTCATCTGTATTCAGGTCGAAGGCGTCACTGACGGACTCGAGCAGTGGGAGTGTTCGGCAAAGCAGTGGAATCAGCACTGGCTCCTCTTGTCTCAGTTATGCTAACACAGAACCTCCTAACATCATAGCCAGCGTTCAGGATGCTGCTGGTAAAGCCTTGGCCATTATAAGCCCGGTATCACCTGTGACCACAAACCCACTCACAGAAATGAACAACGTCAGTGGTTTATTCTGTGCTCCGTACAAATTCTGTGGTGTCAGAGCTGATGGCATGAGCTCTGGATCATCTGGCATCATCAACAAAACATATTCCATCCTCGTTCCCAGTTTCCCAGATCAAATCATGGTCCAGACGCAGCCTGAAATGCTTTGCGACTCTGCATACCGCCCCAGTGAGGGTGACATTGTGATCTGTGCTGACCAACAGGCACCAGCTTGTCCACTTGTTGCTTCACCACCAGTGGTTTCATCTCTAATGCCAACAGACATGTCCTATCAGCAGTGTAACGCAGATTCTGGGAGGTTTTCATATGCAGAAGACTCCAGTTTGTCTTCCATGTCTAGTGGCACAAACACTCTTGCATCATGTGATCCTGTGTCCAGAGTTGAGGCCACAGAGCTACATGTCATAACTGGAGAGACCACAGTCTGCGATGAAAATCCCTGCTACGGCTGTGTGCCTGCAGGCTCACACAGCTTCCCTCCAGTGGATGACGACTACCAGGCATTTCAGAGTCTAGTTGAGCAGCCTGATGTTTTGCTTTCGGAGAGGAGTAGTGGTGAGGAAGAGGAACATTCGAGCAAATATCCAGAGGGATCATTCACCAAGATGCCCCACCCCTTTTTCAGCCCGGTCGTTCCAGGTTTCACCAACAATGTCCAGGGTGGCCAAACACCTTTTGCCTCTCTGATCTCTGCTCATCTGTCTATGCCAGTGATCACAGACAGTGGCTATCAGAGTGTGTAGCTGACTTTTTAATGCATTCTGTATTTGTGCAATTGGTTTGCTCCTGCAGATTAGGAACATGTAGAAGATGAAGGAGAGGAAGAGGATGATACGGCAGATGGTGTTCATATCTGACTTGAGCTTGGACTTGGAATCGATCTCACCTCGAGGTCCATTTAGTAGCTGTTCCCGATCTCTCAATCATACCACATGATCTTTATCTACAGATGGAGTTTGTCATGTCATCATGGAAATGTATGGACGCCCAGATGATTGAACGCTCCAGACCAGTTATGAATGCTTAATGAATTGAGTTGACTTTGTTTTCTCTACTGGGACATGACTTTTTAAAGCTTTTTGTTTGCAGCAGTGATTCAAAGAAACCACATCTTTGCACGTGAAGAACTGTTAATTTGTACATACTTTGCAACTGTATATGACTGCCTTTGATGTGAAACACCCACGTTTGTACATAGAAACCTCCAAGTAAAGTTGGCCACAAATGCTTGAGATAAACAGCTGCAGTCAGCTCATGTATCATGTGTCAATTAAGGTCATTTGTTTGCTGCATTAAAATAGACATAGCTCATGGAAGTGTATTCCTTAAGTGTTGTATACAGCTGAGAGGAACACACTGTTTGTGTCCAATCATCCAGTCTTCGTACTGTTCGTACGACGTCAGTGAAAGAGTTAACGGCAGAGCCGTTCTGGTAGGTAAGCCAAATGCTGTGTCTGAAACAAGCCACAACAATCAGCTGTTGTGAAACTACTTCCTTAAAGCTCTTCTCTGGAACTGCTGAGCCACTTCCACAGAAACACACATTAGCCTCGCACAGCAGGCTACACTCACCACAGCAATGACACTGTGTCTGAAAGGAACTGGCATAGTTACATTATAAACATGTTGGGAGTGGTGGTGCCCTAGAAGAAGTGAAATAAATGCTACTATTGAGGCACATTTCTTTGGTGTTAAATAGTTCAAATAAAAGTTATTTGCATTGTGGCCTGTGGATTATCCTGACTTGTGCCTCCTTCAGAGAGACATTGCTGCTGGGGTTTTATTGTTGTGAGCAGTTTCCATTTACTTCACTGGTATTTGGATAAATTGACCCCGAGTAGTAGAGTAGCGGTTGTGTGTGTGTCTATGATTTTAAATGAATAAAATAATTGTTTTGATTCGAGTAAATGACTAGTTCAAGTGGGTTTATGGCTCTCAGTCTATCCTTAGAGTTCACACCATAACTCAAACAATAAGGAAATGTAGTCCATAATGGAGGTCATGCGTTTCACTATCTCTAAGTGAGAACTAATGTCTGCTGGGGCCGCACTGGCCAGATCGTTCTGTCGTAATGTGCCAAGGAGGAACATGGGATTGAACTCTAATGCAGACTCACAAAGGCAGAAATTTGAATAAATTTAACGCAAAACAATGGCAGCCAAACAAAGGCTGACAGGAGGGTGAGGCTGGTGAGAGGTGAAAGCAAAATATAATCCAAAAAACAGGGCATAGAGCCCATAAATCCAAAAACACCAGCAAGGTTGAAGAACAAGCAAAACCAAAGATACAAAAACAGCAGGAAAGACGGGAAAACTGACAAGAAGGCTGGAACGCTGAACAATTAAGGTAAGGCTGACGTTCTGGCAAAGACTGAGGGAAAAACACTGACCTTAGCACACAGGGGAGGGACGACTAACAAGGACAGGTGAAAACAATCAGACGGTCACATGGGTGGGAAAACACAGGAAGTAAAGCAGAGGCATGTTCTGCATGCCCCTAAAATGTGGGTGTTAACAGTGTTAACTGGAGTCACACCTGTTTAAATCAGCATCAAACAGAATAACAGATCTTTCTATGAATTTGAAAAGCAAAGGAACCTGTTGCAACTCACACAGCACGTACTCTGCTTCCACCTGGTGGTCCCACATGGACTCACACTGTCTCACTGCTGAGACAATAACCTCACATGGAACCACATGAAAAACCACGTCATCACCAGAATATTTTAGTGCTGACTTTAACCTAGAAGGCGACCCGTGCATGCCAGACTAAAAAGTACGCAATGATAAACTGTATGTTCATCACATGTTTGAATTTGAAGAACTTTGAACAGCTGTTAACAGGTGTGAATCCACAGTGTTGTCGGTGCTCAGCCTGTAGAATTGCAGGGAAAGCATGAAAAGTACAGTATTTCCTGTAATTGGAGGAGCTACTTACGCAGTGAGGAAGGTTTCTGGAGGAGGAGAGGGATTGTCATACCTGTGAGGTCTTTGATTGGAAGAATGCAGTGGAGGAGGAAGGGTGTCCCGGCGTAACCTATGATTTAATCTGAGCTCCTGAGAAATATTCTGTTTTGCTGAAACCTCTACACAGCCGGTGGCGCATCTATACAGAACACGTCTCTGCCCACCTGAAGCTTAGACGGCAGCATGCAACAACCAGGCCGGCTGAGGCTGAGGCCGTGGCTGGAGGAGCAGATTCAGTCTGGGAGGTATCCAGGAGTCAGCTGGCTGGATCAGGTAGACCCCTCCATCTCACCTCCATCCCATACATATACGTGCATACACACCTGGGTGCAAAAAGCTTACCTGTGGATCTGTAGAATAAAGCTTGACTCATGAAATACTCTTGTAGCCTATTCAATGCTTTTTTATTGCATCTCATTCTGCAGTCAGCACGAATCTTTCAAATCCCGTGGAAGCATGCAGCTCGTCATGGCTGGAGTATTGACAGAGATGCTACACTCTTCAGGAGTTGGGCCATGCACACTGGTAGGAGCTTCACACAAACACAAAATAGACTTACGTCAACTTTGTACTATTTTTGTCACCTTTAAGTATACTTAAGTGTACTCAATTAGCCCCTGAGTACCACTTGAATAATACTTGAGGATACATGAAGTGTAAATAGTTTGTTAAGTTTGCACAACCTTTTTACAAACTTTACGTGTGCTCAAGTTCATCAGTGAAAATCAGGATTCACAAGCATTCAAAACACACATGTAGTACAACTGCATTATATCATCAATATGTTGGAAATACACTTAAATCTGCTTCAAATAAAGTGAAATTTAAGTACACGTTAATTAAACATGCTAGGTATATTACAAAGGACTTGAAAAAAGTCTACTTTTCATAAGTACACTTTATTACTATTAAAAGTATTTGTAATTTAGTAGATACATTTACTTTTTTTAAGGTACAGGTAGTTACAATTTAAAGTACACTAACAATAAAGTACATTTTCTATAAGTACTTTGAAATACCACATTAAGTACTGCAGAATTAGCATATTCATTTTAATACATTTAAGTAGAAGTTAATGACATCTATTGAGAAGTACACTTTTTAAAAATATGTGTCGAACATACTTTAAATTAAGCACAAAAAGTAAAAAAAGTATGTCCACAACTTTTTGTCCTGGGATCTTTTATTTGTATTAGCTGCTCATACGATCTGTAGTTACAAACGGACTGCTGGAGAGCCACAGGACCACAGCTGGCCGATAAGGTTGAACTCAATCTCATGATATTAATATCATGAGACTGATATGATTAAGGAGATACTACAGAAATACCACTAACTTGTTTTGGCATGTAATTCCTGTTTTCTCGGATAACATGGTAACAACGTTATTGAATCATATAATGAAAGTGACCACAAGTGACTGCTCCTCTCTCTACTGCCTGTTAAGAGTCTGCTGTATATTTACAGTAAGACCTCTTGCCTAATTTCATATTAAGCATTCATTTTTCACTTTGACTGGGTGTCCTGGTTGCCTGGTGTCTAAGATGCATATCATGTGTCCACAAGATCCTAGTTCAGTTCTGGCCAGGAATCTGTCAATGAAGGTAAAAATGCCTAAAACATCTTGAAGATTGGTTTTACTGGATGACTGGTCTTAAATCTAATGAATAATCGTTGGTATAATGTAGAATATTCTGAATTTCTATCATTTCAGAAAGAAAAATAAAGTTTGTAAATGTTATCTTTAGTTAAAATTGGCCTGCTATGCAGTTGTACAGCGTTTGATGCCAACTAGCATTTGGCCATTTTCACTGCATTTTGGAAATTATTTCAACAATGCTGATGAGACCTGCCTGAAGATCTGTTTCCTGCTCTGCAGAAGTCTTTCTATGGGTGTGCGGTTCACTCTCTGTTTTTCTAGATCTACCACATTCCCACTTTAATGTGTGTGCCAATAAAACACAGAAGTAATCTCGGGAGCAGGCACAAACAGTTATCTGTAAAGGTTTTAAGGAGATCAATTCAACTTACTGCAATCCCAATTAAATGCCCAACTGAACTCAAAGAGATCAGCTTGAGAAAAAATGCTGGGTCGGTTCATGTGTTTTATAGTGTGTGTAAACACTGCACATTTAAAACCAACACAGCTGTCCCTGCTGCTGCCCAGATTTATATTCATATTTTACTGATCACCTGCATATGGTGATCAAACAAATAACATTGAGTGATTTATTTTGCTTTATTGTGGATAGAGTTATAGAGTTGTGTCTAGAGTCCACAGAATATGACACATATACATTTAATTCTAATTCATACAACGGCTTCTAATAATTATTTGATAATCCTTTTGAGTAAATTGCTCTTGTCCCATAATCTAATAACAAGATCTCATTTCTGAGTTCTGAGGAGCGAGTTGAGTAAAGTTGTTGTACAGCACACACACACACACACACACACACACACACACACACACACACACAATCACCGCGTCACACACTCCGGTCTTGGGAAAGTCATGCTTTGTGACTGCATCACATCATGGGAAAGCTCCAGTTCAGTTGATGTGAATGTACACGGTGATCGTGTTGCTGTCAAAGTACGACAGGACGAGATCTAGAAAAACCTATTCAGCCGTTAAATGTGTAAAAAACAGACACTGTGTAGAATGGCTTCATCCCAAGACTCAGCTCAGTATTCAAGAGATCTTTTGACACAAAAGCAAACAAAACTAATGAGAATATTAGTACACCAAGTATATGACTGAACCATCAGTTCTCTTCGACACAAACCTCATGAAGGCTCTTCCGCTCAGTGAGGACTGTGGGAGGCTGTACATGTGTGCTGTAAATGATCCATAGTGGATGTTTTGAAGCTCCAGTGATTCTATCAGTGAGGCTGACAATTATATTTAGAGGACTGGCTGAGGTCCAAATCACACTAAATATGAGACAGCACTCTGGATGAAGTCTCTTAACTGTGCAGTTTCTGATAGATGGTCTGACAGCTGGTGATAGATAGAGGTTTTCCAAAGGCGGTGATGTTTGAAGATGAAAATAAAGAGCTAAAGCTGAGGCTGATGGACTTCTAATTTGATGATATTCCTGTTTTACTGAGCAAATCTACTGTAACTCTTGTCAAATTCGGTGTCTCCTCCAAAGAAGCCCAGTGGACACCGAAAGCCATGGTTCGCATGCAAATGATCTGACATCTAACTAGTATTTAATGAGTAACTTCTAGCTGTAGGTGAAGATCCCTATGCTGTCAGCCAACATGGCTATTCCACGGTCTCACTTTTACCTAATCATGTTTATTTGGAAAGCTGGCGGGGGCTCACCCAGCTTGGCCAGATACACAATGTTTTTGTGAATCTCTACAACGGAGTAGAGTCACAGTGGCCACATTCATGGGCAATAAGACAGGTTTAGATATCCAGTTGCTTCACTTCTCCCCTCGCTGCAGTGATGCACAGATTGTGACATCACTTTTGGGTGCAACAAAGCCAGTTTCTGACCACACCCAGCCACAGCTGTTAGTGATGCTGTGTGTCATCAGAGGTGGAACTTATACTCTTTAAACTTATTATGAATGGGCGAAAAGTATTTAGAATTTTAACTTACTTCTGGTTGGTGCTCTTCTTTCGGGTAGAATTAATTTCCAACCAGGCACAATGCACAAAAGCTTGACCTTTTGTGTTTGTGCTAATTTAATTCACAACTTTTGTGACTGTGAACTGCATATTACTAAACTATTTCATTTTATCATCATCATCAAATGACCACGTAGCAAATGTTGGGCTAGGTATTCCAGCACACACATAAAGACCAATGCATGTCTGCACACATGTTCACTTAAGGACGGTACCATCCAGGCAAAGACAAACCGGATCCCAAGACATGGAAGGCGAATTTCCGCTGTGCCTTAAATTCTCTGCCCGACATCTGTGAGCTGCAGGAGCACAGCAGGAAGAGGGGCAGCAACGCCTACAGAGTCTACAGGATGATGCCCAGCACACAAACACACAGACGCAGGAGAGGTAAGACACGTCTTTAAAATGTATTATCTCTTCACGTGTTCTGAGACAGACCTTGTGGGACAGTAGCGTCCTGTCCTCCCTCAGGGCTGCGGCTGTTCGGCAGGCCCCGGGAAAGACAGGCGAGTTTAGGTGATGATGCATACACCACGCGCGCCTGGCAACCCGCCACGACGACACCCACTTCAGACACGCCACAGAAGGTGGAGACCCCTGCAGAAGGCCCATTTGGCAACACTCAAACACACGGTGAGAAACTCGTAGTTAGAGTGTTTTGTTGTTGTTATGATTGCCGCCTGTATTGCCTGTGAGGGTGAAAGTTCTTGTTGTTGTGCAGGGATGTGGGAGGCCAAACCAGAGGACCAGGAGCAGACTGAGGCTGTGTTTAAGGTATCAGACATGACTGACTAAGTGCAATGAATTTTGGCTTTCTGACATATTCCTGGGATGCAGTTTGGGTGCTGCAGGTGGTGCTCTAGCTGTCTGCCTGACTGATTGCGGGTATTTTGTCTCCTGTAGTTGATGGACCACTTAAGCAACACTGACCTCTGGAACCCGTCTGGGGAGCAGAGAGGATGGAGAACACACACACTGTGGGACCAGTGGCACTGTACGACACTGTACATACAGTAGTTTGTGTCTTCAGGAATGTCCTTCTTTGTCTTTTTATTCCTAGAATTCACAGTTGGCAAACAGTTTTATGATTTCTTCAAAGCATTGATTGATTGAATCAATTCAAAAACCTGTCAGATTGCCTCAGTGGCAGATTATTATCACAGTAGATTAGTAGATTATGATCACAGCTGAATGCAGTTATGCAAAAAAGATCTAGTGCTGATTAAAGAGAAAATGTGGATTTTGTGTAGTATTACAGATATAAAAGCGTGTGTCGGCCAAATGTTTGTGTGTGTGTGTGTGTGTGTGTGAATAATCGCATGCTGCAGTTGGAAAATAATCTAAAATATATGATAATAATGGCGTAGAGTTCCCGTCTGATTCTGTCTTTGCATGTGTGTTCACATGTTGCTTTGTGCTCCTCAGGTGCTGGTGAAGATAGCCCGTACTCTCTGCACACAGACAACTACAACGATCTGTTTGGTCCCAACTACTTCAGGGAGCTCTCTGATTGGTCCTCACCTCAGCAAACACCGATGCCGTAACTGTGCACCAACGGCTCATCCTCCTGCTCTTTGTGTTTTCCATATATTTGATTAAAAGTGTTTTTCTTCCTTCAGGCTTTCTTGCTAACCTTCAGTTGTTGTCTCTCCCGCTCTCTATCTGCTGAGCAGACTGCTAAAAAAGAGAAACAGGAGAGGGGGAGCGATCAGAGAATATCGCTCTGTCAGTAAATGAGGCGGTCATCCTCTCTGCTGAGCATGCTGAGATGAAGATCCTGTTCCAAGCCAAGCTTTAGCCCTGTCATCATCACTTGGGTTCACGATGGTTCAGTGCCTCACACTCACTGAGACGACACCAAGCTCACACCACACCTGACAGAGTAAACAGATCTCATTTCGCCTCAGTTCGGCATCAGCTATTGCTCTGTTTCTTACTGGATGTTCAGGCAACATGCAGTAAATGAAGTAAAGGACGTGTGGCCTCAACAGCTTGTCGCTATGTTTATGAATGGAGCTCAAAGCTCCCATGTTTACCATCGTACGCAGTGAGATCATTTTTTTCTGTGTGTTTCATTCCTATACTGTACCTCTCTGCCTTTGGTCTTTAAGATTTCTTGACGAGATGCTCCTCACGAAAAAACAATGTATATTTTCATTTTTTGAGACAACAGATGGTGCAGTTTGTTTCATGTAGTATTGTACAATCTGTTTTGTGTTTGTTATGTATTTTCAGAAATAATACTGCATTTACAAAATGTAAAAGCAACTAAAGCATATGAGCCCAGAGTCTTTACATCCTGTGTTTATGTATTTGTTTGCTTGACTGCATAGTTAATAATAACTGAGGTCCAATCTGTCATGTTTGGATTTTTTTGTTTTGACTTATTGCACATGTATCTACATACTGTAAATATGATGGTGAGAGATGGCTGACTCTCACTTGTGATGACTAAAAAGAAGCCGCCCTGTAGCGTGTCTTTCTTGTTCGCTGAATTTGAAAAACATACGTTTTAACATTTTAGGAAAGATATTTTCAACGGCGCAGAACATTCAAAGAAGAAGTCTGCCCACGTGTTCAGAGTGGCTAACCAAGAGGGACGTAAGCAGATATTTACATTGAGCGCTTCACCAGTCAAGTCAGACTGTGGCTGTAAACAGAAACAAATGCTGAGTGCTAAATAAGTACAACCACGAGTAAATGTAAGTCGCACTTCCTGGTGCAGTGAACAATGATGTGATCTATGAAACCTCCTCTCTTTTAAGAGTCCAGTATGACTTCATATGAAAACAAGCGTACTTTGATTGTATGTGCCTCAGACTACAAATCTTAAAATCTAGGTTTTCACACCATGTATTTGTGCTTGTACTCTGCGGGCCTCTTTCATGGGGGACATTTTGACCTGTCACAGCAGGTCATTAATTACAGCTCCGTTTGTTTGAAGTGCCACAATGCCATTTCAGTGCGTCAGCATGCACAACACCAAGGCCTTGAAATATAATGCAGCTTGTAATTACACCTGTGCTTTCCCTGTCAGGCATGACTGCACGCCTAATAACAAAGACCTGACAACTGATGAAGTTAAGCCTACATCAATAAGTACAACACAGGCTTTGCCAGTCCTTGAAAGTACATTAAATAAATATTAGTACAGTAAATTAGTGTATGTTACTAAATACATTTACTCAGTTAATTGTGGGGTTTTTGTACTGCAGGTTCATTTCAGTATTTACATTTCTTGTTGCTTCCTACTTCTACTCAACTACATTTCAGAGGTAAATATTGTACTTTTTACTAAACTACATTTTTTTTGACAGATATACTTTTTATATTCTACTTCACTTTCTGGCTGTAGTTACTTTTCAGATTGACATTTTACATTAAAAATGCATGGTGAATTATTATAAACCCTGAAACACATTAATTCGCGATCCTCTGAATAATGAGTACCTTTACTTTGATTGCTAAAAAAAAGTCTGTATTTTTGCTTGCATTTTTAAAGCAGGGTTTCATTTGTGCTTTCCTTCAGAATGAGCTCAACATCCCCTTTCTCGCTGCACAGATGCAGGGATTTGGCCTGAAGTGAAAACATGGAACACACAGTTCGTCAAACACCAACATTGAACATTTATTTCTCATTTTTTTTATTCTGAAAAATGCAGAGAAAAGACAGATGACTTTCCCTTAAGGTGGGAACTACATGTCAGGCAGTTCCTGAGGAAAAACAAAAACAACACTGCTCCAACTCTGCCTTCCCAGTGTTGTTATACAGAAATGTGACCCAAAAATATGCAAGACCCTCAATACATATAAACCATGGATCCATTACTTTTATGTTACATATTTACAATATCATCACAAAATAAGTCCTATGACAGGAATCCCATATGAAGACATTTTTGAAGTCACATTCAACCAGTCCACTAGCACAGCCTGCTGGTCACATAATATACTGCAATCCCAGTATGTCTGCACATACTACAGCATTTAGCCCAGAGCTGGAAAAAAAAACAAACAACAAACTAATCTACACATGTGGATCTCTTTTCACACATTACTACAGAAACATTTAAAAAGGAACAGATGAGCTCTGTGACAATAGTTTGGCCTGATGGATCACATTATTAGATCTGTCAGTGAATGTTGGGAAACCAGCCGTTTTAAGGCTGTAAATGTTCAGATATTATAAAGATATTACCAATGTGACTACATCCATTAGGTTTTTTTTTACGTTGCCTGGTACACACACCGAATATTTCACTTTTGTATCATAAATAGTATGACAATAGCACTCATTTAACACCAATCTACACAGACTTTTGCTTGACTTTATAATACAACCACATTCTGTTGAAATATTAAATCACACGATGGATATGGAAGACAAATAATCACATGTTTTAATAGATCCAGGCCTGCTGGTTTGCTCAATACCTTGAACAAAGAACTTTTGATTTACAATCATTGTCAGTAGTGATGAGCAGTGTGTACATAATGACTGCTATAGACCCCAAATAGGAGGGGCCATGCATTAATGCTCTGTCACTATCTGCAAAGGTATTTTCAATGTAGCCTGGATCACAAAATTGGACTACGTATGACAATACTGACGGATGAAAAGGAACCAGCAAGTCAATTAAAAGTGAGAACATGAACTCTAGTCTGATCACAACACTGGCAACCAGTGTGATCAGGCAGTAAGAGCTGCACTTATTTACTTTCCATAAGAGAGTAAAATGAGGGTTAACGTTTGCACAGACAAACTGGGAATAACTTAATTTAATGTCCATAGTGGGTCAGATGGGGATTTAATACCTTTTGTAATTTTGGTTTTGACAGAATAATGTGAACATTACATGGAATCCTCTTTCAACAATGAAACAACTCATTTACAAACATTGCAACAAAGGTGGGTCACATTGAGTTAAATGCAATTTAGTGGCATCTGTCAGCTTTAACATTAACTACTACGACCTCCAAAGGAACAAAATCATCTCTGCCCACTTTGTAGTTGTGGAACTGACAAACTACTTTATGTCAAGAGAAACACTAAAAGAATTCATGACAAGACAGTGTGGAAAACAAACTGTGATGGGAAAAAGGAACAGCAGTTACAACTAACCAAAAAGTATATGATGGACATACAGTAGGTCCAATACAGGTTTGAGAATACTGCTAACAGTATCAAACCTGACCCACATTTGTGGCGTCGTTTGCAATGGTGGTTTGGTTACTTCCAAGTTTAATTCTTGGTCTACGGTTGGTACACAAGCTTTGAAAAGAATAAAAACACAAATCTTCTTGAAAACACTTAGCTCGGTATTTGCAGCTTCAAGCTGCCATACGACACTAATAAAACAAATAATGAACATGACGTCAGAAGGCAGATTAGGAAGTTCATAGTTTATTAAAATTCTATATGGTTCAATCTAAATGAGTATAAAAAAAAACAGTTGAAATCAATGCGAAATTCCTAAGCAAGTGTGAGTGTACAATGTATGATCCAGTGTACTCTACTCATTTCAAGTTTATTACAAGACAGCACTCTTCAACCCTGAAAGCAACTCAAAGGATCATGAGTATTTCTCAGAATAAAACAATGAACATATCGCTTTTTGCCTTGCTACCTCTACCTGTCCTTTGATAAACCTCTGAGAATAAAGAAGCAAAGTGAATGTTTCAAATCTCCAGCGTGGCCCAGCCACCATGAGGTCCGTTAACAAATCAGATAATAAATACAGGCATCCAAATGGGCTACGACAGCAAATATTTTTGAAACTATTTTCCTCATGCATACACACAAGCATACGTCTGAGATTATGAACTTTCTAAACCCTCTTATCTACTCAACAGTTATTCTTTACAGTGCAACAGTATGGCAGCAAATGGATAGCCTAGCAGTGCTTTCATTAAAAAAAAAAAGTAATGGAAAATAAAAATATATACAACATTATGGAAAAGCAGTAGTTTCATCTTTTGGTCCTGTGTCCATTACAGACAGAACTGCTTTTTGAAAATGCTTCCTCATATCAACAACAGTAGTTTCCACAAGACTGTGAGGGGCTGCGGGGGGAAAAAGCGGAACAAGTGTTAGGATCTCGACTGCGATCGATAGGCTGGGTGTGGGTTAAGCCCACATCACAGTTTTACCATCAAATCTGATTCCGTCTGGTCAAAGTTTGAGAGCAAATTCACTTTTTGAGAGTCAACAGGATCCAGAGTACCGACTCTGGCCATGTCACCAGTCATTTTTTACCAAGCGTGATTAATAATGTTGGGCTGATTCTGTTTAGGCGCCTGAACAGAGACTGGGTCAAAAAATATTTCGTGATAGTGACCATGGTAATGTCCATTGGGAGTTTAAAAAACAAGACAGAGTGAAATGTTAATAGTTAACCACTTGCCTGAGGCCAAGGAGAGAGCAACGCCACAGCCCAAATAAGGCCAGTGTTAAAAAAAAGAAAGAAAAAAGAAAGAAAAAGAAATTACTTTTAAAAATGTACTAATGACATTTTCCTGACAGCCGAGTCACTGTCATGAGGAAGTGGTTATCAGCACAACAGAGCTAATCAAGAAGAGAAAGCACATGCATTCCTACACGGAAGGAGGGATGAATTCCCCCAATAAAACAATACTAATGTAAAGCACAGGACACATATGTGCTGTGTACAATTTCACCACTTCTCTTCCAAAGACACACAAGACAAGCTTGCTCTTATGTGTAAGCATGATTTGCCATTATATGTATGACACATCGTGGGTGGGGGTAAATCAGGAACTCTTTGTTGTAGATGTTAATGTTTTTTATTTTTTATATTTTTTATTTTCTATTACCTTTGCTATTTGCTATTTTTATTGATGCAACCTGTAACACCAAATTTCCCCAGCTGGAGACTAATAAAGTTGATCTTATCTTAATACTGGCGTTATCTCTCATCGATAACAAAAGTGTTGAGGCTAAATCAAAATGTCTGGTTACAGCATGGGAGACAGAGGAACTACTAGCATTCTTTGCACACGGTGCAGGTTGCTTGTCTGTGTTCACCAAGAACGCTGCACTGCTTGTTAAATTTTGTATGAGAATATTTTTACATGTTTGGACCAGTTCTAAGTAAAATCTCTGATTAATTCAATCTCCCCCCAAAAAACAAACGTGTCCTTTCACAGTCACAAATAGCTATTTGCATAAAGCTTATCTAGGATGGGCTTGTATGGCTTTGGGGTAGTGAAAATTCTGTGGCTGAACATCAGTTCCGCTAAGGGATGAAAAAGTATCTCTCACCTTGTTACAACTGGGAACCTTCAGACCCTCCATGCGCGTAGCCCCCTTTAGATTTCATCTGGGCCTGAACAAGGTCCACCTACAAACACAGAGAGTAAACGGTTGTTGACTGTCTGCAATATTCGGCTGGTTGAATATTCTGGAAAGCGGACATAAAACCTACTGATGCCAATCCCAGGCCCATGTCTCCTGAGCCTACATGTGTGGTGTGAACAAAGTTCGTTGGCTCCCCAATCATGGAGCGATCGATCCGTCGCCGCCGTTTCTGAAAATGAGTAAAATAAACATAAACTTATTTTTCAAACCTAAATATCATTAGTCTTGTCATCCTAAAAAGATTTCAGGTAATATTACTAAACAGTGAGAAAAGAGAAGAAGTAAACACCAGGCTAAGCACCAGGCTGTGGAGCTAAGACTGAGACAGAGGTTGATATTCATGAATCCTTTTATCTTATCTGTTAACGGACTGACTGGATGACTACAATGAAGCACAACAAGTGGTCGTTCACTGCAACAATAATAAACCTTACTGAATCTAAACTAAGTTTGGTCTCAGACTGGGCTGTGGTTAGCTGGAGGCCCTGCCACTTTCTTTTTTATCTGTGATAAAAGGAGGATGTGAGATTTATTTTGTGAGGCACGACACAACCATGGTGTTTTCAGAGAAACTTTAACAAACTAATAAATAGTGAGTATGCACTATTTTCACAGCTATGTGGAATTGCACACTGCATTACACTACAGAATACTCTCTTTTACAAACCGAAACTCCTTCTAAAACTCATTTCATACCAACTTCCACTTTAAACAAGGCAGCTACATCAAAACCGGAGTCAATCAATTTCTCTTCCATGTTAATCTTATACTCACAGGCTGTGGCTGCTCTGCAATGCAGCAGCTGAAGCAAACCCAGAACTCAGTCATTCTGAGGCTGACGGAGAAGCCACAGCAGTTTCCTCTCTCAATTCAGACGTCTTTCTGCGTCTGTCTTCCTGTTCAGTGTCACCAGAGCCACGAACACACGCCGGAAACCGATGACTGACGCAGACCACTGGTTTATCCTGGTTAAACCGTTGGCACAAGGGCTGTTCTCCCAACACAGGGCAGCACACTCCTGTCTACATGTGAAAGACAGAAAAAACACAATCACTATTTTTTTTTTAACTGAATACTGACAAATTAGTCATTATAGTCAAGCCAAACCATCATATCTAGACATTGTTTTTTGGGGTCAAGCAATTGTAGACTTGGATTAGAAACTTGTGGGCACCTTCTTAAAGTGAAAGGTACTATTGTGTGCTGGTTGATTTAGTAGCCAGTTTTGTGCCTGGCATGCCAATGCTTTCACTTATGCAGGTCTCTCCTCTCGTAAGAGCTGCAGCTAATGAGGTCAAACCTATAGGCAGGGGCACTGGTGTACATATAGCTCAAAATAATTCTATTTCATATCTAAATTTACTATTGTCAAAATTAACTGCTGTTACACTCACTTTCTACATGTACATATCAGGTATTCTGACTTAGTCACGCAGAGTAATAACTTGTACGACATAAAACCTGAAATCTAAACAAACGGGTTGTACAAACGCAAATATGTGTGCATTGTGTAGACTATTATATGAGTCTTGAGTTGAAATCTCAAAATGGAACAAAATTGGGTCAGTGTGTACTGAGTGTTTCAACACGGGATCATGAGCAGTTATAAAACACAGGTTGCCCAAGTGATCAATAGGTTTCACATTTCCCTTTATAGGTCATCTCTTGTGGTAAACAACAATGCATTGCATTATAACCTTGAGCTTTCATGGTCACTGATCAGCAGATGTTTCAGTGTTCATCACACTGTTATTAACACTGTAGCCTTGATAAGCTATCCATTTTAATTAATATCTCCCTGGAGCTGAAATAACCTAGAGGCTTATTCCATTAATGGGTCAGAAAAGCAAATAGTACAGGATCTCCTAAAGAGGACACTTTTATTTTATAGAAATGTACATTTGTGTGTTGCTGGGAAGACATAAGGCACAATAATGACAAAAGAAATGTAGAGGGTAGGCTGTGTTTGGAGGCAAAAGAAATTTCTATGAGTGTTAAGTCCGTCCCATAGTGCAACACTTGGCTCATCGGGAGCAAAAAGCACTGCAGTTAATTCTTTAAGAAGCATTTCAAAATGTAAAGTATGACAAAGCAGCAGCAGGAGTCTGAGATGTGTCATGTCAGTGAATATAATCGTTTTGCCGTGTATATCTTTACTTGGCAACATCCGAAAACAGGATCCAGCATTTTTCTTTTCGGCCATTATTGCGGTCAGACAGGAGGTGACAAGAGGATCAAACGTTCTCCCGAATGCGAAGAGCTCGCTGACAAAGTAGATTTCTTAGCAACTCTGGCTGACATTACACATCGCTGACACTGAACTGAGCACTCCATACAGGTGAATCAAATCAGGTGGCAGAGAGCGATTGAGAGAGACGCTTAACGTTGATTTTAATGACTGTTGAAATCCTTAAAAGGATTAGTTACTCTTCCTTTGATCTGGGATCACACGAATGTAATCGGTATTTACAAACAAATGGAGGTTATGTAACTTCGCACCGCTGCGGCAAAGACTCTTGTCTTCACACGGCGAGTCCGAGCTCGAATCACAAATGGCGCAATACAGTCTACTCACTGATTATGACATTCCGCTGTTTCAGGCGTGATTTCAATTGAATTGCTTTAGTATAGCGGTGTGGTTGCCTGCAGCGAACTAGCGGTAGCATTATCGGCTGCTAACAGAGTTAGCTCAGAGGCTAACGTTCACTAGCTCACTAATATCAGCGGGTCCGTTTTTTCTCCACTGACCGCTAGCTAACCAGGCTAACTGAGCCCGTTTTCGACAGCGTGATTTTAATTATCAAATAAAACGAACTGTAAAACACATGAATGTTCACATAACTATTTGGCAGTTACACAGTAAACCAATTTCAAAGAGTTATTATAATTTTAAGTGAAAAAACTTACCAGATTGCGGCCGGTTTGCCTGAGTAAAAAACCAACGATCGACTGAACGCTAAAGAATGCAAAAAAACCAGGAACTGACCTCGCCGATTACGTCACTCAACTTCCGCGACAGAGTGTGACTGCTTCCGTGTTGCCCCACGTTTTCGCAGGAGATAGAGGTGTACGTTGATTAAATTTGGGTTTAAATCGTAAGGATGCGGCCACTAACAGACGAAGAGACGAAAACTATGTTCGAGAAGCTTTCGAAATAGTAAGTGAATTTAAAAGACATTTTGCTTGCCTGCTGAGATTCAAATGATTCCAAACACGTTAGCATTCTCGTTAGCGTACGCGTGTGAGCCCTGTCTTTTCTCCCACAACAGCATCGGTGAAAACATCAAACTTCTCGTGGACCGACCCGACGGTGCCTACTGTTTCAGGCTACAGAATGACCGTGTGTACTACATGAGGTAATAAATGAACATACGTATTTTTTCTTAATCTGCCAGAACCTCCACATTCGACAAATTCGTGTAATCATTGTTTTCTGTCCACAGCGAGAAAATTCTGAAGTTGGCCACAAACATTTCCCGGGACAAGCTCGTGTCAGTGGGAACATGTTTTGGAAAGTTCACAAAGACCAATAAGTTCCGCCTGCACATCACAGCTCTGGATTTCCTGGCGCCCTATGCGAAGGTGACTATGAGTGCATCTCATGTTTACTATTTGCTACCATCATTTGCAGCCCTTCCTTAGCTCTCACTATAAATATTTAGTAAAGTGACTTAGAACCTCTATTTGAATTACTACTGGAGCATCTGTCTGCTGAAAAGCTTGCAGGAAGAGCAGGGTGCTCTGGAGTGAACCAGAGATCAAAAGTGGCTAATGGCTGGCCACCCTGATAGTTCAGTGGCATATGTCAGTTCTGAGTGGTATTCCACTGTTGATCTACTGGCATATGACAGTTTTAAGTGGCATGTCACACTGGCAGATACCACTGGCCACCTGAATAGACTGATTTTCACTGACATACTGTATGCTTCTGCTGTGTGCCACATGAAGATGGCATGCCACTTGTACTGTGTTAACCCGGTAGCTCATGTGTTAACATTATACAAGTAGTTGTCAAACACCCCAGTTTCTATTTAATACTAATAAAGGTGGTCTGTCGGTGGAACACAACAGTAATGTGCTGTTCAGCATAGCATTACAACATTAGTAATAATATGCCAGTAAAAATCGATGTATGCAGGTGGTATCTGCCTGCGGGCCATGGGTGACATGCTGTTTTTATGAGTCATATGGCAGCTGGATACTAGCAGGCCTTTTTCACGCCAGACATTTTTTTGAATCTTATATCTCTGAAATATCTAACATTGACTGATTGAAGTAGATAGAGCTGGTCCATGTTGACACCTGCACAAACACATGGTCGCTCAGGTTTAAATGAGCCAGCCACGCACCACAGTGTGTGGCTATTAATTACATGGATATTTTTGAAGCTGTCCTGAAGTTGTTGGATAATTAGTTAATAAAAGTGTCAACATGAGAACTGTTTTGCTTCCAAGATATTCTCCAATGGGATGCGTTAATATAAAATAACTTCTATTGCTGTTTCATGTATGCTGCATTGCATATGCAGTAACGATATTATCCTGGGATTGCAATATTGCTTCTCTCTTTGGCTATGATGATCACATAGTGAATATTTGATATTGTGACAATGTGTGGATAATTAACAGGGGAATATCTAATGTTTTATATACTAACTGCCCTGTTTTCTTTGTTAAAAAAATGTTACCCTTTCACCTGTGCTGATAAGATGAACAATAGGTTGAAGCGCTTCTTTTATGTGTTCAGTTCAAGGTGTGGGTGAAACCTGGAGCAGAGCAGTCTTTCCTCTATGGGAACCATGTACTAAAATCTGGGCTTGGGAGAATCACTGAGAACACTATGCAGTATCAGGGAGTGGTGGTCTACTCCATGGCTGATGTACCCCTGGTAAGTTTTGTAACAATGCTTTATTGCTCACATGGTCAACTGCTTATATTCCTGCTGGGGCCACTCGTGCTGAAAATACACATGTGATGGTTGACATGCTTCACACAGAGCATACTCTGCACTGAGATGTTAAAAGTGCTTTGGTGTGACCTGCAGTTGTATGTCTTCACAGCAGTTCCTGATTTAATATATCCACGTATTCCACACCGAAAAGTCAGAACACCATATTTGCTAGAGTAATTTGTGTAACTTGTGCTCATATGAACAACAGAGTTTTTTGTCCTTGTTCACTGAGGTGATTTCTGAACCAGTTACTTGTGATTTCTCAGGGTTTTGGTGTGGCTGCAAAGTCCACCCAGGAGTGTCGGCGAGTGGACCCCATGTCCATCGTAGTGTTCCACCAGGCCGATGTGGGAGAGTTCATTAGGAATGAAGACACATTAACATAAAGATGCACCAACAACTGGACTGTCAGATGCCCTTTTTTAAAAACACACATTTCATACCCAGTAACAGTTGCTGAAATTCACACCGACAACAGCTGCTGTTTTCTTTTCACAAGAGTGGTTGGATGAAAATGCCAGGCACAACTGCCCATGTTTCTAATTCAGTTTAGGGACTGAAACAAAGACTCTCTTGACTCACCTTGAGATACTACGACTACTATCCGAAGGATTCCCTTGTCACCGAGCCTCCTGATACCTTCAGTCTGGCTATTGGTCAAATCTCATCAAAATGAAGAGAAAAGCTTTTCTTGTGTTTCTCTTTTGTAAATGTCATCTTTCAAATAAATCTTTAATGTCTTTGTATATATTTGAGTCTTTGCAAGCTTGCTTCTGTATATAGGGCGGCAGCAAAAGTGCATACCAGACACCATTGGAGATTTTGGAACAATTAAGAGACAACTAATCTTGCAAATTAAACCATGAAAATTTATTGAACTAGAAAGTGTCATGAACTTAAATTATAAACATGATTACAGTAATGCAGAAAAGACTGGACTTAACTGAAGAAGAATAGCTCGCATTCCTCCAAAAAAATGAAATAAAATTTGTGTAACCAAGAAATGAATGTGGCATCTAGGCTTCATGAACGTCTCACACCATGTTTAACTTCTTCATTGTTCTCCATCTGTCCTTAAGGTTGACATTTGTTCGGTCCTTGAAGCTGTAATATGCCTTTATCTGACTCCAGTTGCCCTTTCCAAATTTTTGGACCCCTTTTTTCAGCTTCTCTGTCTCACTCTCAGTCCACTTCTGCAACACAACAGGAACAGGAATATGAGGTTAAACAGTTTTCTGCTGCTCTGACACCTCAGTCAAAAACAGACAACGCCTTGTTATTCTTGCTTATGTGGTTCTTTAATGAGCTGTTTGAATGATAAGACATCTGAAAACTGCACACTGGCAGCAGAGCATCAATCTTTTTGAAAGCAAGACAGGGACCAAATGCTGTCTTTTGAGATTCCCATAATATCAAGACTTCTTGTCCGCATGTGATGCACTGCAACAGAGTTGTTAAATCATTTTTAACTTGAGTATTACAAAGTCAAAGTCAGCTTTATTGTCAATTCTGCAGTATGTACAACACAAACAGAATCGAAATTACGTTACTCTCAACCTCTGTGATAAGCTGTGATAAGACATATATTAAAAAAGAAAGAAATAAAAACTACAATCTAAACAATGACACATTAAGAGAATGTAGTAGTGCAAATGTTTATGGTAGTACAAAAAGAAAGAAGCTAGCTTATCAACTGGTGGTGATTAAAGTGTCGGTGTGTTTCCTGAGGGAGGAGTTCACATTAGTGAGAGAGTTTGTGGAGTCCAGGGTGTGTACGTGTGTGTGGTGGGGGGTGAGGGGGGGCAGCATTTCAGAGTCCAGGGTGTGTATGTGTGTGTGTGCACATGCATGCTTGCATGTGAGTGTGTGAGAGTAAGGGGGGGCAACAGGGAGTTATAGTCCAGGTTGTGTGTTTGTGTGGAGGAGGGGCAGAGCAGGGAGAGAGTTCAGCATCCTGACAGCCTGGTGGACGAAGCTGGCCTGCAGTCTGCTGGTCTTGGCCCGCAGACTCTGCAGTCTCCTCCCTGATGGCAGCAGGCTGAAGAGGCTGTGTGATGGGTGGGTGGGGTCTCTCACAATGCAAAGGGCTTTGCGGGTGAGGCGAGAGGTGTAGAGGTCTTGGAGGGAGGGGAGAGAAGCACCGATGATCTTCTCAGCCGCTCTCATGATGCACTGGAGGTTCTTCCTGCAGGACATGGAGCAGCCGCCATACCGGTGATGCTGCTGGTCAGAACGCTCTCGATAGTGCCTCTGTAGAAGGTGTGCATGATGGGGGCCAGGGCTCTAGCTTTCCTCAGTTTGCGGAGGAAGTAGAGGCGCTGGTTCACTTTCTTGGCCAGTGATGTGGTGTTGGTGGTCCAGGAGAGGTCCTCAGTGACGTGCACACCCAGGAATTTGGTGCTGCTCACCCTCTCCACTGTAGCACCGTGGATGGTAAGAGGGGCATGCTGGGGGCGTCTCCTCCTGAAGTCCACAACATCTCCTTCGTCTTCTTCACATTCAGAGAGAGATTGTTGTGTTCACACCACAAGACCAGGCGGCTCACCTCGCTCCTGTAGTCCGTCTCGTTGTCGTTGCTGATGAGACCCACCACAGTTGTGTCATCAGCGAACTTGACGAGGAGGTTGGAGCTGTGAAGCAGAGTAAAGAGGAGGGGGCTCAGCACACATCCTTGTGGGGCCCCCGTGTTCAGTGTGGTAGTGCTGGATGTGTTCCTGCCGACCAGTACTGCCTGAGGTCTCCCAGTCAGGAAGTCCAGCAGCCAGTTGCACAGAGAGGTGTTTAATCCCAGCTGGTCCAGTTTTGTAATGAGCTGTTGCGGGATGATTGTGTTGAATGCTGAGCCGAAGTCTATGAGAGTCCACGAGAAGTTTTCTTGTGTGGAGAATCTCTGGAGAGCTAAGTTTAAGTTTATTTACTTTATTGATCCCAAGACTGGGAAATTATTCTCTGCTTTTAACCCATCACTGGGGAAACACACACACATGCAACATGCACCATGCAGTGAAACACACACAAGAGCAGTGGGCTGCAATCAAGCGCCCGGGAAGCATATTGCTTAAGGGCACATCAGCCGGCTAATGGAGGGGGAGGGAATACTCCACCACAACCAACCACACAACCACAACCACACAACCACATTTTTCTGCCAGTCCGGTGGGGGAATCGAACCGGAGGTCTTCTGACCACAAGCCGCTTCTCCAACCTCTTCTCCAACCTCTAACCCCTAACACATGAGTCGAAGGTAAATGCAGAAAACTCTCCCGAAATTGCAATAAACATCCCAGTGCTTTACATCTCACGTCTGCTACTAACGTTACAGTGTGCAGCAGAATAACGTAAGAGTGGAGTAAACATTAGCGGCAGCGTGGCATAATGCCCCCTTGAACCCATCATCTTTTCCTATATGGCCAGATCATCGTATTGACCTTCTTTGTTACCGGGCAAACAAATCAGAAGGGATATGAGCTACAAAAGTCTTTGCACAGTACAGAGACACTAGTGAAGTAAGCGATAGAATAAGATTGTCTTGTTGAGATACACCCCCCATAGACAGAAGAGGTCTGTATTATCTACTGTATGCTGGCCCCGCCCCTTTTTAGCAGAAATACACCATTTTTAGCACTTCATTCATCTACCACATGGTGGCGCCATGTCAAACTTTGATTTCAATCACATAGCATTGTTCACAGTCATAATAAACATTACCCCGTGAAGGGGCAGCACTGGGAAATACTGCACACATTTTTTAAAATATTTTTGTTCTATTTTTAAAAAATATGCCTAAATTCATCGAGCCGCCATTTTGTTATTTTACGAGATCTCAAAAAGTCCTCCGCGATTCTTATTCGTCAAGGCCTTGAGCTCATGTGGAAAAGATTTCACGCTCATCGGATGTACGGTGTAGGACGAGTACATCATATTCCGTTGTATGCAAACTTCAAAAAAGTCCAATTATCTCACTTCCTGTTGTGTGTGGCCATATAATGGTATGACCTTTTTTGTTCGTCTTAATGAGATACACACTCAAAAAAAATTCTGAGTCCGTAACTTGAAGTACATACCATCCACGAACATCACTGTGCTAGGGGGCACTATGGAGCCGAGCTTCTGGTTCTGAGCAGCAACAGCCATTTCTAATCACTGTGCAACAGTTCATGCAGTGGCAATACTGCACATTTTTTAAATAATTTATTTTACTTTTTTGTGTACGTACCTGCCACCCTACCGAACAAAAATTTCCTTCGAATTCGTGCATGGCAACCCCCTCAATTGCCCAAAACGTCCGTGGAGACAAAAAAATAAAAAATAAAAAACATTACTAAAACAATAGGGCCTTGGGCCCTAAAAATGTGTTGTGTAATGAGTTTAACAGTGATAACAGGTGACTTGTTAAGTAAGATGAGCATGTTCTTTTTCCCCTCCCCCAACAGAGACTCAGAGTAAAAGAAGAGCATCTGTCTCAAAAACTGTCTGGACTCCACAAGGTACAGATTGGCTATAGAATTAATCTTGATTATAGAAGTAATCACAACTACCTTGTGTTATCTTTGCATATTGATATTTTACTGATTGTTTGAATATACTTATGTTTGCTTCATTTGAGCCCAATTCAGAGGATTTGTGAAATGGCTTTATTGTAGGGAAACTGAAGATAAACAGGACGTACAACGGTCAATGGTAAAACAGAATGATAAAGCTTTAAGTCAGTGTTTCTCAAAAATTTGAATGTTAGGGTCTCCCCTTTACTCTGACAGCTTACAAATGGAACCACATGGAACCGGTAGGGTCTATTTGGTTTCATTCAGAGTTACAGACTTGTAATAGTCACTTTTGCCCTACCTAATGGAACAAACAAGAATCCTTGAATTCAACTTTGAAAAGCGCTTCCTGAAGTAATTCAACTCTTTTGACACTGTTGATAATTGTAATATCATACAGATTGCAAAGCTGTCTCATGTTGGGAGGAAGGATGTGAAGACGTGCACCAATAAGACCATGGACAGGTATGATTACACATAGAAGTTTAATATCTATACTGTCGAACAGACGACATAACAGTGGGTAGTTACACTGTGGTAGTGTAATACAAGGTTATTAATATTAATATTATTATATAACTTTACAGCTGACAATTGTCTTCATTTTTTATCTGTTGCAGACTCTTCTCACATGACATAATGCGAAAATTCAATATGCAAGGTGGTGGGCCACATGGAAAGAGGGCCTTCAAGAAGACTCCCTTCTACTCTGTAATCACAGGTAAATAGAAAAACTGTCTGCTAGTTCTTTGCCGATTGCTTCTTCATGTTAGAAATGTGTGACTAACATGGCATACATGAACAAACAACAATTTGTCAGGACTGTACTAGGTAATCTCTGTAATACTGACAATTATGAAAGTGAATTGGTGTAGTTTCATGAAAGGGAACCATACTACAGTAAGACTTTATTTATTCATTATTCAGCTCAAAGTGGTGGAGGGGGCTATAAGAGTCCCAGGGCACCATTGGTGTAATTTGTCTTTCTTTTTGTTTTGCGTTTTGGTTTAGGTTGATGCATCCCAGGCAGGTAGAGTTTCTGTATATTTTTTTGAAATTTGTAATGTTTTACATAAAAATAAATATATTTTTTTTATTTATTTTTGAAATATATTAGACTTTGTGCTCTGTGTTTCAGCACAATGTTTAAAAAAAATAACCAAAAGGTTTTGTTTTTTTTTACTAATATTGCATATTTGAGTTTGTGTTTTTATTTCATTGCCATGTATGTTTAAAAATGTGTTAAGAAATTAAAAATATGTATATTGTTTGCACATTCATATGTTTGTGATTGATAATGTTTGAAAAGTGTATTGATTTAGATTACAGTAGGGTAGTTTGGTTAATGTGAACATCAAGTAATGTATTGATATCCAGTGGTAAAATAAGCATGACATTAGTGTTACTGAAACCTATTTAAAGGATCCAAAAAAAAAAAAAAAAAACATGTAATGCAAATAAATCCTGGAACATCCTGGAACTACATCAAGGTAAGGATCACAGGTTAAATTTAGTCCCTTTTTTTAAAGAACCAGATTTAACATTCAATTTTGCCAACTTGAATTTCCTTAAACATAGGTTTGTTGTGAATAATTTAGTAGATTCTAATGGCTGGATTTATTAGAATATCCTTATAATAATATGTTTAATAGACGTCTAGATTCTGTAAGTAAACGTCTGGCAAACGTCTAAATTTAGAGGCCTATAAATAGACGTTCATTAGCAGTTATTTAAACGTCTAAGATTAGACGAGGTGTATACATTTGGTATAAAAGCAAACATCTGGCAAACGACTAGAAATAGACGTATATTAGCAGTTATTTAAACGTCTAAGATTGGACAAGGCGTATAGACGTATTCGTCTATGTCTATTAGACGGCTAGTAGCTTAGACGGCTAAAAAAAACCTTTGATTTTTAGACCAGTGGTAGACAAATTTTAGCCCATATGGACCATTAGAGTCTATTAGACGTCTTTTAGGCCAAAACATGCTCGGTGGGAGGAATCTCACATCATCACAAAAGTATTTAATCTCACAAAATTCAGAATTGTGTTTGGTTTCAAAGAAATGTACCTGTTTCAAAAGGAATGTAGTATAGGACAAGTTCTCTAACTTCTCTGAGCCCCCACATTTCAAAACTTTGAGATTTTCCATTTTTTTTTTTGTTTGTTTTATTTTCTCTTCAACAAGTATGAAAATGCCAAAATCAAACACCTTTTCAAAAGAGCTCCATCTGGTGGAGTTTTGAAGCTACTGAGAAACAGCTCACTCACTGCAAATGCTCCAAAGCACGTTTGTAATTCCTCATTTTTATTTCTCCTCCTGTATTTTTACTCAAAGCATATGTTTAATAACACATTATTGAATTACTTTCAATAAATCTATACATACAATTTCAATCTGCTATTGGAGAAAGAGAAAATTACTCTTTCATCAAGGTATTAAAGGATTTTTGTCCCTACACCAGAGGATTGCAAAATGAAATGCAATTGTTGCCCCTTCCGTATGACACCTGCAGCTCAGGCTCAGGAGATGATTGAGGCTCTGGCTTAGGAGATGGCGGCACTCTGGCTCTGGAGATGGCTGCAGCTCTGTTTTAGGAGATTGGTGCAACTGTGGTTTAGGAGATGGCTGCAACCCTGGATCGGCGGATCGCTGCAGCACATGAACTGGAGACAGCTGCAGCTATGGCTCAGGAGATGGCTGCAGCTCTGACTTACTAGATGTCTGCAGTTCTGGCTTCGGACATGGCTGCAGCTCTGGCTCAGGGGATGGCAGCAGCTCTGGCTGAGGAGATGACTGCAGCTCTGGCACAGTAGACATCTGCAGCTCTGTCTTAGCAGATTGCTATAGCTCGGGCTCAGGAGATGGCTGCAGCATTGGCTCAGATTATGGCTGCAGCTCTGGCACAGAAGATGGCTGCAGTTTGGGTTTAAGAGATGGCTGCAACTCTGGCTGAGGAGATGGCTGCAGTTCTGGTTTTAGAGATGGTTGCAGCTCTGGGTCAGAAGATTGCAGCAACACAGGAACTGGAGACAGCTGCAGCTCTCTCTTAGGAGATTGTTTCGGATCTGGCTTCTGAGAGATGGCTACAACCCTGGCTCAGCGGATCGCTGCAGCACATTAACTGGAGAAAGCTGCAGCTGTGGCTCAGGAGACAGCTGGAGTTCTGGCACAGAAGAGATCTGCAGCTCTGTTGTGTGAGATTGCTATAGCTTAGGCTCAAGAGATGACTGCAGTTCTGCTCAGGAGATGGCTTCAGCACTGGCTCAGGAGATGGCTGCAGGACAGGAACTTGAGACAGCAGCAGCTCTGGTTTAGGAGATGGCTGCAACCACAGCTTAGCGGATCACTGCAGCACAGGAACTGGAGACAACTGCAGCTGTGGCTCTGGAGATTGCTGCAACTCTGCTTCAGGAAATTGCTGTAGCACAGAGATTGGAGACAGCTTCACCTCTAGTTTAGGAGATCGCTGCAGTACAGGAACTGGAGACAGCAGCAGCTCTGTTCTAGGAGATTGCTGCAGCTCTGGCTCATGAAATTGCTGCAGCACAGGAACTGGGAACAGCTGCAGCTCTGTTTTGGGAAATTGCTGCAGCTCTGGTTTAAGAGATTGCTGCAGAGCAGTTTGCTCTTCATGTTGTTTCATTTCCTCTCTTCTCTCACAATATTTGCTGTCTCCTTTCCTGGTCACATTGGGACTCCTCTTCTTTTTCTAAAAGACAGGTTGCAAAGAAGGGAGGGTAATAGTCAATACATTTGTTGCCTTTGTTTATGTCTTTGATGTTGCCTTGTCACTGGATTGCATTACGGCCTGTTTTCATTGGCTGGTGACAATCATTTCATTCACTCTCACAAATTACGAATTCATGGCTTTGTTGTTCCATACTGTGGTATTTAGAAAGGGGCTACTCCACCAGAAATACTTTTAGATTGGTTGTAAAGGATGACTTACCACTTTGTTCACTCTTGATGATGTTTCCAAGCAGAGTCCACCTTTATTTAAATCTTCGAACAGCCAAGTCTTCTCCTCTCTGTCCACTGCTGGCTGGTGTAGTTAGCTGGGAGAGAAATTCAGGAGGGGTTCAAGTCTTCACTGCCCTCTATCTTGCTGTTATTGTCTTGCTTGTTCTATCAGCTTCTTTCTTGCCGACCTGCCTGTCTTTTGTGGAGCAGCACATTGTCGGGTCTATTTCTGCAACTCTCATTTCTGGCATACACTGACATCTGAAGTTTTTGATGCTCATGCTGAGTCCCCAATGAAATCAAGTTGCATGTATTACTAGCTCAAGAAAATACATTCAACATAATTTAAAGAAATCCACCTTAACAGCTAGTGCTGTTTCAGGCTGCTGGTGCATGTCCCAACACACACGGGGTAGCTGCTGTGGTAAACCTTGGGCAACAGGGCACAGAGAGTTCACAGTTCATCTTGTATGGGAAAATTAAATTGTCTTCTGTCAAGAGAGCTCTTAAGTCCAGACTCCTTTATAGCTCCCTTGTAGTGCCACTATCTCGGACACACAGGCCAGCACAAAGAAATAAAGAAAGGTGCATGATGCACCGGTGCAAGACGCACCTAAACCACTGACCTGTGGACCAAAACAAACTATATACAAATGCACAGTGTTAACCCCTCAGCCAACCATATTCTTCATAATGGGCAGTATATGTACATGGGCCTCAGTGCAAGACGCTACCAGAGGCAGTCGCTAGTCCAGCCAGATGCAAAGACCAGCTCTCAGGGGTCACTATAATCGGGCAGGTTAGGTGGAGGCTGTGGTTGACTCCAAGTTCTGCCATCTTCTGTAGAGTATTTGTGAAACGAAATTAATTGGCTTTGGATCTCTGAGAAAGTCATCTAAATAAACTATCTGAACTGCTGTTTTCAGTTTTCTTGTAGCTGAATATATTTGATGATTATTATTTCAGCTACTTGCTTATTTCCTGTACTACTGAACTACTACATTCAGTGCAGTTTGGCTTTTTTTGCTGGTGGTAGGCTGCTGAGGGGCCAGTTCACGTGAGATGTCCACGTCTATGAGTGGTGGAAAGACTCCTGCTCCATATGACTCTTTGACTCTCAGGGGTCCAACATCACTGTCTTCTGTGGTGACTCGTGGACGGTTCAGTTTCTCCCACAGGCGCTGTTTTATTTTGCGTCCAAGTTGAAGGCTGTACGGGCAAAGCTGTCCGCTTTTGTAGCTGTGAAAAATTAAAGACACAAAAAATGACATTTCAATGATTAATGTGACTAAAAGAATAACCTATTGAGAAAAAATGGGGAATTCATATATGTTCATATATTCATATGACACATTTCCAAGGCTAACAGATTCATATTTAACATTTTTATGGCGTACAAACATACATCAGCATTTTGTCCATCACAGAGTGGTAGATCTCCTGGTAGTCTTCAACACAGTAGCCATGGATCATCAGAGGCGTCTCAGTGTGTGGGACAACATGTTCCTGGACACCAGCAGGGCTCAGCTGAGTGGTGGAGGCTGGGAAGTCGGGAGTATGGCTAGTAGGAATGAAGCCCTGCACCTGTAGAAGGTGGAGACAACATGAATGCTGTCAGAGAGACGTCACACTCTGTATACTGTTAACAGCACATTACTAACGGACAATGTATATCTGACACACTGCAGAGCTCCACTGTGTCAAAGTCAAAGACCGCTCACAGGTTCTGTCCATTTTACAGACATTTGTGTGACATTTGTTCCACTCAACAATCACTGTGAGAATATGCAATTGCATTAAATTTTAGATCATTTTTAATTCAGTGGAATTCAATGTACAATGTGTTGAGGACAGTAAAAGCAAGTGTTTACCTGGTTACAGGAGCCTTCCCGTTTTTCCTGAGGCACAGTGACCCTCTTCCTTTTCCTGCAGGGGGTCTTATTCTCTGAGTCATTGGGCATGCAGCACTGCAACAATACAGACACATGTATACCCAGGTCAAAATTGCTATACTATTAGGACTTAATTAAAGTCTACTTTTATTTCACTTCATTCAAGTGTATTTCCAACACATCGGTGATATGAAACAATTGTACTGCAAGCGTGTTTTGAAGCTCATGAATCCTGATTTTCACTGGTGTATTTCAGCACACTTCGCAACTAATCCAAAAATCCTCTGTACATAAAAGTGGCAAAGGGTGAATTCAATCCACTACTTGATCCAAAACATGTTGTGTTTTGTCCTGAACTGCATAAAAATGTCACACGTATAATATGCATTTTCTACAAATAACTAAGAGCAACTACTTAAGAATTGTAGTTCAATTTCAGGAGCAATGAGTTTGTGGTATCTTAATTCAAATGAATTAAGAAGCACTGAAGAACAGTTTAAAGTGAAATGGCCTCAAGACAACACTTGCACATCATCTTAAGGCAACATTTAGTCGAGGGTCCCTGAGCTAAAAGCAATTTTTATGGCTTCAATCTCTGTTTATATTGCAATACACTTAATACCTCTGTACTCAATCAAGTTACCACAAACATTAATGACTAACACATTCACAATGTGCAGACAGGGGTTAATAGGGGGCCAGTGATGGTGTGACCAACAGCAGCATTACATCAAGGACAGCTCACCTGGCAGCATCTCACAGGAAAATGGGTGTGCAAAGTTCCTGTGATCCTTTTGCATTTGAATGACAAGTTTTACATATTTTTGCTGAATATTTTAGCAAATGCTACATGTGTTACAAAGTTTATTCTACAACACAGATCACAAAATATTATATATATTACAGTATTTCTTTGAAGTTATCCATGTTATATGATAAAAAAAGCTCAAATGGATGGGAGTCATATTGTTCATCTCTATCATACAATAGAGATGTTGAGGTGGGCGGCGGCTGGGTCTCTGCACACCCTGTGCACAGTTGTGGGTTTTACAAGGGTCTTGGGACACCAGCAGCGTCCTGTGAGGCCTGTGGTAGTTTTAATGGCAAAATACCAGAGTTTGAAAAAGCCATCAAATCTTACATTTTCCATGCTGGAAGTTTTTGGCCGAAGTCGGAAGACGAACTTTGGTAGAAATCTGGTGAATAGTCGTCAATGGATGTCACTTTCTTTTCAACAAGTCGTGCAAAAACGCTAGAAACGAGGCTGCAAGATGGCTGACCTACACTTCTTTCCGTTTGAATGTGGAACCTGTTGGAATGATGCACCTGGAGACGGAGCATAGCAGCGTGGTACCTGTTGGAATGATGCACCTGGAGACGGAGCATAGCAACGTGGAACCTGTCAGGTCCACTTCAAGGACCTCCTGCTGCAGCCGGAGCATCACAGCGATCAAACGCTGCATCCCGTCAAAAGTGAAATCATTCAAGTAAGAGTCCGCACAAAGTGAGAAGGAAAAGTGCTCCTGCAGAGGAGGAGAGCGGCTCACATGGAAAGAAAACAAACACAACTCAAGGCGCAACTTACTTGTCCCTGAAGCTCTCAGCTGCATCTCGTTGCATTCCTCTGCAGACGGCGCTGCTGAAAATGTGGCTTGACTTCGTGGCTGTTTTCATTTGGTGTGCACAACAAATAGGACAAAGCTGGGAACAGATCATGCGTGTTTGCAAGTCTGATGTTTTTAAAGGCTCCTTCACGCACATGATAATAGACAACTAATCATATACTTGCATATTACTCAGCAAAATCCACAAAGCTGTTTTTCCACTAAACAATATGCATTTAATCAGTTTACCGTGTATTGTAAATGGGTCAGTATGGGTTGGATATTTTGATTCCCAAATGATCCTAGAAGAGTCGAGTTGATCAGTGTATTAAAGCAACAACATCTGATTTTCGTGTTGTCTTTCACATTGTAATTGATGAACATAAGGTTTGACATGTAAGACTCATTCTTCTGTCATTATTTATTCATTCTGGTTCTTGTTCTTGTAGAAACCTTCATGTCATGTGTGTCTGTTGTGGGCCCTCAATGCTAAAAGAACATCTAAAGTGGTGACATCCTGTGAGGTTTCTTTGGCCAGCGCCCTCTGTTCGATGCAAATCCCTCACTCACAATTTCACACGGTCTCTCTCAGAGATGACACACTCTTTGTCCTCACTTTGACTTTCAAGAGATACGGTCTGATTTAAGGGAGCTAAAGAGTTTTGGAGGTGTCTAAAAATGAGGAGCTGGATAAACAGGATAGACAGTGGTATGTCTATCCTGCTTGACTCAGACAAAGAGAGAGAGAAACATATCTGGAGTACTCCAGAAATCTACTGAAGTTATTTGTGGAGAACTCTGTAATTTTTTGGGAATACCTTTTGTGTCTACAACATCCACAGGTTGTTGCACCTGCATGAAGACATGGTGGGTTGCTCCTTGAATGACATTTCAGCATTTCCCTTTGAGAACCATTTGCCGTCCATAAAAAGAATGGTTCGAAATGGGCAAAATCCAATTGCACAGGTTACCAGAAGAATTGCAGAACTGAAGCAAGCTAAGCAAACCAAGAAATCTTCTCTCAAGAGGTACTATGTCTCAGCTAAAACTCGAGACAGTTGCTTCATCCTTGAAGAAGAGATCGCGTTTGTGAGGGAGAAGAGGGGTGATGGCAAGCTGATGGCTGATGTCATTACACTGGATGATGCCAATGATCTTTTTTTTAAAAAACATCGACGACTGCTTGATAAAAAAGAATTACTAAGGAAGACTGTTTGCATTCTGCATTCAGAGGGATTTGCCATCTTTTCTCTTCTACACAGCATGGAATAAATGGTGGCCTTGCAAGAGTGGACATCTGGGATTGCACTCTAGCAGTCAAAGGAGCCTGCAGCGATAGATAAGGGCCTTGTAGCTGAACACACTGGTCAACAATCCCAGCAGTTCCGTGGACCATTATTAGCACACAACAGAGTATCTGTGTCTACATCAAAGTGCCCAGCAGACACGCACCTTCTTTGCAATGCAGAGACTAGCAGCCCACCTCCAATTGCTGTCTGCTAAAGCAGTAAAAAGCAAAAAAGAGGTGTGACATTGCAGTTCTAAGAACATTTAATCTCATCAAAGAACTAACAACATTATGTGCAAAGAAGTGATTGTCATCGATCTTTTCAATCTAACAAAATTAAAGAAGTACACTAGAGATTGCTTCTCTACGGTTTTGCAAAAGAAAAATATTCCAACACGGAACACAATGAAATTTCATCTATTGGAGTGTCAAGAAGGACTATATCTCATGGAAAGTTCAGTACAGCCCCTTTGCTTGGCTGGTTCTTAGAGTTAATCAACCATCACGTCAATATATATAGCTGCTTATGTAGCAGATGCAGGTGGCCAATGTGCATCAGGCCCATTGTTTTTATGATTTTAAATATGTTTGATGGTCACAGCGCTTATGGCTCGTGAATGTGTTTTTCTGTGTCTAACTAAGCTACAACAATCGAATAATCATGAATGTACATTTATCAGAGTGTATACTTGAGCAATTATTATGACATGTTTTGAGTAACATGAGCAATTCCTGTTTTTTAAGCCCTTGATTTTTTTTTTGTTCAACTAATTTTACTTAATCTATAATAATACTTATACTTACTTAATACCCCCAAGCTGTATCACCGGCCACCCTGAAAACTGTTTTAACAGCGCCAAAGTACACATCCCACCAGGTATATGTGCATTGATTTCAAACCATTCCCCTTAAGCCCAATTGGTGATTAGCTAATGTACATGTAAATCACAGCCTGTCTAAGTATTAATGTCTACAATAACAAAGGTTGAGATTGCAGATAGCAATTGAAGCACATTTAAAAATTATCCCAAAAATAAGCAGAAACTACGCCCAAACGGAGGAGGGCAGCATTACGACATCTCCTTTTCTACTCTGCCAGAACCAATATCGCCGAAGAAGAGCGTGGAGCACTTTCCCACCGTGGAAATGGCGCTCTAAGGTGCAGAAGCCTGAAGTCAGAGGGAGCATCTCGTGTCTGTCAGGGCTGTACGTATGAGGTGTACTTTGAAAAGGAGCAGATTATGACAGAGGAAAGAAGGAATCGGGAGATTCGCCAAGGAAATCAAAACATTCGTGGCTCTGATAAAGCCGTCAACATCGGACAGGTAGTGTAACGTTAACGTTGGTAGCAGCTAGCGGCACATTGCATCACGTTTTCCAGCGTAGTTGGGAGAAAGCTAACAGGGCTATCTCACTAAATCCGCTTGTGCTGGATAAATCCCTAAAAAGATTTACATTAAGAACGCGAGTTTTTGCTAACGAAGACCGATTGTACCCTGATGTTGCCAGTAGCTCCATCTAGTTAGTTTCGTATTGCCAGACTATACTGCGTTTGTACTGTTCCAGCTAAAGCTAATGCAAAACCTAGCTAAATTCTCAGATACAAGTAAAGACAGGACTCCTCGCTCGATGCTCGCTCTGGTAAAATTCTAAAATTAGCCATGATTGTCAGCGCTAAAGTGGGGCAAAACAACGTAAATGACATACCGCTTTGCTAACATTAACGCCAACAATCGCTATATCTTGTGTTCATTAAAGTGACAACGCAATGTTACCTCAGGCTAGACTCGCTAGCCACATTGACTGTTGTAACGAGTTATTAACCGGGCGATTGAACACATTTAGGGTTCAATGTTAGTAAGCATTGTTGGTAGTCGAATGTTGTAACACGGATCCAATAACTGGATAGCAGACACAACGTCAAATAACTTGTCATTCCCCCAGTGCTCATAACGTTATAGCTAGGTTAGCTAGCTATCTTAACTTAAACGGTGAACTCGCATAAACAGTAATCCTGCATGACCTTGCAAGCTAACTGGGCATGTTAGCCTGCTAGTGTACAGAGAGAAGTGTATAAGGCAGCTGCCAGTCCTTATTCAGCACTAAATAACATCAACATCATTTTAATTTGTCTTTACGGTGTCCCGTGTTTAGTGGTACTGTGTATTACATTGTACAAAGAAAGCGATCGCTTGTTTGTTTACATTATGTCAAGCTATCTCAACGCTTAGAACTGCAGTTGATAAAGCTAATCTATGTTCTTCATATGCTAACGAACGGGCTCGCAGTAGCCTGTGAACTTTTAAATATCCAGAACTGCTGAATCGTGTTACACATTTTCTGCGTGGTCACCCTCAGACTTTGCGAATATTGACACACATGAACGCTAGATTTTGTGTTTGGTGAAGCTAGATTTGTCATTTCAATCATCTGATGTGGTGTTGTGAAATATGTGCCCTTGTCGGTAGTCTGACAGTGTGGCGACGCCTTTCAGAGCATAAATTTGGCCATGTTTAGCTAGCATTTGTTGTAATATGTCTACATGTTCCATGTCGCGTCATTGCATGTGGCTGCGCAGTGACAGGCTTGTTGCGCGGGAGTTCACTTGAATCCGCTGTGTTTTCCAATGTGGCCACAGAGGGCAGCATTGTGTCCAATTTAGCACAAACTGTGAAACTCGTGGAGAAATTTCCACTCCGGTTGAGTTGGCCTTGAAAACACCACTGTGCATACCACGCTTCTAGATAACAGTATCTTTTTGGAGCAGTAGTGCACACGTTTACAGACTTAGGTCAACAGTAATAACAAAACAAGAGAAATCAGGAATAAACACAGGGTAAAGCAATACAAATACTAATATTAACATCACATCTGTCACATCACATATAAACAAATCTATATAAAAAATTAACATTTGTTCAGATGACACTGGTTTTGTGAGGTTAGATAAACAGATTTTTCTAAATTCTTGGGGCCCTGATGGCATAAACTGTGTACATGTTAACATTTAAGCCTGGATTTGTTGACCTCTGGCCAAAGATCTAAGAAAACTGAAATATTATTTAAAATATTTAGAAAAATAGCTTAAATAGAGAACTCAGATGGGTGCAACTGAGTGAGTAATGACATCTGGTTTCACTGAAACGTTGAACTTCAGTGGTTTTGTTGTCCTGAGCCTGTAAGTGGGAAAAAATGTATAGCATTAAGTTAGACTGGAGTGGGATTTTAAAAAGGCCTCTTAAGGAGGTTCATTGACCAATGTTTTAAAGATGGTTTTACTCTTGCACTTTATCAAAACTGACATCTGCAAACAGATGTATAACACTGACATGTGTTGCTGTTGATTAGAACATAAACCCAGTTGCAGCTCCAGTTGTCAGCAAGTTTGCTGACAGCACGTTTCCTGACAACTGGGGGTGCCACTGTTTGTTTGAAAGAAAGACCTCTTTTGTACTGTAAAACCAGATAGAGCCTGAAGTGGGTTTATGGCATAGGAGGGGGTTTTAGTATCAAGGGCAGGCTGATGTTATAGATTATATTTTGACTACATAATTTAAGCAAAAAAAAAATCCAGTGTTTTTAGGCAACTAATGGTGATGGGTAAATTGACTAGCTACTGTATCTAACACATTGTATGTTCTCTGTTGCTGTTTGTACAGTAAACCATGCATGACCTGGCTGCCCAAGTCACCAGCAGCCTGCTGCCTTTCCCAGGAGTGACTATAGATGCTCTGGGGGAGGATGAGATCACCCTTGACTCCGTGCTACATGGGAAGTTCACCGTTGGTAAGCTTATTTTTGCTGATCAAGGATCTCTAAAAATGTCTTTTTTTTCCCTTCCCTATATCCTTAGTTGTGATTGCAAATCAAAGGTTTAAAAGACATTGTTGCTACTTCATGACTGAGCTAAATAAATGCATGGAGTATTTCTCACACGCATATGGGGAACCTGATTTATTTTCTATTCAGTATTTTTTCAGCCAGTCAACAAAGGAAATGTGGAAATCACTGCAGAATCACAAGGTGTAACAAAACTTCAAAATCTGAATTTTAATTTAGCGGTCCTTCAATCTCCCGCATAATCACTTGGTTAAATCTTAGCTTAAGAAGAGCTGGTACAACCGGCTGCAGGTCCCTTGTTGCCTCACAAGCTGTTAGCTATGATCCACTCTTAAAAATGGATCATAGCTCTGTGATAATCTTTGATCCTGACCCCCTAACCTCTCTTTTACTTGTCTCTGTGTTTGAAGGACGCAGCGGGCTGGCCTGGCTGGCCTGTGGCCCCCATCTGGAGGTTGTCCATGCGATGACAGGAGAACGGCTGTCTGCATACTGCTTCAGTAGTGGAGGCGAGCACCCACCGAGTGTCCTAGCTGCCAGGGACTTCAGCTGGCTCAAACGGTCAGACGTGTTTCACTGTCTGTCTCTCTGTCTCTCTTTGATGTGGACTGTAATCAGTGTAGACAAACTGTTAACTACTAGTCAAACTTGTGATGAGTGACAGTTGATCACCATCAGAATCACATGCTTTTACATTTTGATACAGCAAAAACTTTCAAGTATATATGATACTGACTGTGTTGAAGAAGTGTCAAATGTTAACTCTGTTTCTGTTCTGTTTTACTAGGTCTGGATTGCTGGTTGGCTTGGAGGAAGCAGAGGGCAGCGTGTTGTGTCTTTATGACTTGGGACTGTCACGGGTTGTCAAAGCTGTGGTTATACCTGGCAGGGTGAGTTGGAATTTAAGAACTGTAGATTTAGCTTTTTATGCACTTTTCTGATTTAGAAAATGTTTGCATGCTACAGGGGTTTGAAAAATGACAGCCTGTCCTATCCTATCCTATTCATCAACACCTGTCTTTCTTTTCTTTCTACCCTCTCTGTTGTCTAGATTACAGCTATTGAACCATTAGTGAGTTATGGCGGAGCGAGCACTTCGACCCAGCATCTTCACCAGAGTCTGCGCTGGTTCTTTGGCATTGCCGCCGTAGTAACGGATCTGGGTCATGTTCTGCTTGTGGACCTCTGTCTGGATGACCTGTCCTGCAGCCAAAGTGAACTGGAGGCTTCAGGTGAGGAGCCTGCGTGCAGAAGCGTTTGCTTTATATATTTTTGCTTGTCGTCTGTCCCTTTCAGAATAGGCCCGCACATATGAGGAGAATCTGCGATGGGCAATTGTTCAGTGTCATGATGATGATATGATGTGATTAATAAACACATATTGAAGTGTGTATTAGCTGTGCACTTCCTAGGTCTTTCTGCTTCAAAATAGGTACACTGCTAACATAGACTACAAGCATTGAATAGCCTTTACCCACTGAATAAAGAAATAATTTATTTCAAACATGAGTTTTGTAATAGAATTTTAAAAAATCTTCCTGTTCAGCAATAAATACAACATTGTTACGATTTTAACATCTAATTATCAGCTGTTGTGTGATGAAAGAACAAGAAAGTAATGACAGATGGTGCTTTATGTATTTCAATACAGGAAAAAAAAGGAAGAAATACAAATTGTCCCAGTTTGAACAACCTTTGTGGCCACTTGAGTATAGATTTTTTGCTTCGCCATCTAAAACCATCTCTTTCTGTTTTTCCTTTCTGTTCCCAGACCTGCAGGTAGTCACCAAATCTCCTGCAGAGATCCCTAGGCTTCGAGAAGTCAGCACCAGACAGGGCAGACATCTTTGTCTCCAGCTGAATGGGCCCAGTGGAGTTGGAGCCACAGCTCTGCAGTACATCTCCAGGACCAACCAGCTGGCAGTGGGATTTTCTGATGGATACTTACAGCTGTGGAACATGAAGGCACTAAAGAAGGAGTGAGTCTTTGTATTTCTTCTGACTTCTGTATGTCATGAAAGTTTGAAAGTTTTGTGAGTTTCAGTCCTGGATAGCCTTTAGCCACATTGCGTGATTGTATGTCATGTACAGTCAATTTAGATTCAGTGGTAGGATATATACTGAAATGTAATCTAATACCATTTATAGGTACATTTTAAATGTTCAAATCACTTCATGTGTATAAATGTTTGTTTTCATATATAGATACCACTCCCAGCTAGAAGGTGGCAGAGTGCCTGTGCATGCCTTCACCTTCCAGGAGCCAGAAAATGACCCCAGGAACTGTTGCTACCTCTGGGCTGTCCAGTCTTCTCAGGACCTGTAAGTCTCATAAAGTGTTTTTGGTTTTTTTTGTTTTTGTCCTGTTTGTTTTCCAAGCTCTTATTTTTACTCATCCTCCTCTCACTCCCACACAGCGAGGGAGATATGGTCAGCCTCCGCCTGCTTCAGCTGGCCTTCAGTGAAAGGAAGTGTTTAGCTTCTGGGAAGATCCTCTATGAGGTCTGTAGTGCACACAAGACTTCAGCTCAATTCTTTACAATGCGGGTGCTGTGTCAGTCCCAGCAGATCTCCTGTAGATGGACCCTCCTTGGTTTATTCTTTTCGCTCTTTAACACTGTGTCACTCAGGGTCTGGAGTACTGTGAGGAACGTTACAGTCAGGAGTTAAGTGGCACAGCCTTTCCTCTCAGGGCTCAGGCCACCAACACCCGCCTGCTGAGTTGCCAGACCATCGAGAAGTTCAGACCCCACCCCGACAGGGAGGACAGCATGAACGAAGGTTAGCCTGCATGCCCTGAGACAAGTTGTGGAATACAGGAGTATGTAGTGCAGGTTTTTGGCATCACCAACCACATCTCACATTGTCAGTGTTGTTGTAGTAGAGAAATTGAGTGTTTAAGGAGCTCTACCATTGTGTGTTGTGACAATTTCTACTGAATAGCGGAGAGCAGTCCTATTCTGTTTTGGGTCTACTTGCCTTATTTCTTACAGGCCTTTAATTTCTTAATCACCTCACCCACACTTCGTCTCATTCTCAGCTGCATCTCCAGACACCAGTGTGTCTATCTTCAGCTGGCAGGTGAAGGCCTATGGTCAGGGAACTCCATCTACCTACATTGGGGTTTTTGACATCAACCGTTGGTACCACGCACAAATGCCAGACTCTTTAAGGTACAGCCGAAACTGATTTTCAGTTCCCATCACCTAAGAGTGTATTTTCATAGTATATTTTCTGAAACCTTTTTTTCCACCATCACACACTGTCTGAATGATTATACAGATGGCTAGTTGAAATGTGTTTATGACTGAAGGAAGACATCGGGCATGGGACAGCAATTTGAGCAGCCATACATGCATAAAGTGTAGCACACTGTAAATATTTGATTTATGACACAGATGGAGAAAGCCTGGATATTACAACCAATATAAAACTCCCATGTGGGTGCATGAAAAAAGTAAAATGTTGCCCATGACTGACCACCTGATAGTGATACTGTGCTTTTGTTCTGTGTGTAAAATGCCCCTTTTAAGTAATGTGATGAAACCATTTCAAAAGTGTTTATGTGATTTAATTATTATTCAGATTACTTAAAACAATGGCATGAAACCGGAATAACAGACACAAGGGGATGGCAGTTTTGGTTCATTTTGGTTTCATCAGTAGCCATTAGCTCGACTTATTCATTCAAACTCGACTGAACCAAAATGAAACTCACCGGACCAGTTTGTACTTACACTGATCCAACTATCTCCACCAACTCTGGTTTAGTTGAAATAAACACTTAATTCACTGAATCGGGAGAGGAGTGAGAAAGAGGGCTGACATCAGAGAACCAGCGGGGGAAAACAGCATGTAGAGACAAAATATCTTCATATCTAATTCTGGAAATATTTCCACTGGACAGTATGACTGGAGGGACTTAGATGTCCCTCCAGTCATACTGTCAGACTGCAGCAGATTTTCCCAGTTAAGAACAGTAATTGCCAGATAGCGGAAACCCTGCTTCCAGTCAGCATTGATGAAGTGAGACGTAGTTGCGATGTAGCTTTTATTTATGAGAGCTGTCCAGCATCTGTCTGCCAAGGCTAACTTGATTTAAAACGCACTGAGGAGAAGAAGGATGAGCTAAGTCACACTAGCTCTTGATGGCATAAAGTACTTGGGCTCAAGGTACTGAAATAGCTCTTTGAATCCCTCGCCCTCTACCACACTGGGGTCTCAGTCATTCAGCACAGCCACTGGGTGAGAGCCTTGGGCCGCAGTGCATCACACTGTGTGTATGCAAAGTAATAAAGTAGTCCCTTTCTGGGGGTCATTGTAGTGATTGCTGGCTGTACTGTGACCCTGCATTTCACTTGCACCCGTGTGTTGTTGTCAGAACGGGGGAGTCTCTGCAAAACTGTCCCTACCTGGCAGTTTGGTCTCTGGACCCAGTCGTGCAGATGGTATCTTCACACGTCTTCCTGGATGCGGTGGTGCACGACCGCAGCCTGAGCAGGGGGCTGCCCTTCACCTGCCCCCCACCGGAACAGTACTTTAACCCCACCACATATAACTTTGGTAGGTGCAGTCTCTACGTACCACAATATGATATGAGATTACATGGATATGTAATTGATGCAAATACTGATTATGTGCTTTTTGCCAGGTTCATCGCTGTTTCCTGATTGCATTTCTCAGGAATTTGTTTCTGCAGACATGCTTGTAATTGAAATAGAATTTTATTAATAAGGTTGATTTCTGTTTTTTTTCCCCCCCTCTTTCCTGTTACAGATGCTACCTGCTTGCTCAACTCTGGAATTGTGCACTTAACCTGCTCTGGGTATCAGAAAGAGGTAAGTTTCATTTTTCTATCACACAAACTTTCACCTCCCCATTCACCTAATGGCACTGAATGCAAACGCCTAATACAAGATGTGAATATGAGACAGTAATAAAATGCAACAACATTCTGTATTTCAGTATACTTGGGTTTTATTTAGCCTTTTCCTTGTGTAATCTTGTGTTCGATGGACCATAAGATGATATGTTTATTGCTGAGGCTACACAGTATTTACCATGTAGGTAGGATTTAAATGAGATTTAATAAGACGATTTGAATGGAGAGTAGGCCTTTTTCACACCTTGCCATTATCATTAACACAGACCCTGAGCTTTTTGAAGAAAGCTGCTCCGTGTTCCAGTGACATCATCTCCACCAGCTACTCCCGCTGCCTCATGTCCGGCCTGCTCTCATCTCGCCTGGCCGACACCCAGGCCTCCAGCCTCTCTCAGGTACATGCACACATCCCCTAGAACATCTTGTCCACACAGACCCACAAAGACATCACTTTTGATGCCTTTTTCCCCCTGGGAAGAATACCTGGGATTAAATCAAATGTATATTCTGTATTGATAGTAATTTGTACATGTAACTTGATTTCCGTAGGAGGAGCAGCTGGATGCCATCTTGTCTACAGCGGTGGAGACCAGCTCCTTGGGACTGATCACTGGCTGTATCAAGCAGTGGACTGCAGAAGGTGAGGAGTCATTCTTTGAAAAACATTATTATTATTATTATTATTATATGTGGCTATTTATGGCTGCTGTCTATTATTATTATTATTATTAGTATCATTATTATTATCATTACTTCAGAGCTTTCCTAAGCCTCTCTACAATCATGCTGCGGCTATGAGCCCTGCAGTCAACTCTTGTAACCCTGCGTGTCCTCAACAGAACAACCAGGTTCTGCACTGAACCTGCGCTACATCCTGGACTGGGCCTGGAATAAAGTAGTCCAGACCAAGGAGGAACTGGATGGCATCTGTATGTTTGATTCATTCATTTATTTATTTGTCTGTTTAAATGATCAAAAGATGTTCTGAATTCTAGTCTGAATGAAGTGACATGAATTCTGTCCGTTTCCTCTCTTTTCTATGCTGTTTGCAAGTTTATTTCAGTTTCGACTTTTCAGTTGTGTATCTGTCCCTCCTGTGCACGTTTGACCCCCAGGTGCGCCGCTGTTCGACAGCTCATCCAACTTCACAGACCCTCAGACCATGCAGCTGCTACAGCACAGCCAGGGACTGCTCGGGAACCTCAGCACCATCTTCCACTGCTTGCTAAGTGAAGCTCAGGAGCTCACCCAAAAAGGTGTGCAGGCCGCTCAGATGTAGTCACACATGCAAGTGTTAGATTCCCCTGTGATGTCAGTGGAAGCAGGTTCAGCCAGCGCACAAACACTGTGCTTTAATTCCCATTTGTGTTAAACTGTCATTGAACTGTTCGTCTTTTGTCCTGAGCGTTGATCAGTTAAATGACGATATCTAGCACCTCACGCCTGTATGGTTTGATACACTTTGAGCTGTAATGCGTGGTTATCATTTGTGGTTACTGGTGATGTTTTTCATTGCGTAGGCCTAGTGGGTCTGATGAACAAGAACATGGTGTCCAGTCTGATTTCCAAGTACGCTCAGGTGGTGCTCTGGTTCTGTCGTACCGGCCTACTGCCTGAAGGATCAGGTAAAGTGTTGCTGGCATAAACACGATCTGGGAAACCTTCGCAGCAATTTTAAACAACACAGTTTCTCAGAGTCAGTGAGTAAACAAGTTGGAAGCATGTTAAATATGTTTAGGTCACTGACCTGAGTGATCTAAATATATTCTTAAACTAGTGGGGGCATGCAGGGCCTTAAGCCACTTTAGTCTGGATGCTGTAAACCAGTATTCATTAGAATGTGCAGATCTGTCTCTGGTTCTGTTTCTTGCCTTCATATTACTCTTTTAACAGAAAGTCATCCCAGCATGCAATCTCTTAAGGGGTTTCTCACCCTTAAGAACGTTTTCACTATCACTATATTCAGTTTTATTTTCTCTTTCTCTCTACTGCCCCCCTCACCAGATGATGATGCTCTCCAGATCTCCAGACCTTTCTACACTCACTCAGTCATCAGCAACTATTATACGATACGCAGAGAGGAGCTAACCCGGCTGGCTAAGTGAGTTATCTTCACTTGAAAGTGTTTAAATCTTAAGTAAATTACAAATCTAGGACTGCAGCTAAACAGTATTTTTACTTTGTGATCAATAGTTGAGACTATAAGATGTTAACATGACAGATGTCCATCACAGTTCTCACTTTTTCCTCGATAATTATGGTCTAAGTCAGGCATGTCAAACTCATTCCATAAAGGGCCGTGTGGCTGCAGGTTTTAGTTCCAGCCAAGGAGGAGCACACCTGGCTGGAATCGATTAATCAGCTGATCTCAGTCTTCAGCTGATAACTAAGTGATCCCTTGATGTTGATTGGTTGGCCTGGTGTGCTCCTCCTTGGCTGGAACAAAAACCTGCAGCCACACGGCCCTTTATGGAATGAGTTTGACATGCCTGGTCTAAGTTGATCTAAAGCTGACTCTGCTGCTGCTGTTGTCTTCTCAGGGGCAAGTGGTGTGCAGACTGCCTGATGATTGACGGTTTGGTCAGCCAGTGTGGTGAACGCTTGACCAACCTGTGGAAAAGAGATGATGGTGGGACAGGGCAATACCCCCCACCTACACTGCATGTAAGCATTAAACATATTTAGTTTTGATTTCATGTATTTTGTACCATCTAACTTATGTCTAATTGGGTTCGCACCTGTGGTTCTTACAATAGGTAAAGAAATTATTTAATACCTTTTTGATCCTCAGGCCTTGTTGGATATTTATCTGCTGGACAACATTGAAGAAGCTGCCAAACATGCAATTGTATCCTTTCATGAATAATGTCCGAATGCAAAATCGGGTTCACATCAGGCTCGGCCAGCTCCAGTAGTCGCTTCTTCAGCTGCTCAAAAGGGAAACAGCATTCACATTTCCAACACATAAGAACAAATACAAAATTTTATGAAATCTTGTTGGTTTCATTATATATAAAAAAAAAAAATCACATCTTTTTCATTGATTAATTATGCTTTGTTTCCATCTATACAAACACACACACATGCGCATATAAATTTGTGCAGTTTTTGGGAAAAAGAAAAAATTGTACATGGTGTTCAGCGTTGGGTCTTTTATTTTAAATCTAGTAATCTCAGTTGAAGTCGGAATTGTGATGTTTTAACACCCACCCAATGATGGACTGAATTACTGTCTACTGCCTGTATGAGCCTTGACCTGTTGTCCCAGGTGATTTACCTGTTACTGGATGTCATGTACTCCTTCCCCAATAAGGAGGGAGCATCAGTCGAGTCTTTCCCCACAGCTTTTGCCATCCCTATTGGACTGGTGAAACTAGTACAAGGCCTCTGGCTGCTGGACCATCATGACCACCAGGTATGCACACATTTCACTGACTTTATATTTGCCTAAATTTGGTTACAGCAATGTTGTGCAAGGCAAATTAGCTCTATTGTATTTAAAGGCAAACGGAACCTCAGTATTTGCATATTAACATTTACAGTGTTGACATTGTGACACGTTTAAATACAGCTATTACAACTCAAGTGTAACTTCTTGATCCTCTCCTTGATCAGAGTTCCTTCGAGCTGCTCTTGCATCCAGCCGCCTCTCTGTGTCAGTTTGAGTGGCAGCACGAGCGGGTCCTGCAAGCACTGATGTGCCAGGGCCAACACTCAGTGGCACTACAATACTTCCATGTTACAAAACCCCCCATTTCCTCCACCTCCCAGGCCAAACTATGCCTGTCTGTACTGCTGCACAACAGGTAAGAACAAAAACTCTGGGCTGTTAGATATAAACGTATAAAGCGCTAAATTTGACAACAGTGTTGAAGTTCTGCAACTTTGGAATGTGGACAAGAAAAATGGCCTTTTGTTTAAGGAAGGAAGTGAACTTTCGCTATTATCTTACCTTTATTAACCAGCCGGTGTGCCCTGCTTCCAGGTGTCTTATAGAGGCGTGGTCTTTACTTCGGCAGCACTCTAATCGCCTCAACATGAGTGAGCTGCTGGGCTTCCTGTATGAGAGCTGCCAGGAGCTGGGCCTCATTAAGGACCTGCTCAAACTGCCCCTGGGCCTCAATGAACAGGTAGCAGAGAGATGAGTGAATGCATGGCTACAATATACTGCTTGTAGATTAATCTTTCTTTGTGTTTCTGAATTATGAAGTGGATGCCTAAAACTTGTGGTCCTCGGGTTTGTGTTTCAGGAATGTTTGGAGAAGTTTCTTCAGGGCACAGGGGGTCTCCAGAACAGAGAACTGCTGATGGTTCATTACCTTCAGCAGGCCAACTACATTCCTGCCCTGCAGCTCAACCACAGCCTCAGAATGAACCTGGTGGTACGTTTGAGAGACACACACACACACACACACACACACACACACACACACAAACACACAAACACACACACACAAAGTGTATGCTAATTATCACAGCATTAGTGTGATACAATCATGTGAACTGTGAATCCCAAAAGATTTATAACCACATTATTTTGCGCCTTTGTTCCTAGAATGAGCGAGACCCAAAGCTTAAAGAACGATCCAACACCAGGAACGCTATATTGGATCAGTATGGCAAAGTTTTACCCAGAGTCCAGAGGAAACTGGCAATGGACAGAGTCAAGCCCTACCAGCATCCCTACGCTATCCACAGAGAAGGTAAGCACCGGGAAAAAGTCCAAATGTTAATAGAAGCATCTGAAACAACCACAGTGTCTGTTTTATAACACTGTCTGTTACTGTAGTTTTAATTTAATTGAAGCAACGTCTTGACAAACATTATCTATCAAATATTTCTGACATATGAACACACTGTGCTCCAGTTTCTCGGCCGCAGCCGCTGTCAACCATCACCAAGCGCTCTGCCAGCGAGAAGGTGATGTCGAGGGCCGGTTTCATCAACAATGTCCTGGTCAAGATCGAGGAGGTGTGGTTAGGCAAGGGAGCTACACCACAGTCCTCCCCAGCCAAGAGGTGAGCAGAAAATACCAAAATTGGTGATTATTTTTGATTTATTTGATTCATTTTAACCTTTTTTCAATTTGTCTCTGCCAGCCCCAGGGCAGCTGATGTTCAGAGCCCCAAGTCCTCCTCCTTGGCCCTCCCTGACCCCTTTCTGGGAACTCCTATCACCATGACCTCCAAACGAAAGTCAAGGTAGTCTCATACAAGTTCCATGTTGGCCTGAGTGAAGCATATCCTGCATATTTGTTTGAATATAAAAGGAAGCTCTTCCTCTGGCAAGGGACGACAATTAATCAGTGTTTTTAAACTTAACTACTTGTGACCATAACCAGACAACAGTTTGATGCTGATGTAGAAACTCTTTCTTAAGCCATATAATAGAAGTGGAAAAACACATTATACTGACCTAAGAAGTGGGAAGCATTTGGAAACCTGTGCATGTAAATCTTGTTATAACATTTTTGTTAATATTTCTATTGTACAAAATTTTATTAATACATCATCTTAAAATTCTGCGTTCTTTCCTCATCTCCAATGCGACCCAGGCTGATGGACTTGGTGGTTCATCCCTCCTGTCAGACACCTCGTCCTCTTCTCGGCTCCCCCAGACCTCCCAGCTCCTGGGTTTCTCCAAAAAGCACCAGCAAGGCCCCTGAACTCAGCCTGCTGCAAACACCGCAGGTCGTCAAGGTGAGTAGACCAATGTGGAATCATTTGTTTTGACATAATCAAAAAAGTCAGTCTGAATTTGTATATTTTGTTGCTTACATTTTTTCATGGTCTCCCTCTCTCAGCGAGCTCGGGCCTTGGCTGCCTCCGGCCCAGTGTTCTCAGCGTTCACCCCCCAGTCCATCCTGCGCAGCAGCCTGAGGCCCACACCCGTCGCCACCCCTTCTGCTTCTCCGGGGCGCTCCATCACCCCCCCACTCCGCACCAAAGAGAGCCGGATCACTTTCATTGAAGAGACGCAATCTCCCGAACCAGAGAAGGGCATCCGATGGCCCAATGGGGTAAGACCAAACACAAGATAGGAGTGGCGTGTTGACTCCGAGAAGCCACCACACACAACAAACCAAAAAAAACAAAACACACATTTGTAAGATAAGATCAACTTTATTAATCCCCAGCTGGGGAAATTTGGTAACTGTAACTATACTGTTGGAGTACAGTGTGCAATTACTTCACTAATATCAACATTGCTAATTTTAGTGATATTAGTTATTGCTAATAACTAGTATTACATTGCTGTTGAGCTGCTAATTTGTGCTTGGTGGTCATCTTTTCGATCAGTCATCTTCCTCTTGTTTAGCTGGTAGATTTGATTTTGTTTTTATAATAAAACATGTCCCCCGATCTCCTTTGGGACTCTTTTCCTCTCCAGATGGCAGCAGACCGTGAGATTAGTTTGCTGACCAGCGGCTCCACGCTATCCAAGGTTACACGCACAACCTGGTCTTCACAGCCTGCTGAGGAGGAGGAGGAGGAAGGGGAAAAACCAAGTGTAAAGTTCTTGCCTCCAGAAGGTGGTGTTCCGTCACCACAGCTGAGATGTTTTGAGAGCGAGTCACCCTCTGTCCACGAAGTCGCTGCAGAAAGCAGACCATCAGATGCAACGCAGGCACGGCTCAGCCTGAGCTTCGACACCAGCCAGATGTCTGTTCGTTCAACAGACACCACTTTAGAGTACTATGATGCACCTCTGTCACGAGACCTGGGAGGAGAGGAGGAGTGTACAGAAGAAGAAGAGAAGGGTGAAGAGGTAGTGACCGTTAGCATCAAAGGCCCAGCTGAACAGGAAGAACCAGAGGAAAAGTCCTCACCAGCCACTGAGCAAACCCCTGTCCTGACATCAGAGGATGTAGAGCAGGAAGAAGAGGAGCCGAAGGAGGAGGAAACATTTGAGGACGTGATGGAGATTGGTCTTGAACAGGATGCTAACGACGAGGAAGAAGTCCAGCCTGAAAAGGAGAATGAACAGGATGTCGAGTCAAGTAGCAAACAAGACGATGCTGCAACTCTCGACCAAGAAGAGACATCGAGTCACAATGAAGGTAATTCATTTGCAGAATTTGCTGTTTTTGTTTCTCTACAACTTATAAGTGGTGGGTTGCTTCACAGTACTGTACACAGTACAAAATGCAAAAGGCACATGCTATGCTCTGATGCTAAAAACAAAACATCACTTGACACGTTTTGTGTGCGACTAGTTTGTAACCAGGTAACCGAGAGCGCAGAGTCGGTTACTGACGTCGAATCTCAGGATCAACCAGCGACGGCCACGGGACAGGACGCCCAGTCAGAGGCCACCGAATCCGCAGAGTTCACTGAGCATCTGAAACTGACTGGAGCCGCTGAAGCCACAAATGAACTAGAAGAGGAGCTGGAGCAATCAGCAGGTCCAGCTACAAATAATGCATTCATTCAATATGTTACAAGATACAACAAGACTGTTGTGATTTATCATGGGGAAATAACTATGAAGCAGATGGTTATAAAACAATGTTTTATGTTACTGTGAGTTCACATGGCTTTTCTTATCATTGTAGTTTGAATCACATTAACTAATCATACAAAGGTAGTAGTGGTTGACTGACAGTCGGTGATTTTCTGTGTTATCTGACAGACCTGACGGAGTTTGTGCAGAGACACCTGTTTGGCAGTGATCCGTCTTCTCCGCTCACCCGCTCAGGAATCCACAATGCATCACAGATGTCCTTCAACAGGTATGTATCGTCTTCTTTTTACCAAAGGAAGAAACAAAACTCTTTGTGATGACACCAAAAGTGGTGCCGTCGAACACGTCTGTCTGGAACCTGTTGCTCCAGTTCCAGCTCCTTATTGTTTTGGTAAAATGATATCCTTCTCCTTCCTCCCAGCGAGTCACTATGTGAGGTTAAAGAGGAAGGACAGGCTGACGCTGAAGCTCCCCCAGTCTTCACCACTCAAAAATCTGCTGCCTCTGTCACATCCTCGGAGCCAACAGGCACAGACTCCCACTGTGAGGAAGATTGCGACACATGCACATTAACACCGGTGCTCTAACTGTTATGGTGTTATTTTACTCATTTACTCACACACCTGCTCTTTTTTGCTTCTCCTTCCCTCTTTTCTCCCAGCTGTCGTGAGTTTAAACGACAGCGAAGACCTTTCTAGCCCCGTGTCTGAGGAAGAAGACGATGATGAAGAGGAGGAGGAGTCTGATGAAGCTGAGGATGAAGAGGAGGAGGAGGACTCTGGCAGTGAGGTGGAAATCATTGAGGAGGTCCAGGGTAATGGGAGGCTTCCCCCCCTTCAGCCCAGCTCAGTCTTTGTACAACAGGCACACACACACTTCCTGCCAAGTCTGTCAGAGCAGGAGGCTGCGGAGTTCTCTCTGATCACACCCGGTGCAGAGATGAAGGTAAGAAATGTACAGCTGAAATGATCAAGCAAGTTAATCAATTAGTCGTAATGAATCAGTAGTAATATTTCAAGGGAAAATGCCAATCAGTTTCCAATTCCAGCTTCTTGAATGTCAGGAAGTGCTACTTTTCTTTGTATTGTATTGTTGTATAATTGTACACTGAGTAGCTCATTTAAAGATGTCACCTTGGCTTCTGGAAAGTTGTGAAGGGCATTTTCTTATTTTTTATAAACTAAATGATGAATTAAATAATAGCAAAAAAAAAAAATCGGGAAATAACTTCTGTGTGCTTGATTGCAGATTGTGGAGGAGGACATGGAGGGTGAGGTGGTGATGGTGAGACTCGGGGCAGATGAAGGAGGAATGGAGGCAGATGAGGCTGAAGAGCAAGGCTCCTCATATATGGAGCTTAAGCCCTCTACCACTCTCCTGGTGCCCCTGGAGCTCATGGAGGGGCAGGACGGCCTGGTGGACAGTTCTCAGCTGGGTCTTCCTGAGCTCCCGCAAACCGTTGTGTCAGATGACCCGAGGTCTGAATCTCACAGCGGCTTCTCTCTGATGCTGGACATGGACGAGGACGGAGATAAAGACGCCAACACGCTACCTATGGAGAATGATCTGCAGTTCTCCGACCCTCCCACCCTGTCACCAGCAGAGGAGGCTAGTAATGAACTTCTGGCCAGACCTGAGGTTATTCTTTTGGGCACAGGCGATCCGGATCCTCTCCTGTGTGGAGAAGCACCTGAAGAGGACCAGAGGAATGAGATGGACATCTTGGATGGAGTCAACGTAGATGGGCTGACAGAGTCAGAACTTGTCAAACTCGCTGATCTCCAAACTGAAAACACTGAGTGTATCCATGAGCCAGAGGAGGTTAAAGAACAGATGGATGCAGAGTTACTAATGTTGGCTCAAGACCAGGAACCTGAAGGTCTTTTGGTCTCAGGGCCAACTCCAATAGAAGATCTCCCAGCAGTTGAGGATGACAAAGACTCTGTGTCAGTAAAGGTTGCTGATGAGATGGGAGAGGAGGAGGACAAACCAACTCCTGTTGAGGACCAGGAGGAGCCTGAAGAGAATGGGCCTGTTAATATTGACACAGAGATCGTCCCCAGCCCAGAGACGGCGCCTGTTGTAGAGGAGAAACAGCAGGACAACAAAGACTCAGCAGAGACAGAAGAGGAGAACGTGAAAGAAATTAGGATGGAGAAAGAAACAAAAAGGAGAACCAGGGGAAGCTCGAGAAAACATCAAGATGCTGAAGAAGAGAAACCTGTGTCTAATAGCCAGCCAGAGGTGCAGCCGGTGCCAGAGACCCCGACTTCTCAGAGGAAGAAGAAAGCTCCATCCACACCAACACGGAGGACCACCAGAGGGAGGACAGTTACCTTTATCTCTCCCCTCCTGGAGGAAGCAGAGGAGCCGCAGGAGGACGGGAAAGTAGAGGATGAGGAAGCAAGCATTCTGGTCCCTGCCTCGCCTAGTCGTACGCCCAGAAAAAGTAAAAAGAACAAAGAAGTGGAAGTCCAAGCTAGCACACCTCGCAGAAGTACTCGCAGAACTCGGTCAGAGCCTCCTAAAGAGGAGGAGGAGGAGGCGGCGATGGATAACGAGACCACAGTTGCATCAACCTCCAAGGCCTCTTCTCCGGCCAGACGACGGGTTTCCCAGAGGCCCACTTCATCGAGGACCAGCCGAAGTGGTAGTGAGGAGGGGTCTGCAGCAGCAGAGGTTGAAATCAAAGAGGAGCAAGAGGATGAGGTCAAAGACACAAAGACCTCTCGACAAACCAGCACCAAGACACCCACACCGGCCAAACGCAGGACCACTCAGGGAAACACTCCAAGGAGGTCCAGCAGAAGGACACTGAACAGCATTGACGTGGCGCCATCACCATTAGAGAGCCTGAAAGAAGAGAAGGAACAGGAGGAGGTCTTTGCGTCCCCTGTCAAACGCAACTCCAGGAGAACTAAGACAGAACGGCCAGAGACGCAGACGACCCTGCAGGAGGAGGAGGAGGAGAACAAAAACCAGCAAGTCTCCAGACCCGGCAGGACGACTCGACAGTCCAACCGGATTACCTTAAATGTTTACCCGCAAGTAAGGATTCATGTTTCTTCTTCCCTGTTTTTTTTTTAAACTGAAACTGTCACAGTTAGGAGAAGCTTCATTTATCATCTTGATCACCATCATCTGATGTTAACAGATTTAGGTTTAGGTTTTTCATCATTATCATCATCATTCCGCTCTATTCTACATTATTGCACACTGCATGCTGATAAACCCGATTCATCCACTGCTGATCATTGATGACATTTAACACTCACAGGTGAAACTGGTTCCCATATCACTTCCTCAGAGTGCAAGGAAGACAAGAGGAGACACGATCACTGAAAATATAAAAGGTAGTGAGGCTCTGCTTGAGCCTGACGCCGGTCGCCCCGACTCCCTTCGACAAACTACGAGGAAACTCTGGGCTCACCCCGAGGAAGACCTTCCGCTACTGGACTCACCGTTGGAGGTGGATTCTGAAACCCCTGTCGCAGACGCCCTCATCAAGAGACTTCAGGATGAAGAGGGGAAGCAAGAAGGTATGTTTGCAGCTGTATACAGACTGAAAATAGGATTTATAGGGTTCATTAACACGCTGCCATCCTAAAAGCTTGTTGTTGTAGAGCTCAAAACAAAACTATTCATCATGAGACACTGTTTTAATATTTCTATTATTCTCTGCTTCTTGGTGTCTATGAGACATCTGCTGTAAAATACAGTAGTTTAAATGTATGGACATGTATGTATAAAACGTTGTTCTCGTGCAGGCGGAGTTGTCGTCACCAAGATGGTAAGAACCAGCAAGAGGAGTACGAAGTCGTCCGTGGAGCGGAGTCACTCGCCACTTCCTGTGAAGGACGGCCTGGTCTCTGAACCTGCGGAGGACGAGTCTCGTCCAGGCGAGCATTCATTCATCTACTCCCCCGCGCGAAGAAGGACGAGAGGTGAGCTGTGTGTCCGTTTACCTGAGTGTCCACCCGTCCGTTTGTCCACGATGGATTTTTAACCCCGTGCTGTGTCTGTGTGTCAGCTGAGAGGGCGGAGTCTCCCGGGCCGAGCGAAAGGTCTGCGGCTCCTGTCACTCGCAGCAGGAGAAGAGTCGTCAAAGACGCCTCCGTGGCTCCTCATGTAAGTGCTTCTGCTTATGAGCTTCACGCTTTTACTGTGGAGGTGGCTGGCTTTGCGTTTTCAGTCTGAACATATTTAGTCTGTAGGTCAGTTCTTTGAACATGTCATCCTAATGTTTAGCTCATTATTTGCACAAAACAGCCTGTTTGAATTAAACAGAAAAAGAAAAGTGAAAATGATGGAATTTCAGATTCAAAACGAAAAGGACAAAGGTCGACTTCACTGTGACATCATGTTCTGCTAAAACACCTCGCCATTATTTAACACCATAACTCAAGAACAGGAGGGCAGATCATATGACCAGTATCAGTCCATGTTTCACATTTGGTCAGATACTGAATTAGTGACACTAATCTTGGGCGTCCACCTTGAAACTGTGCTGATTGTATGGATCTTCTGTGCTCCGGGTTGAAGATGTGCGTGTGAAGCATCCATGTTTTGCACTTTGCAGCTTCTTTGCGGCAGCATCCATATTTGAAGCATTGTAGTCCACCTCAACCTCACTGGTTCTGCTGATATTGAACACAAGGTGGCAATTCTACTTCTCCTTTATTTATTTATCACTTTTCTTTTTCTAGGATGAAATTGAGAAGATGTCAGAAGAAGATCACACGGAAGTGGAGAAAGCAGCAGGTGTTTCTAATGCCAGAAAAACAAGCAAGCGAACAGCCAAGTAAGATTCTGTTTCCCTGATAAAAATACCTCTGGAAACTGCTTAGCTTAGTTTTACTTAATATTTTAAACCAGGCAGCATAATGTTTCATTCAATCCCGACTACAAAGAAGGTGGGACACTTGTCTTTGTGCTGTTGTCAATTGGGTATATATCAAAAAGAAATAGCAAATGATCACATGCTGTTTTATTTATTCCAAAAATGTCAGAATGTTTTTGGAATAATAACATGAGTGAGATAAAGGCAGTCACTCCCTGCTCAGGTTTGAGTTTTTTCTTGGTCCTCCCCCAGATCCAAAACGGTTTCGGAGCCTCCTCCTGTAGCAGTGGTGGACCTGATCTCGCCTCTGCCCAGCCCAGCTGATCCGCTCCCGCGATCGCTGAAGAGGATTATGGAGGCAGAGGCCCCAACCTCGAGCATGAACCTTCGACGCAAACGCATAATGGACACCGTTTTCACAAAACCCGTCACGCGGAGGAAGAAGCTGTAAGGAAGGTTGGTGGTGGTTCAAACCAGCGGACCTCAGACAGCCACCAGAAGATTTGAACCGACTCGGTCAGGAGCCGTCAAATAAAAGCGTATGCCTAAACTCACGATGGCTCTGTTTCCTCAAATGCCTCACAGTGCTGCGGTTTGTATGTTGACTTCTCTGTACGACAATAAAATAAAAGCAATGTAGGCATGAAATATATTTTTGGGACAAATCACACTGGTGGACAGCAGTGTGAGAGAGGACTTTTTTTAGAGTTTACACGTCCCGCCCGTACTAACTCGACTTCACTTGATATTGTGACTGTGGCCGTTTTGAGTTGGATGTTTTGCGACGCTCCTCGTAATCCGCTTGATTCTCTGGCTGCAGAACGGCACAAGGGAAAGGAATCAGTGTGGGCTTTCAGAAGCCCCCGTCAATCAAACCAGAGACTGAACTGAACGTGCCTCTGATCAAGAGGTTTTATTTACATTCTCTTATAAGTTTTTTTTTTTTTTTTCGTTGTTTACTTTTAAGATTTCGAGGCCTGCTGTTTTTTCTATTTAAGAAGAAGAGCAACCAACCCAGTGGAGATGAAAGATTTCTACTCATAAATTTGTTTATAGTCTTTTTGCTATGTTCTAAATAAAGTTAATAAATAAATCCTAAAGAAAATGTTCATTTTGAAGTTTGAAGTGTCTGGATTGCATTGGATCATCTAATCAGACTAGTCTTTAAATTCCAGCTGATTTCTGTGAAAGAGGCACAGACTTTGACTTTATTTAATGTCATGGGGATGTTGTATAGTGTGTCAGAAACAGAAAACACTTGCACAGCAGCTTGGAGTTGTTAAATTTCTTTTGGTAAATGTTTAATAGGCTTGTTAATTGAATTTCTGGCAGCCACCATCTGATATAGGCTATTTTCTGATGAATGTATGTAGAATGTCTTATTTTTGATGACTGCTCTTTGATAAATATGGTAAAGCTTGAATACTTTACTTCTGGTGTGGACTGATTGTCTCAATGCACTGTGCTGTCTTTATGAGTGTGTTAGTTGGAGGGGTGGGTGGAGCGACTGCACCACAAAGCCTTTTTCTTTCAGTGTGTCTGAGCTGTGCAGTGAACCACTGAAAGGAGCTACGCGCCTCTAATTACCCTTCACAAAGAGCTGAGGCCTCATCCTGCTGGTGCCTCAGGTATCAGGTCCATCGAACGCCGTCAGCGTCCGTGTGGAAAAGAAACCTTTTAAAATGTCAGCTCAGGTCGTGGTTAATGTCAGGAATGGAGCTGTCAGGGTGCTTTTGGAGAGAGAGAGTGAAATGATGACACAAATTTAAACATGTAACCACCCTTTATGAGTCTGACTCCTGTTTCCCAGAGCTCTGTCCCTCCTTTATTATTTATGCTGGTGGACGAGGTGAAAGTGAAACCACCTTATCTCCACTTCACTAACTAAACACTAAAAGCAAGTTAAAAGCATATTATTTCTTCCCATATTCAACACTGATGATGACTTTTTATTCAATAACCACTTGTCATGCTACCACTTAATATTTATTTCTAATCTGTGGTGATGTTTACTCCACAGTATTGTCTCCAGCGTTCATTCAGCTTTCAGCAACTTTTTTTCCCCTTTCCATCAGTGTTGTTTTTAAAATATGAGGCTTTTCCTAACAGGCTCTTGTGGACCCCCTGTCACTCTGGCCTCATAGCGTCCATGTCAGTGTGGAACTCGACACCGTCCTTCGCTCTCGGTGAGGGAAGAGATCACTCAGTCTGACTGTGCTGATACCTGCCTGCAGCACCATGAGGGCGAAAGCCTCAGACATGCACAGCAAGGACTGTGTCAAAGTGGCCGTCAGAGTCCGACCCTTCAACAAGGTCAGTGAGTACGAGATAAATATTGTACTTTTTATAACCGCTGCATTTGACAACATTAGTTATTAGTTACTTTACAGATTCTGATTGCTGATAGAAAATCTGAATCAGATAATAGATTATGATGTATTATTATAGATTAATCTACCCGGCACCTTGAAAGTAGTTCAAATGAGCTCCACCTTTACCAGCTGCAATATTAAAGTGATGAGCACATTAATGCATCAATCATTATAATCCAATAACATAATATATATGATTCTGTAATAGGGCATTCTGCACAATGAGCACTTCTACCTTTGCCACTCTGAGTGTATTTTGCTGCTAATACTTTTGTACTTTTACATGTTGAATGCAGGACAGAGTACTTCTACACTGTGTTTTTACATCAGTAGGACATCTGAGTACTTCCTCCACTGCTGCTTTTTCTACAGATAAGACTAGACACATACAGGGCTTAACTCAGAGGCCTGTCAGAGTGCACAAACCTGTGCACAAATTCTTAAATTTAGTCTCCCACAGCCTCTTTTTTTTTCTCAAAGATATTTTTATTGAATTTTTTCACCAATATATGGTGCAGGTATAAAGTAGTGACAGGCAGCTTGTAATATACACTGTCAAGCAGAACAAAAAGAAAATAATCCTGTCCATGCACAGTAGGGAAAGAGTAAAAACACAACACAACACAAAAGACCTTATCCATCCCACCCAACCCACCCATCATTTCCAAGCCACATTATATATAAAACAATCAACAAAATAAGTAGATCAATTGTATTTAATTCCTGGAGAGACACAAGTGACCGCTGGATGTCGGGTTCTAATCTAGGAAGGTAAGAAACAAGTAAAATAATAATAAAAAAATAAAATAAAGTAAAAAGATAGATATATGTATAAATTATGAACCCACACATTGACCAAAAGGAGGCATCAAAGAGAGGACCAATTTATACACTTGGATTGCTGCATATAGGGCCACCTTGTGTTCCACTCCATTCCTCCATATGCCAGAGATATTCTTACAGCTGCGGATTGCTAATGGCCAATGGCTCTATGGCCAGTTTAAATAGTAGGGGGCTTAGAGGACACCCTTGTCGGGTTCCCCAATGGAGGTTAAAGGGTTGTGACAAGTGAGAATTTGTGAGAACCGAAGCAGTGGGGCTTAAGTATAATAATTTGATCCAGTTGATAAAATTCGGGCCAAAGCCAAAATTTTTTAAAGTCCCAAATAAAGCCCACAGCCTCTTTTAATCCTCATTCATCTTCCTCCATCCAGAGAGAGAGGGATGCAGGCAGCCGCTGCATCGTCTCCATGGTGTCGAGCTCCATCACCATCCAGGACCCCCGCGACTCCCAGAACCGTCGCTTGTTTTGTTTCGACTACGCCTACTGGTCCCACAGCGGCTTCGCACGAGACCGCAGCGGCCTCTTTGTGCCCGAAGAGCCCGGGGGACGATACGCCGACCAGGTCAGCTCCGAGGCCAGTGTAGATGTAGACTGTCCAGACAGAACAGATTAGAGATGAGCAGATGTTGACAATGACAAGACTGTACTGTGTTGGAAAGCTCACAACATATCATCTGTCTCCAGGACAGTGTGTTCCAGGACCTGGGTGAGGGGATACTGGAGAATGCTCTGCAGGTAGCAATCATCATATATTTAACTGGACTTTCATCACAGAGCTCTGCAAAGCATTTTTTTGCAGCCAAGCAGAGTTTGTCCTGGTGGCTGTAACAGTTTTGAGGTGTCCTCTAACAGTGAATGTCCTGAAATGATGTGTGCAGGGTTACAATGCCACGCTGTTGGCCTACGGGCAGACCGGCTCAGGGAAGAGCTACTCGATGGTGGGCTACGGGCCCAACAAAGGCCTGGTCCCTAAACTCTGTGAGCGGCTGTTTCAGGCCATTAGAGAAAACCAGGAGACCAGACAGTGTCAGGTGAAGTGTGTGTGTGTGTGTGTGCGTGCGTGCGTGCGTGCGCGATCATCACCATTGTTATGTGCAGGCGTGAACCTCTTTGTTCTTCATGTCTACACAGGTGTTTTTCAGTATGCTGGAAATCTATAATGAGCAGGTAACGGACACCTACTGTCACAGTTTCCTGGTCTTTCTCTTTTTCTGTGTGTTCCTCCGTCGTCTTCACCTTTTTCATCTCGCCCCCCTCTGTCCAGGTGGTCGACTTGCTGTCTCGGGGGTCTCGTACTCCGGGGGGTCTCAGGGTCAGAGAGGAGCAGCAAAGAGGCTTCTATGTGGAGGGTCTCCGAACAATCCCGTGTGAGAGCGCTCCACAGGTATAAAGGTGGATGGGGGGCCGTTCACTGTAAGAAATGGACCAGTGGAGGCCCGATGATGCTTGGTGATGCTTCAGATATCCTCCTGTGTGCTGTGTTTGGTGTTTTTGTGTTGCATTTGGAATCAGGTCAACGTGTGCATGTTAAAATGCAGGTGGAGCAGCTTATGGAGCAGGGGACCAGGACCAGAACCACCGCCGCCACTCACATGAACGCCAACAGCAGTCGCTCGCACATGCTCATTATCCTCCAGCTCAAGCAGGTAAAAATCACTGCAGGTGAAATCCACGCAGTGTCCTCAAGCTGCCCGCCATCATCACGTCTCTTCAAGCGCTTGATATGGGCGCTTCTGTGACCTTCCTGTCAGATCTTTTCCAAAGAGAGCATCACAAAGCAGTCCAACATTAACCTGGTGGACTTGGCTGGCAGCGAGCGGCAGCGGTCGTCTGGGCTGGAGGCCGACAGACTCAAAGAGGGCACGGCCATCAACCTGAGCCTCACCACTCTGGGCAACGTTATCAGGTCGGTCTGGTGTTTGGCTCCATCTTCATTCCGTTTGCTGTACCGGTATTTGTCACATGAATCTCCTCTCCTCCAGCTCCCTCGCTGATGTGGCGGTGGGGAGGAAGGTCGTCCACATACCCTACAGAGACTCAGTTCTCACCAAGCTGCTGCAGTCGGCGCTGGGAGGCAACAGTCGCACTGTTATGGTAACAGAAAATGGTGCTAACAGGCACTGACGATGCATCATGTTCACACACTGTAAATACTCAGAAGTTCTTTCTCATTTTGGATGATTTTCAAGATTGCCACGTTGAGCCCTGCTGATATCTGCTACGAGGAGTCTCTGTCCACCCTGCGCTATGCTGAGAGGTACAGCAGGTTACCACCATCATAAAAACACAACCTCTGAGCCAATCACTTGCTCGTTCTTTCCCCTGTCTCTGCTTTCACTCATATCCTGTCTTTCATCTGCACCCCATCCACAGCCCTCACTCACTGTGTCCGTGCCTCCCTCACCCCTCCAGGGCAAAGCGGATCCAGAACCGAGCAGTGGTGAACGAGAGCCCCACTGAGCGTCTGGTCAAAGAGCTCAAGGCCGAGAACGCCAGACTGCTGCAGCGACTGAGCCGGCTGGGCCAGGAGGGACGCAGGGCAAACGACGAGACCAGTAAGACCCGCTTTTAGTGTGGAGGAGAATTCAGCAGGTGGGGGTGAGAGAGGCCAACGTGTCCCATAACCTAAAGAAGACTTGGGTTAAGGTTAGGGCAGGAGATGAATGCAAGTCAATGTAATTACCAAAAGTGATGGTGTGTGTGTGTGTGTGTGTGTGTGTGTGTGCGCGTGCATGCGCACGCACAGAGGAGCTTCGTCAGCTGCTGACCCACAATGAGCTGCAGATCAGAGCCATTCAGACTCTGTGGGAACAACACCTGCAGGAGGCGTTGAAGGACTGGGAGCAACAGTATGCTAACATCACACAGGTACACACACACACACACACACACACACACCATAGTTTCAGCTTTGGAAAGCACATGAGCACAGAACATAAATGCAGTTAATGACGGTTTAGTGTGTAAATGCATGTTTGTAACGCCCCTCTGTCCCACTCCCTCACTGTCAGGAGAGGAGGATGATGCAGATGCATCCCTACATCCTGAACATCAACGAGGACGCTCAGCTGTCCGGGGTGGTCAAGCTTTTCATCCAGGAGGGTACGTGTGTCTGCAGCTCTGCCTTTGTATTAAGATGAATATCTCACGCTCCAGCTCAGTTCTCCCTATCCTAGTCTGATCTTCCTCTGACAGCCATCGCTGCAGTTTTCAGCGTGTTCGTCACCACTCACTAACACTGCTGTGTGTTTCAGGTGAATGGGACATCGGCCTGTGCGACTCTTCCCCGAGATCCATCTCCATCAAGGGCTTAGGGTGAGTTTTCATCGCATCAAGACGACACCAGGGAACAACAGGACATCCCAAACCCAGTGCAAGTAAAGAGAGATTAGAGACGTCACACGGTCTACACATGATGTCTGAGTGTGGATGTGATGAAACTGATTGGCGATCCGTCCTAGTGCATGCTGGGATAGGCTGCAGGCGTTGTGACCCTTTTAAAAACTTAGCAGGTGGAGAAAACAATATGTGCGTGAGCTCAGTAATGCTGCATATCGCCTACTCAGATATTTTGACGTTTTCTGTGTCTTTGGGTTCACACACACACTCATTTATGTGTTTGCGTGTCAGCATCCAGGAGCGTCATGCTGTGTTCAGGAACGAACAGCGCCGGGTAACACTGACCCCGCTGGCAGGGTCAAAGGTCATTGTCAATGGCAATGCTGTGTCCGAGACAACTGAGCTGCAGCACCTGGTGGGTCCCAACACACACACGAACTGTGACCCTGTGACTTGTGTGTCACAGTACCAACACACAGACTGAGCTTTTTTTCTCCCTCCAGGACCGCCTCATCCTCGGGTCCAACTGTACCTATCTGTTCATTGGTTATCCCTCTGAGAGGGGCGGGGACGACTGGAGCCGCTACGACTACGACTATTTCCAGTCTGAACTGGCCGCCGCTGAGGGCATCCACCTGGGTGAGCGGAAGAGGGTCGATAGCTGGGTGTAGAGGAGGGAAGGAAACTTGTTAGAAATGATGTGCGTGTCTGTGTTTAGGCGAGTCCAGTGCCGGGTCCAGTCAGACAGACCCCAGTCTGCTGGCCGTCTTCTACGACTACATCAAACTGATGCCCATGATGGCTGAGGCCAACCAGATGAGCCAGGAACTGAACAAGGTCACTTCCTGGTTAATGTGTTCTTACTGGAGGCCGATATTTTTAACAGCGAATACACACCTGTTCTTCACGGTCTGCCATGTTTGTAGGGGGTGGAGTTTAAACTGGAGATCAAGAATCTGGCGCTGTCAGATTCGAAAGGCCACGATCTGGAGAAGGAGATCGTTGTCCGAGTCACGGTGATGGGAGGAAAACAGGTTGGCCTGGGTCTCTCTCTCTCATGTGCACTCGCTCGTTCAAATTTAAATGTAGGTTTGAATTTGGGTCTTGAATTTCTGTTTCTTCGTCTAAACTGCCTCCCCAGGTGTGGATGTGGTCCAAGGCCAAGTTTGTGAACCGCAAATTCCTGATGGAAGAAGTCTACCAGCAGCACCAGGCTGAGAAGAGCCGAGACAAAGTAATTCAACAGAGACAGACCTGCTTCTTCAGAAATACGAATCAGCAGAAATGCATGCAAACTGTTTTTATTGTCTTTCTTTTATGAAACCTGTTCAGCACAGACTATTTCAGAAACTGTAAAGAAAACTAGTAGTAGCTGTATATGGGATTTGTAGACGTGTGTATTATTATTAGGGTTTTTTTTTTTTACTGTTTTTGCTTGAAATTCAGGGAGAGTGACTGGGCCCTTCATAATCATTAAGGGATACCTCCCAGTGATTTGATGTAGAACGGGGGGGACCGCAGCTTGATGGAATGGAAAATCATGCTATAATATTGTAGGGAGTCAGCCACTCAGCAAACTAGCTTCACCGCTGCTAAGTTTATATTTCAGAGCACTCAATGAGAACTCTTTTTTGTCTTTGGTTGTGGCTGTCAGAGAGTAGAGGGGATGTGTGTAGCTGCGTTACCCAGAGACAAAGACCCGTTCTGGGATCCTGTGGAGCCTCTGCTTCTGGGAACTGCTCACCTCTGGCTTCAGTCTTTGGCTTTCCGCATCCCTCTGGAAGAGCAGCTCGAGGTGCACACACACACACACACACACAGAGACACACACACATACCACCAGATGGTACTGTAAGTGAATACAGTGATATTCAGTTGATAATCTTGGTCGGCAGGTGCTGGGGTCAGAGGGCACAGAGGAGGCCGTTCTACAAGCACAGCTGATCCCCTGCACCTCCACAGGACTGTATGACACACACACACACACACACACACACTGAATAATCCTAACAAACACACTGAGATGCATTAGTAAATAATCTCTCCCACCTTCCAGCCCTCTGGGTGAGGATGACATTCTGATCGACCCGTCTGAGTTACTGGGTCGACGACTGGACTTCCAGCTGGTCCTGGAACAGTGCTGTGGCCTCCGCTGGATCCGAGAGGCCCGCAATAGAGGGGTCCAAATTGGGTGAGGCATATGGGGGTTACATGTAGAGGCGTGGTGTCTCTTCAGAGAGTTTGAAGTGCAGGGATAATACAGAGATGTATGTCCTGAAATACGTGTATGTGTTACTCATGACTTGGGTCTCTGTCAGTTTCAGGCTGTTTGACTGCAGCCAGCCTCTGTACACACCGGCCGTGTGGCACAACGTCAACCCTCTGTTGGACCATAGAGTTCACTTCGCGTCCCTCCACACCTCCCAACGTCTGCTCGACTACCTGCAGAGCAGCGCTGTAGTGCTGGAGCTCTGGGGCCTTCAAGGTGAGGATGAAGAGATGGAGGGATGATCGAGGAAGACTCGTAATTTTTACTGTATGTGTTGTCTCAAAGCTAAAACAAAACAAATATACTTTGGGTATGGGCTGTGGGTGTTAATGCGTCTCTCAGATTAGTTGCAACAAAACAGAAGCGTCATTAAAGCCGTTGATGGGTGCCGGCCTTCTGTTTCAGAGGGTTGTACTGAACTGATATCGTCTCTGGAGGGAGTGAGGATGACTTCAGAGGGCATCTTTATCATCGAGGAGGCCGGCCCAGCAGACGCTGCAGTGAGTATTTGTCGAAGGACTCAATGAGAAATTCTAAGCTACTCTCATGCACAGGCATGGTGTCATTTCTAATTAAAAAACAGCAAGGCAATAAAAGTGTGCGTGTGTGTGTGTTTTAGCCTGCAGACTCTGCAGAGCTCAGCTGTTCAGTTAGAGCTCTTCAACAGGACTTGGATGAGCTGAAGAATGTCAATGCTTCACTGAGAAAAGAAAATCACAGTCTGAGAGAACAACTCAACACAGCTAGGAACGGTAACTAAATCATACCTAGCACACACACACACTCGTCACTGATAAATGTCTTCTTTCTCACACACACACTTCCCCCCCTGTATGTTAGGTGGGGAGAGTGCGCGTGGTCGGTCGGTGCGTCCCAGCTGCGATGCAGACTTTGCTCGGTCTCTCAAGGTTTTCTACCACAGCATGACCTCAGTCAAGGGTCAGCTGCAGCGCCTGCGCAGACACAGACCCAGCGTACGTACCCTCGCCTGTCTGCAGCATTAGCATTACTGAGCACCACTAGAATGAGGCCTCGTGATCGTAGTTAATCAGCAGTGGATCTATAGAGAACAATACACAATCAGGCACACAAATGAACTGGCAGAAGAAAGGTTTTAGTGAGATTACAGTGAAGGCAGAGGATTTTAATAATTTACCTACTTTGGTTGCTTAAATGGAAGATTTTCATCAGGGCTTGGTATGTTTGGAATGTGACCAAACATTTCATTAATGTCTGGACATTTCAGGGGCGAAATTACAAACCTATTGTTCCAAAAGCTCATTAGAAGTTTTCTATTGTTTGATGTAATCATCATACTGTTAAGAATTATGAAAACAGCAGGACCAGCTTTAAAGTAACATCTGCAAACCAGGCATTAAATGCACGGTTAGGTCATGGAAATTACAATCAGGCCTCCACTGACACACCCGCGGGTCTTCTCATGATTTTTGTGGTTAACTATCTGGCAAAGCACCAGGTAGAATTAAGAGCCAGTTGCTAGTATTAAGCCCTAGAGTATACAGTACATGTGTTTAACTGTTGAGGCTAGCTTTAAGGTTACGTGCTCCCGTTGTCTCCAGGAGGACTCTGACCTGCTGGGGCTCAGGCTGTTTGTGGATGAGCAGGGTCGTCTGCTCAGGGACTTCTCAGAGCAGCTGGAAAAGAGCGTCTCCACGCTCAAACAAGACGTGGCTGCCATCGTCCGGAGGAAACGAGAACGATCGGGAGTCTGGTCTTGACTGTTCGCTGGTTTTCACAGAGTCTTTTGAATGCCGTTCTTTATTTTACAACACTGAGGATTTCCAATGTGAAGCTTGCGCAGGGCAAAGATACTCCATTGTGTTGATTCTGAAACTACAACTTTATGCCATTGGTGAAACCTGCTGAAGGATTATGGTCACTGAATTGAACTTTTACATGCTGTTGATTTTTGCAAGATCCACTAGAAGCAGAACCTTCAAACTTCTTTGCTTTAGTTTAAGGATTAAGATTAGTTCCAGGGAAAACTGCCTCACAGTGGATTACAGTTACAAATAAATCATTTACTGAAGGAGCAGAAGTTACTTTGTTCTGTAAAAGTGTACTGAGATGTCTTTCCTACACCATCACTGGATATGGTAGTGTTAACAGAATAACAAAAGCACTGAAGTCTATAAAAAGTTTATTAGACTGCATGTAAAAGAAGTCATTACAGTCACAAACTGCAAATAAATTAAAAGGCAAATACAACTCAAGTTTCAGAATTCACAATATTATTGTTTTTGAACCGTCATCGATAATGTGCCATATTTTCAAGCTACTGCAATTCACTCTGAAGCTGAACCACAGCAAGACATCAGAAACCTTCCTCCTATGTCTCGCTGTGGGGGACTGATATTTATGATCACAGACTGAGGTGAACTGACAAGAATGAGATATCGAACAGCTGAAAAGGACAGATGAATGATAGTGTCGGCACAGCATCTCTCGTTGTCATGTCTGATTTGGAGGTAAAAGCACAACGGTTAATGTTTGTAAAAAGCAGTCACGAATTGTACAGAGTACAGACAGTTGCTGTAGGTCCAAAAAAAGATCAGTGTGGGCACATTTACAGGAGGAGGGGCAGAAGGCAGAAGTGAGGCAGATTAGTCATCAGATAGGACAGAAAATCTATGTACAACAGGTATGCAGGCAGACGAGTCGACAGTGGGGAGTTTAAAACAGGTGTAGACAGACGGACATAATCCGACAGACAGGAGGAGAGAGGCAGCAGTGAAAAGGCCAGAGAGTTAGCTAGGTGCATTAGAACTGAAGAGGTAGACTGGAAAAACACAAAGCCACCTGCAGGGAGGATGGACAGCTGGCTAGTGTGTTTGTTTTTAAAAGACTACACACCAACCTATGGGGACTTCCTGTCACTGTGGGTCCAGACTGCTTTTTGAGGGTCTTGATTTTAGGGTTAGGTTAAGGGCCAAGGGAATGCATTATGTCAATGGAGCATCCACAGGGGGATAGTGATACAAGTGTGTGTGTGTGTGTTAGAAAGCAACGTCATTTAAAGTCTGATTTGGGTTTAATTTTACAGGAGTTCAGATTCTTCAGAAAAAAGCACCACTGTTTTAAATAAACTGATTTTTCATGTTGACTTTTTTTTTTACTTTACAAAAAGCACCCAATAATGTGTGTGTGCGTGCAGGTACGGAGAAGGCTGAGGGTACAGGTGAGGTAGGTTAACTGGGTCGCCAGGGACTGGGAACAAAACTATAGACAAGACTTCCTGTAACATTTACTTAGATGCAAAATAATGTCGCAATGTAGCACAATTAGCAAACATTTCTTTTTCTACGGTGTCACTGCCAGTTGTCTGCACCTCTTTGGGTAAGCTGGAGTTTTATGTCTGAACAACACAACAAACATGAGCAAAGAGCCTGTACAGTGGCAGTTTAGGTACATATCATGTACAGTGGTGACAGTTACATTAGAAATAAAGCAGTTCCTCTTAAAAAACAGAAAAATAGAAGCGCTGTTACCGGTTCTGCAGCCATGAGGTTCGAATGCAGTGATAGACGTGTACCTGAATCTGGGTTACAATACTCTGGTTATCAGATAACTTTCATCTGTGCTCCTGTTTATTTTTGGGATTCTCTGGCATTGACTGGTAGGCTAACAAATGAATGAACATGTAACCGGCTGAGTAAACTGTCACCTTGCTTGTTTCCAGAGCTGCCGTTTCTATCTGTCAAGCTAATGCCTCCATGCAGAGGAGTCATGGCTAAAATGGTTTTGGGAGGCCAAAAAGCAGTCTGAGCTGGAATAAATGTGAGTGTCTGTCTAAGTGCACACACATTATTCCAGCTCATTTCACTCGACCATGTCAGTGTTATATCTGACTCGGAAAAAAACCCTTTTACATTCTGGGTTACAGAAGGTTTCATCCCTCCGCTCCCTCCATCATGCTTTCACTGTTCACACTAGTGGAGGGTAGAGCTGACGTTTAAAACATATATGACCACTTGCGTCTATTTCTCACTCACTCTTTCTCTCTCTCATGCACTCACAACATGAAGCTTTCAGCAGTAGACAATTTTCACAGTATAAAAATATCACTAAACCACAGAGAGGTCCACGATTTCACATTAAGCCCATATTTGTCGGCCTCTGAAGCCACACAAAGATAAACACCATTCATTAAGAGCTGCAGTTCAGAACAAACAAAGACCAGAAATAATTAAGTCTCAGTCGAGACCAAGACTGAAGTAAGTCAAATTTTCGGAGACATTACCAAGAGAGTGGGCAAACCATATAAGATTGTTATAAAAGCAATACTCGGCAGTGTTCACATATTTAATAATATTCCTGTAAGTCCTGCGAGGTGGTGAAAGATCAGGATTTGGAAATAATGCCACGGTAAGACTGATCACACTGCTCTCCAGAACAAACTGGTGTCCAACCTTCAAACCCAGGATCGAATTAATCATACAGATTCCACCTGCAGGAAACAATGTCCATAAAGTATGATGACTTCTCCTTTCTACTTTTCAGTGTTTCCTTTCCCGTGCTAGCTCTGGTTTACCTGGGCACAACCAAAATGATCCCTGAATAATGTCAGAATCACTGACGTCCCCAAACGTCTGAGGAGGTGGATTCATTCTTATTGGCTAAGTCTGTTTGAGTCGAGCGTTCAGGCGTCATCTGCTGTGTCATTTCAAGGAATTAAGAAAACAAACTTGTTCAGTTTACAGTGAAACTTAATTGAATCTACAAGAGATCAGTCAAGTTCACTGCCTGAACTGCGTTGGCCTTTAGCCACAGTGCTAACAAATGATCAGCAAGGAACTAATGGCAAAAATCACCACCACAGCACTCACTGGTACATTCTCCATCTTCATAGAGGAAAAACGCTTACACACTTAACAGATGGGTGTGTGTCTGCCGGGGGGAAATCTTCCGTTAAAAGGTGCTGACAGCATCTTTACAATAATTTCCTGTGAAATTGGTGGCTGTTCTCAGGCGCTGGTGCCTTCATTCTCAGCAGCTTGGCTGTTGCTTGCTGTTGTTCCATGGGTGATGAGGGTAGGTGGGGCCTCGGATACGTCTCGCTGGCTGCCGTGCTTCGAGTGGCTGTCTATCTGATGGAGGCTGCTGTGAGCGGAGAGTGGGTGATCGAGGCGTGGCATGCTGCCATGGAAACTGCGCTGCTCTGTACCTCGGTAAACCATAGTGTCACTCCTGAGAAGACAGCAGAAAGAGAGGAGAGGCAGGCTTGGTTTCATCTATTTCACAATTTTCGACAGACAAGCGGAAGCCATGGATTTCCTCCTGTACCTGTCATCACGAGTGCGGCGCAGGCTGCCGTGGTAACTGGTCTTACTGTGGACGCTGCTGGCCTTACTCCTGGTGGAGGCGGGGTGGCCGTGGTGAGTTCTGACTGGTTCGTCAAGGTCGTCCACGACAGCCAAGTGGGTGGATGAAGCGTGGGTAGAAGTGCCCTACAGGAGGATGAGAAGTCAGATAGATGTAATAACTACTGCCATTAAACAGCCTCAGTGCAAGACCTGATATACTGCAGTACACAGTGCCCATCATCTGAAGGCCGTTCTCTGGACTCGGGCTGGGTTTGGATTTTAATCGTTTCACATGTAATTTAGTAAAAATGTAATTTCTGCCTGTGCCCATCATCTGCGTCCATGCCTGTCATGTGTTGTAAGTAGACGCCCAATGTTCAAGAGGAAATTAGTATAGCCAAATTTGTCTGGCGAGCTAATGGATAGTAATGGATGAAGTAAGCCAACAATACAGCTTGTGGTCTCATTGCTTCTACAAGTAATACCACAATGCTTACATGGCTGTGTTTGCAGGCCTACCTGAGTGGATGTTCCTCTGGACTTCCTAATGACGGGGGTGTTGGGTTCACGCAGCAGAGACTGGGCAAAGTCTGGCTGCTCCTGCAGCACCTGACGAGACTCATTCACCCCACTGCTGCAGAGAGAAGAGGGTGAGGGAGGGCAGGGGTGAGAGGTTTAAGGAGGTGTAGTGGAAATGGAGAGTTTAAGGGGAGGGCAGAGGGGGGAAGGAAGACATGAAGGATGTGGCATGCCCAGAAGTAGAAGAGTTGTTTGGGAGAGAGACATGGGACAAAGCAAGGAGAGAGGTGCAGAGTGTAGGGTAGGAGGAGAAGGGTAACCAAGGGATGCAGAAAGAAATGATAAAGTAAAGATGGGGAAGTGACAGAGATACAGAAAAGAGGTGGAGAGGGGAAACAGTAGAGCAGGAGAGAAGGAGGAGGAGAGGGTTAGTGTGTTGTTGAAGGTGAGGGGATACTGGTGCAGAGGATATCCTTGTGTTACCATAAAGACAAATACTGCAAGTGTGTGTTTCTTAGTTTACGATGAGAAGTGATTCTAAATCTACTCCTGGTTTATCCAAGATAAGATATAATATTACCATCATATAGCATAATCAGTCCTAATAAGCATTCATAGAAAATGATACAAGAGAGGGAAAAATCATCCAGTCTCTCTTCTTACTCTTTGCGTCTGCGGCCATGCAGGAAGCTGGCCCATTCAAAGCAGGTCTTCTTGCTGCCCACCCAGAAAACAGAGGGGATCCCCACCACCAACATCATCAGATATTTAATCAGGAACAAAACCATGACTGGTTGGCTGCTTTGCTCGACCTAAACACAACAGGAATATGAAATATTAATTCGACAATCATCCAATTAAGGCAACAGAGAGTGTTGAAAAAATGTCCTGGCAGACTAGCATTAAAGCACGGAAGTGTATGACAAATAATTCTCAAAGATTAACACAGTGAAGAATCTAAAATGCTCAGGATGCCACAGAAACTAATTGCACATGAAGGGGATTAAATGTATCCTCCGCTGACAAATGTTGGTTAACCCAGTCAGTGAGTTTGAATGATGGAAGAAGCAGACCTAATCCCACAGCTGCTTCAGCAGCTGAACTGCAGCTGGGATGGACAGCAACTGCTCCCTCCTCAGATGGTCTTGAACTTTGCAGTGCGGTATCTCCCACCAGAGGGCAGGAGCTTACAGCAGTTGTATATGTTGAGTGGACAGTTGGTTCACACACTCATTTTATAGAATACAAATTACAAGTTTTCTCCTAATTCACTGGTGATGTTTTGAAACACATCTTAGAATTACTTGAGTACATCTACATGTGAGGTATACATTAGTTCACCCCTAAGTCATAATTTTATCTTCTTGAAAGATAAAACTGAGAAACCATCAAGAACACAGCTACAGCAACTACTAGTGGCCTTCTAAGATTGAGGACCCACAAAGTATAGTGGTTACAGACTTGATGCTGAACTTAAAGAATTTGTTTCTGTGTAACAAATGTTCCATTTAAAATTAAGATTATGTCCCAGTAAAGGTGCTAATCACGAAGCATTAAACATCCACACCATCTCCAGAGACAAGTCCTGGTCGAGGGAAACTTTTAGAAAGCTATGTGTTGAACCAGGGCCTAGAAGGGTAGATATGTATTAATTAGCTTTGTCTCGCCTGGGTTGAGATTAAATGTCTCAAATTTAGATCCTGAGAAAAAAGAAGAAGCCCTGGGCCTTCAGTAAACTACCACCCATGCACACAGACAAAATAAAGTCACTTGAACTTGAACAATGCCCACAGAATCTCCAATTATCCAGAAACATGCAATCGTACCCTCTTACACACACAAACATTTCCACACAAAACTCCCCAGGGTCAAGATCAAATAACACGTAGCAATATTGAAATTCCAGAGCCACAACAGGTCATAAATGGGGTCTCTCTTCAGGAGCTCTCACACACACAATTGCAAACACATGCATGCACACACACACTAACAAGTAACATAAGCACTTGCACCTGCCTCCACCCCCTCTCATACAGTCCGTCAGTCACAAATTAGCAGACACTTTTCTATCATAACACCACTGTAACAGCACTCAGCTTTCATGATTATGAAAAATGAAAGCATAAAGTGAATGTTGAGTGAGGAACTGATGAACAGCTTTTGTTGCCTTTTGTGTGTGCATGGGTCAGAAAGCAGTGGAGTGTCTTTATGTCTGCATTGTGCGCATTTGGTTATTAATTTAGCACCAGGCTGCATAAAACACCACACTCCCACCACTCTTCATAACCGCTACAAAGACGTTATAGAGTACAGGCAGCAGAGCATGACTGAGCAAGCCCTAAGAGAGAGACACAGCCAGAGAGAGAGAGAGAGAAGAGGGGGAAACTGACTGAAAGAATAAATAAGTGTGTGGGAACCAGCAGAACAGAGAAACAGAGAGAAACACAGAGATGGTAGCTTTGTGTGGAGTTGGTCTCCAGAGCTGTATTAGTTGAGCTAATGATGCATACTGTGCTCAGCTCCCTCCCCTCCACAAATACCTACTCGCTCAGCCGCACACATGTGGGACTGCCAGCTCCCACTCACACACACACACACACACACACACACACACACACACACACACACACACACACACACACACACACACACACACACACACACACATACATCCAGTGTCTACTCATTAAAGGGTTACTTCAGTTTATCTGGTTCTTCTTGTAGCTTTGCCCATTATTTCTATTGGTAATAATACACTCTATTCAGCTTGATTGCTGAGATCAGGAACATTAGTAACAGTAATAATGAAGTCTCACAAAACAGGAACTAGTCAGAGGATAATACAGGCTGTAAACAAATCCACACGTTTGTTAAACCTATTTGAAAGAGGAAACTAAGGCAAACAGTAAAATTATTACCCCAACTGCCCCTTGCAGTTTACAGAATGACTACCTGGTTTAAATTTGACCTTCTTATATCGCTCACTTCCAGTTTCACCACCAAATAAGGTGGTTTAGATGATCAGTCTTAACTGTTGCCTTTTTTGCCCTGTTGACTGGTGTAGCAAATAGTTGTGAGTGCATTTTTATCATAACTGATAGGAATGACGGACAAAACTACAAAAATAAGGCTCAAGTTCCAAACATGGTATTATCCTTTTCGGAACTGTTGGCCATTCTTGAGTGTGTGTCCGTTTCCATGCAGTCCTTTCACTGGAGGAGCATCATGTGCCCTCATTGATCCTGGCATGTTTACTTCTCTCACACACAAATTAACACACAGCTCTCCTCTCTCATAAACATATCCTAGAGAGACAAAAATGCAGTGGACAACTCAGTGCTTCAGTGCTTAACTTCGGCAGTGTGGCAACACACACTGTTTGAGTGAGTGAGATACAGAGAGGGATCAGTGAGAGTTTGCATGCTGCAGCATGAGCTTTGAGAGTAATACAGCTGGATATGCTGTCAAGAGTGTTTCTGTGTGTTTGTTTTCAATGTCCAGCTGAGCTGACAGGCAGATCCTGAGCAGCCATCTGTTTTCAGACAGGAGGCAGAACAGTTTTGATGAGCTACTCAACAGGCGTATTATTCTTGTGATATGGGGATTTTACAAGATGATCTAAGTATACAGTTCCAGTACAATTGATCATAACATAGGTTTTTTTATATTTGCTCTAGCAGGCAGAGAATCTGGGGGTCTCTGAATCTCACCTTAGACCTACCCCCGTCAAGCTTTCCCCCACAAAAATGTCCTCACAAATGGAATACATCAACTAGCGACACACGTTACATCCTTCTCTCTCTGTACCTTGTATGGGCAGGGGATGTGATAGCGCCTGCAGTTCTCCTCCATCCATGATGTCTCCCAAATGCTCCGGTAGGTGTGTTCGTAAAGGTAGCACCCAATGACGGTCAACAAGGGGACCAGGTAGAGCACCGAGAACACTCCCATTCGGATCATGAACTTGACTAGTTTGGTCTGGTTCTCCTTCTCCAGAGGGATCTCCATGCGCACCCGGTTCAGAGCCACAATGCCCACTAACAGGAGAGAGACACCCACCTAAAGAGAGGAAGACAAATAAGAAGTTAGACTCAGTGACAGATGCACAAAATCAAAATGCGAGATTATTTTTTGATGACTGACACACAGGCCAAAAGGCTGTCAACCATTCACATCTATTTACTAATCTATGCATTTCTCCATAACTCCAGCCAACAATCCACTCACCCACCCATTAATCTGTTCACCCATCCATCCATCTTCTCATCAGCTCTTTCATCCACCCACTCATTTATCTTCTGACTGTACTCACCGCCACATTGACGCAGAGCGGTGCCAGAACAAACCACCTAAGGGCGTCTATGTCATACAGGCCTATGAAACACACTCCACTGATCCCATCTCCTTCAATTTTGTTCAGGGCCAACAGGGTGACAGTCAGGGCCCCTGGGAACCCCCAGGCAACAGCGTGGAAGAGGAGGGCTTTCTTCTCAATGGCCTCGCTGCCCCATTTAGGCACAGCAGCCAGGAACCAAGTGATTGTCAATATGACCCACCACACACTGCCGGCCATGGTGAAGAAATACAGGACCATGAAGAACAGGGTGCATACCTGAGAGAGACGGAGCTATGAGTTCATGAGGGACTAGTCAGCACATCAATAACAGCTTCGTTCGCGCTGGGATTTAGTGATTTTATGATCAATGAACTAATTTTACTGGGGAATGAAGACCTACATTTTGACCTGTCACTTGTTTAAGAAAGCTTCAAACTGCTACTTAAACATCTATCATATAATAATGTTTGACCATGTGAGCGTGACTGGCTAACTGGCTTTATTCATAGCATTATTCAAGCACCCACCTTGTTGTGTGAGCCCTGTGTTATGGTTGAAGCTCTGAACTGGGTAGGGCTGACTGAGTTGCACGCTACCCTATCTTCCAACAGAAACCCCAGAAAGAAAACCAGTGACACCATGACATAACACACAGCGTAGAAGATTATTGGCCGCTCGGGGTATCGAAACCTAATGAGGTAAGGAAAATGAAAAAAAACAAACAAACAAGCTCAAGTACCAATGAACAAATTATTTATGGAAGTGATTAGACTCAACAAGTTGATCAATGCAGCTGTTCAAACCTGGTAACATCAATGAGAAACGTCAGGAAGGTGAAGAGAGTTGCAGACAGACAGACAATGGAAACGACTCCTATGAAGTAGCGGATGAAGGTCAGCTCCTGCTGGTTGAAAAACATGGAAGGGCACGGGGCAGAACAGTCCTTCCTGCCCATGAATGTGTAACCCAGGTCTGGGTCGACCTTGAGCTCTCTGGGGCACCAGAAACCATAGTCTCTCTGGACAGTCATGGAGGACTGGTCAGTAGGGTCAGAGTCTGTCAGCAGGTCCTCTGGACGAGGATAGGGCTCGTTACAATCAGGGAACCTAGGAAAAGAATTACTAGGTCAGATCATGTAGTTTAATATATAATAGACATATTATACATGGCCAGTGTGTGAATATAAAGATAGCTGAACTGAGTGATCAAAGAAATGAGCTGAAAAAGATGGAAAGGGAGCTCTATGGAGATGAGGACACTAGAGGTGACAGTTGAAGAAAGTGAGAACAGTGGCAAGAAGCTGAAGTAAAACAGAAGAAAAGCAGCAAGCACAGGAACATTGCAGATTTGAGCTATATGCATGACACGTATTGCAGGCTCAGTCCTGGATAAATATACAGTATGTATTTAAAACAAAACAACCAGAATATCAGCAACTGTATCTCAGATGCTTTAACACCATGTTTGTGATGACACTACTTATATTTTCAGGTATTTTCAGGTACTTTGTTGATTATGAAATTTAATAGCTATACACACCTGCTACACTCCATGTCATCTGGCCAAGCTACTCCAAATATCTCCATGAGTTTGTGGCACTCATCCTTGGCCCGCTGGCAGAGGGATCGACACGGCATGGACACCCGGCCGTACACAACGCATACCGGAGCGTACAGGGCGCACAGGAACATCCTCAGGTCAGCGCTGCACACCAGGTTTACCATGGGATGGAAAGGCTGAGGAGGAGACAGAGGAGGAGAGACATACAAAGACAGAGTTTTTCATTTATGTCTGAACCTACCTCAAAGCTCTATCCCTCATCCCTCTAATGCAGTGGTCTAAAAACTCTGTAGCAAACACAAGCAGCTGGACAAGGTTGCTATTAAATCTGGCATGTATGTGTGAAGGAGACACACACACACACAGGCTCAGGAAAAGGTTAACTGCTATCAGTGGCACATATGAGAAGGCTCATATTTAACCTGAAATAGCCATCAAAGAAGATGTGAGGGAGTGTCAGCAGAGGGAGGACAAATGTGCTCTAACTCCTCTGCTGCAACTTATACTCCTCAGTATTTCATCAATATTTAGAAGTTCATGAAATATGCATAGCAGCAGTCATACTACCAAACATCCCTTTGAAGTAGGGGACAGCAAAGACAGACCTCTGAAGGTTGAGCCGCAGCCATGTGTCAATACATTGAACAAACAGCAGGGCTATCCACACATAAAGATCATAGATTCTGTTCCATTTAGCGGTCGTCTAAAGGTTAAAGAGTCAGGCATGTGACCTTCAGGGTGCTGGTTCAAATCCTCAGGATGACTGGAAAAACGTGAGTGATGTTAAGGACTAAAAGCACCCTTAGTGTTTCCTTTAACAACTACAACAAATACTCTATGTGGCAATTCTCTGAGCTCATTTGTTTTTTATTCTATATTCTATATAAAAATGCAGAGGCACTGATCAGATGTCAGAGGTCTCTCGAGCAGTTCTGTTCATGCAAGCAGGCGAATTATTCATCAGTTCGTTCCACAAATTCTGCTGTTCCATAGAAATTAAACCAGGACTTCAAAACTGAAAATGCACAATATGGCATTTTATAATGTGTACTGAGATTTGTGAATGCACACAGATTTCAAACTGCTAGTATCTCACAGTTCTCTCTTTCTTTTAAATCACAGGCTTGTTTGTGAGCTTAGGGTGAGGTAAAGTACCAATGCTGCTTTGAACTTATTCAAAAGGATTTAAATAAAGCCTTACTTTTAATTTAGGGTATAATAAGTGAAGTGCTCAGACTCACATAAACAAACATATAAACAGTACAGCATATTTTACTCATGTGCTGATCATACATCAGCAACTGCCAGCAACATGATGTGCCCTATGCACTGTTGCTTAATGTTGCAAAGTGACCTGCACAATCTGGCAGCACTAAAACTGAATTTTCATTGCAGCTTTTACACAAGAAAACAGAGAAATCAGAGCAGAACCACGACAGCGATGAATGGAGACGAGAGCAATGACACAAAACACTTGATTACACACAACGCTGTGCTACGCCCGTTAATGTGTGTGTGCGTATAAAATATGTGTACATGTGACACAAAACAGTGCACTTACATTGATTGCTTGCAACAAAAGCTGTTGTATATGCTCACAGACTGTATGAGTGCAGTCATGCAAATACCAATGCATCAGTGAATATGTGTGTGTGTTTTATGCATGTTTCTGTGTGGAGTTGGGCCTTGAGAGTATGTTTTGATCGTTCTCAATTGCTGTGTTCTAGATCTGCACACTGGATAGATGCTGCACCAGTAAAATGGGTGCAGTAGTGCATGAAGTGTGTGACATAGTTTTGAGTATTGCACAGAAACACACATAAGCAAGCACTGACACACAGACACACACACAGATTCAATAATTCACGCATTTTATAACCTATGCTTTTTTTCCACAGCGTGTGATCACGCAAGATTCACTGTGTAGCGACAGAGAAAGACAGAAACCAAGCTTCCACTGTGTACTAAACCTCATAGCTGAGTGGATAGGCACTGCACATATTATGTGTTGGCAGAATATCAAATGACTGAGCTATGCTCTCTATCCATAAAATAACTTAATATACCATTCTCTCTTCTCTCATTAGACATTCAGCTCTCGTTCTGGAAAAAGAAAAACTAGTTATTGGTTAATCTCTAAGTGCATTTCATGGGATTTCAGTTTTATTAGAGTAAATGATGATATACTGCACTTCAGATGCAAGTCAGCATGCCCTGCAATTATAGGGCAAAGTATGCTGAATGGAAGTATCCTTAGCTGTTAAATACTGCCCATATATGTAATTGGAAAGGACAAAAAAAATTAGAAACACCTCCCAATATAATGTAGTCCAGTACATTCCTGCCTTTAACTATGATATCACTACTACTAATATAATTAAAGCTGTTGTATTGAGTTGTATTAGATTGTGTAGGTGTACGCAATAAAGCGGCCACTGAGTGTATATGTCAATAACAACTACTGTACTTCATGAGAGTGTGCAGTGGCTACCGTTACAGGTACTAATGTCAATTATACAGTACAGACATGATAGTGGAGTGTGATCATGAGCACAATTAAGAGACAACACTATCACTGAAATCTGTTGTCATGTGTCTGATGCAAAGAGCTTTTAACATCAATTAGGGTCTGTAAGTCTCCTGTTGTCCTAAACAAAAACTGCTGTCCTGTCCCTGTCTGTCCACTTCTCTCACTCATACTTGTGGCACAAGCCAGAGGCCACACTTAAGTGAGTGGTACTTGCTTTCTGCATGAGTGTGTCTCACTGCCCAGCAGAATGGAGCCTTTCTTCGTGTCTCCTCATACTAACTCTACAGCTAATATGTGTGAGACTTCCATTTTGTGTGTCCCCATTCTGCCCATTTTTCCCGTGCATGTGGAGTTACGCGTGTGTGTATGTGTGTATGCATCATTGTTCTTGTATTCTGTGGAAGTATGTCCCAGTTATCGTGCTTTCCGGTGTGTGAGTGTACAAGGGCTGTGTGCATGCACAAGTCAATGCATGTGTGCAGATATCTGTGTGCAATTATTCTGACAGTCAGGGCAATTGCCCCCCATCTCCCGCCACAAGGAGAATATTGATATTAAGTGGCCTAACTGTGCCATCAAACAAGAGAGGAGGGGGGTGGCGATCAACTTTCCATGGAGGATGACCAGGGTGAATTGTCTGGCATTTTGTAGTTTGTTTTGATGGAAGAGCAGGGAATGGAGAGCGGCAAAGCACACAAAACCTTGCCTAAGGGTGGAGACTGCTACTAAAAGATAGAAAGCTGTAGAAGTAGGAGATAAGGATGTATAGTGCATCACCTTCCTGCAATCGATCTCTCTCTCCCTGCTAGTTTCTCCATAGATGGATATGCACAGGAAGCTTGGATGGTGTTAGGACGTGTGGGTGTGCTATCTGTTTCAGCTCCATTGTCACACTCTTGGCTCCCCATCTACATTGTTATTATGTATCATCAAATGGGATCTCTTTATATGGCTGTTGCCATACAAATTTACAAGGCACTGCCATGAGTGAGCAAATTAAAATTCTGAGAAATATGTAATTCAAAACCATTTCTGTACCAGCATGCAAGAGCACAAGCATGGCTCTACACCTGAGTGAGAGACCACAAATGATGACGTGATACCTGGCAGAGGCCAGGCAATCCTTCACCTGTAGTGAAGCAACCCAGATCCTGGGCCGTCACCAACGCCACCCCCAGAAAATGAGACAACAGAAAAATGTAAACTAGACTGGCTTGATGTTAATGAGGTGAATAAGATGACTCTTCTGTAATGCATGCAGGCCTCAACCACCCAAACAGCTACAAACTAATCATGATTTTGTTAAAGAAAGTCCATTAGATAACAGCGTCAACAAGTTGGCGGTAAATGTTAGCTATCTTAACACTAGCAGTAAATGCTATTTTTTAAATATAATTATTTAATTTTCCAAAGGACAATATAGATGATGACAACAACATAATCCACAATGACAAATTACAATGACACAAACATTAAGACAGAGATAAAGTGGTGGTGGTGGGGGGGTAATCTCTTTGAGATTACAACTTTAAAACACTGATTTGGTTTTAAAGTTGTAATCTCAAAGATTTTCACTTTACACCCATGACAATAATCGCAGTTGAGGTATGTCTTTGGACCTCACTTCAGTCTCAGTTCCAGTTTCCTCATCTGTAGTCATCAATGCCTTCCTTGCTAGCTAGCTAACATTAATGTTACGGCCTATGTGTGGGCAACTGGTGGCTAGATGAAACGATAAGTGGGGCAATCAATACCGCTGACTACCATTATTGAGCTCAGTGCACCAAGCGGAGTAAGATCTTGCGTCTCAAGTCTAGAACATATTTTTCCAATGATGCAGTGCTGGATAGTCAAGTCTGTAATTTTATTTCATCCATGTGCAAAATAACTGAACTGAGGGATCAAATAAAGCACGGTAAAATTTTCAGCCGTAGTTATTTCCAGAACTGCATCAGTAAAGAAAGAATATTACACTCATTTTGGCTCTTTTGACAGTACTTGTAGCTACTAGTCTGTAATTTTGTGACACACCAAAGGCTGCATGCACAAGGAAGAAGCTTGCCTACAGGGCTTTCTGACAGACAGGCTTTCTGACCCTTTTCTATACACACACAGATGATTGCACACTCTTCGGAACAGCAATAGTATGCTTTTTACTCATGTTAGCACTAGGTTGTTATTACTGTATGCATTTTAAATCTGGACTCATTTCACACTAAAAACAGCAGCTTTATACACTAATTACATTTTTTTATTTTAAGTGCCCCCAACATTTTGTAAATGTGTATCTTTTTAATTAATTTTTATTTTATTTTCAATTCCCATCTTGTAGCTTCTCTATAGTATGTAATTTCTTCAACAAAGATGTGCCTGCAGCAGTCCACAGCCCCTGAAGGGAAACTCTGTTGAGGTTGGTCTCAAAGTAAAAATGCCTTTGTGCTGTGGTCGGCACTGCTGCCTTTAAGCCCACGCCACTGGGGTGGCCCACACTTACTCTGTTAAACTCAGACTACATGATAAAAAGTCAAAATGAAAAAGTACAGTGAAAAATATGCTGAACTGAATCTGCAATTTTAAAAGGTAATGATGCAATCCAAATGCTACCCCCCAACCCCCATTAGAACCTTTAGAATTAAACATGATTTAATAAATAAATAGTGCATTTAAATAAAGTAACTTGGACATTTTAATTTGCTCAACAATAATGGGTACCCAGAGATTGACAGGAACACAAGAATAGCAACAACAAATTTCCATTTGATACCCCTAATACCACAGACAGATGCCAAGAACAGACTACAAAACAAACTACTGGTAGGTTAACAAACAATGCTGGGCGAAAATCAACATGAAAATCAAGTAAAATATTAGATGTGTGTGTGTGATTTGGATTCGGAATGAGAAGCGGAATGAGAAGCAGGGTGGGTTTTTTGACACAGGAAAATGAGAAAAAAGTCCCTGACTGGTCCACCTCTTGTTCAATAGAGGGATTAAGTTTCTTTCTCTTTACTCCCTCTCTCTCCTAAGAAACCCAGGGGGAGGGAAAGAGAAAGAAATAGAAGGAGAAAAAAAAGTAAAAAAAAAAAAAAAAAACTAAACTAAAAGGAAAACGGAAAGAAAGACAGACAGAAACAAAGAGGCATAAGATTAATGCAAGCTGTTACACTTTTGGTTAACGAGAGATACAGATGACTGCTGTAAAGTTAATTGTAAAAAGAAAACAGTGCATACAACATAACAAAAGCACAGGGTGCACTGCATGTGAAAACTTTTTGCACCAACACTTCTGGTTGAATAAAGCATTTCCTCCCCAAATGTCCTGTTAGCAGGTGTGTTTGGGACTTAAATTAATAAATATGGTGACAATACAGCAGAGCAGTCCATAAACAACAAACAGTCAGCAGCTAGCCTCCTCTGGAAACGCTGATCAAAGTGGAAATTTTGGAAGTCACTGATGACTGATCACTTTTCTAAGGTCATTGTTTTCCTGCTGATGATTTTCCTCAAGAAAGATTTAAATTAAAAGTTGACCTGCACAATCTCATGACATGCAAGTTTTACTTATTACACACCTTTTACTTTACCACAAAATACACTGATGGCAGTGTTAACGCCACACAAGTCTAATAGCTCCAACTAACAACTTAAAAATTAAAACTATTTAACTAAACCTTACATTTTTATTTGCTCTGCTCCTCCACTTTTCCATTTTACTTTCCTCCTTGCCTTCCCCCTCTCTCTTTGAGACAAGAGGAGGGTGTGGTTGCACTGATCTGGTATCAGATCCAAAACAGGCAAATGTGTGAGTTTCTGAACATGTGTAATATCTGAGTAGTGTGTTTAGCCAGTGTGTGGTGTTCATGTGTGTGTGTGTGTGTGTGTTTGTGTGTGTGTGGCTTGGTTCTTAGAACAGTTGTAGAAAATCCAGTTAGCAAACTCTGCACAAACTCACGCACATTGTCAAGAGGAGGGGGGAGGAAGGGAGGGAGCAATGAAAGAAAAAAGGAGAAAAACTGGAGTGGAATGGAGGAAAGTTTTCCCCCTGGATTAGAGAGTCAAATGGATCGAAAGGAGTGTTTGGAGTGTGAGAATCTGAAACAGACACACACAAATGTGCATGCACGCACAAACACACACACTTCCTGAAAGTGTCACCAGCTTTGTGTTGTGGTCAGATCAAGGTGACAGGCTTTTGGGTCTAAGCTTTCAAAGAAACAGCTCTGAACTGGCAGCAATGGCTGCTTCAAAATATCCCAAGTTTGTGGCCAAACTTGTCCAACTCAGTGAAAATATCAAATGCACAGTATCTTGTCTGGTCCTGGATTTCCAAAAATAGAGATGCTGTCTTTTGCCTCCGTGGGGTTTATCAGAGATTTTCATTGACTTTATATTACGTTTTGATCAAGTGCTCATCAGAGTGCTTTCAGCCCCCAGTTATAATGCAGAGAAAAACTTAGATAGCAATCAGATCATCAAAACTGACATTAAGACCAACTGAATCTATATAAAAAGCAAAGTGTTTTTAAAACCCTGGAAAACTTTTGCTCAGGTAAGAAACTGGCAGCTTGCATTTTTTGCTAATAAATGTTTTTATGGGACATTTACATGCACTGACTCTGTTCTATCAGGTAACAAAGAGTTATCTCAATTCCTTGAATTTCTACATTAACAGAAAAAAAAAACATTAATCTTTTTATATGCTGGGAGATGCGATGTACCTTTTCCCGACAGATGAGGAGGAATTTAGACAAGAAAAATTCTGGCTTTTTGCTACTGAACCTTGCCTAAGTCCATCTGGACGCATCCCCCTCACACAGTCTCTTATCTCTTTTTCTTCCTCTTGTGCCATCTCTATCTCACACCATAACTCACTCTCAAATCGGAGGGTTGGGCCCTGCAGCACAAATGCTGTCAGACCACATCAGCTCCTCCTCCATTCGCAAGCTACAATGTATCTGCAACATTCCCTCTCAACTCGCTGTCACAAATAACCCCTACATTTCTTGATTTGTCTCTGTCTCTCAGCAGAAAATAGAATATTCCCATTTGCTTCTGCCTCTCTACTGCTACTCGAGCCCTGTATTTTTCCTCCTCGCACTCAAACTATTAACTGCATCCTTCTTCGCTGCATCCATGCATTAGAGCCAATTACTCTCTCTCTCTCTCTGCAGTGTAAGAGAAGTGCACCGTTTCAGTTCACAATCACATTGCAATTACATGATCCCTCCATCTCCCTCTCCCTCTCCTCGCACCAGCTCACATCCTAATCTCCATTTCATTCTCGAAGCATTCATTGTTTTCTTACTGCTGCCTCTCTCTGTTCCACTTTTACTGGCAAGATGTAATCTCAAGCAACATTTTTTCTACTACTACTTTCTCACTCCATAATGCTCATGATAAATGTGTTCATAGAAAAACCACAGCACATCACACCACAAGACACACACACACACACTCTCTCTCTTCACTGGCTGTGTGCCTGCCTCTTCTCTACTCTCACACGCTCGTGAGAGAGACAGGCGTTGGCCATGAATAGATGAACTGAACAGACTGCGATGCTCTCCTCCCTAATCTCTGAAAAGACAGTTAAGAAAGGGGCACCCTTCTCTCACACTCTCTCCCTCTTTCATTCGTTTGTTCGTTTATCCGTGTCCATCCATCGTTCAGTCGGGAGGACCGGACAAAGCCGTTAATGGCATTCCCCTTCACGTTCACTTCCCCTCCTCCTCTCCTCCTATCTTCTTTCTCCTGTATTCATCTCTTATTTTCCTTGCCTCCCATTTACTCCTGGTAATTACGCTGACATGTACTTGTCCTCCTCCTCCACTTCTACTTCTCAGTTTTTCCCTTCGAACATCAGCATTCATTGACTTCCCCTACTCTTTTATCCTGTCATTTTATGTTTGACAAAACTATTTAGCAACACCATCAGCATACTGTCTCTCCTCTGTTCTCTTCTTCACATCTTAAACTCAGTGCATCTTTCCTCCACTGCCCTTATCCCTTGTTTTCCTTGCAGTCACACATCTTCTTGTCTCGTAAAGTCTCATCATACTCTAATTTTCTGACTTATTTACTATTTATCTGCTAGGAAATATGATCAAAGTGCATATATTTCCCTAAACTGTCAATCCTGTCATCAGACTCTTTGCTTTAGCTCTAGTTTCTTTTGTCACAATTTGCTTCCTGATTTTTCTTCCTTTTTATCACTTATCTGTTTGTCATTTTCATCCATTTGAATCTTATTTCTCCATGTATTATTGTCATTTATGTGGGGTACTTCTTTGCTTGTTTTTCTCTTTCTCAAACATACAAACAGCCACAACATTGTTTTTGCCTTACAGAGCCAGACAGCATTTCACATGCTCACTGTTCCCCTAGAGATTTGACTCGGAAATACTCATTAAGAAATGTTTCAGCCTGGTTAGATATTTACTAGCCCTATCTGCAAACATGAAGATGATTTAGAGATAACATGATCTGCTGCTTCTATGACTACATCTCAGCATTCTAAATAGAAAATGATTTGTAATCCATTTTGCTCCAATGTATTCACTGATTTTGGTGGATATATTTAGCTTGGTTCCAGACTTCTGGATGACCATTGCTCAGCAATTCAAATTGGTCTAGTGTTATGCCCCAGTGACAGCTGTTTTCCCTGGTTAGGACTACAATTGACCAATCAGAGTTTAGTAGCTGGGATTAAGAATGGGGACATCTGACAATATAATTAACTACAGTATAGCCATGTAAAATAGCAACAGAAAAATGGTGATGAGCAGTGATGAGATCAATGCTGCTGCCCAAGTTGTTGTAAATTGACTTACAAAAATAACAACTCACAACACATCACCAAAGAACCAAACTGACATATTTTTTGTTTGATCAGCATGAAAAATGTCAAATTAACTGCTCCAAGCAACCACTACCATGGCTTCCGTGACAACTGAAACTAACCTGTTGACATCACTTGCTACTTAATAGCTAGCCCTAGATAAAATTAAGCACCCTTCTTTTCAGAGCAAGAAATTAACTAACATGAACACAATGTCAGGTTGAATGAATGAAGTCAGACAAAATGACAACTCTGTGTGAAGCTCAGGCTAGGGTGGTTTAACAATACAGTTGAAATTATATCTTTTATCAGTTCAATCATGTCTGCCGTTGCCAGACAACAGTGAACAAAGCAAAAAATGTGGATTGACGTCTCCAGGCTGCTGTATGCCTCCACTTCACGCCTTGTCATTAGTGTGGGTGGATAGACATTATATTATTCAACTACACCAGGCTTCTCTATGAGTACACAGCCTTGGTCTGTAAATATCACAGATTGTGCAGACTTTCCATTGCTCTTCTTATCTTTCAGGACAAACAGCACTTAGCAATGACTTAGCTACAAGTATGAATCTCCTATTTCATCTCTCTCCCTTTTATTACCAGTCATCTCCTCATCTCCTTGGTTTAGTCCAGAACACTCATCATCCAATTTCCCTCCCCTCCCCTGCCTGCCTGTCTGTCTTCCTCCATTCCTCCCTTCCCTTCTCTGCCTATTTAACTACCATGGCAACAGGTGATGTGGTAGCTCTCACAGGGATATGTCTCATTGAGGATAACAAGGCACAGCACGTGTGTGTGTATTCACACACACACACACACACACACACACACACACACACACACACACACACACACACACACACTGTGGTGGAACTCATGTGATGGGTGAAACCATCCAAAAGGTATAGCAAACAAGCCTCGCGAAAGGAACATAGAGAAAGTGTGAAAATGAGAGTAAAAGAAAGTGAGAGGTGTGGGAGAGAGGGTCAAAATAACATGATAGAGATGTAGATGAGGAGCCAAGAGTGTGACAGTGGAGCTGAAACAGATAGCACACCCACACGTCCTAACACCATCCAAGCCGCCTGTGCATATCCATCTGTTTACCACTTACATATACGCTGTTACAGCCAGCCCAAAACCCACTATTTCCAGCATTTGAGGAATCAAGCATTAGTATTTTGCAAACTGATACATACACATTACATTTCAAGGAATGAAATATATCATTTTATCATTTTACTTTTTTTTTTTACTTTTTTTTTTTTTTTACCAAAACTGGTCCAGTTTGCAAAGCATAATGGACTATGTACAAATGCATTCATATGATGAACAAATTTCCTGTTGGATATCCTTGCTCAGATGGTAATAAACACATATCTAGATTATGAGAGATCCAAATCAAAACATCAGCTTTGTAATTGACCATCAGTCGCCATCTTCTCCTTCTCTGTCTTTAACATTACATCATCACTCAGAAGGAAAAAGGAATACATGCTGTTGCTTGCAAACCCCAATGGGATAATTCAACCTCTTTCATCTGTTAACAAAATGATTAATCACAAAAATCACATGATTTTTATGACAAATGATAGCATAAAAGGTGCAGTCATGTTGATCACAAAGTGCACAACACGACTGCAGCATTTGTATGTTTCAGTTTGCAAAATAATAGTGCTTGATCAGTCCATGAAACAGTCTGTGTTCAGTGTAGATTTGAGGTGAAGTGTTCATAAATCACAGATTCTGGAAGTTGGTGAGGGAGAGGAGGTTGACTCGGACTAATTGGGTGAGCCACAGTGTGAGTTGGGTGCTGGGGTTGGGCCAGTTTTGTGAGGAATCAAAGGAAATGCATGCACACAAGCAGAAGTACACCACATGTAGATGAGCAACTCATCACCTGGTGTCCAGTGGACATATTCTTCAATTTTATCAAACTATGGAAAAAATAAAATTCTGCATTTAAAGCAGAATACAACTACTTGCAGGATGTGCAGGGCGAGTTGTGGTGAGACAGCAATATAAGCAAGCTTATTTTCTAAAATTAAAATGAAGCATGATTGCAAGTTAGAACGTCACAGAATGCAGTCTAACTGATGTGAAGAGTTTATTACGACTTTGCATTTGTATGTGAGCTATTTCGGGAGAGTTGAAAAGAGCACAATTAGAAGCACTAGAGCTCTTAATGCTCGCACTGGCCTGACCTGCAGTATGGTGAAAATGTTAGAGCTGCCTTGTGTTGAGTCGCTTTGCGTGAGAAGGGGATCAATGATGTGTGCGTGTGTTTGTGTGTATGTTAGTGTGAAGTTGGGCTTAACAGTGAGGGTTAAACACACACACACACACACACACACACACACACACACACACACACACACACACACACACACACACACACACACACACACACACACACACACACACACTTCCCAGGCTGGGTCATGGGTTCAGATTAAGACCATAAGACATGGATAACCTATATATTTATGTGTTTTATCAGAGCGGAACACCGCAGGGCTACACACCAACAAAACACACAGTCCACACAATATGTCACACACGTAGGGCAGGATGCAGAGCAACCCAAGACAGACAGAAACATCTGGAAGGTGTGGAAAGAGTGAACAACATAAGAATGAAAACAGGTGTAAGATGGACCTCCACTGTCATTAATACATCATTGATATCAGGATGGGGGTGGAGGGTGGATGGAAGGATAGAACCACAAAGGGTACAGGTGCATGACTGGATAGCTAATGTAGAGCAAAGCACTTGACAATCTCCCTGCTATACTTCAGTGCTGAATTGATTGGTCTTTTTATGATATTAGTCATAGCAGTTTACAGAAAAGATATTAGTAGTTCAAACAGGAATTCTGGACGGCAACATTTGTTGTCATACATCTTCCCTGTCTGTGTTCCACACCATCACTAATAAAGGCAAAATGCCAAACATTCGCTGGTTCCAGCTTCTCAAACGTGATGATTTGCTGCTTTTTTCTACCTGGTTTATATCACTGTAATTCAAACAACCTTTTTGGTGTGAGACTGTTGAATGCACATAAACAATCTGAAGATGTCACCTTGGGGAGTGAGGAATATTTTCATTATTGTTTGACATTTTTCAGTTGCAACGATTAACCTATTAACTGGGGAAATAATGGACACATAAGTAAATAATGAAAGGCATTATCAGTTCTAGCCCTAGTATACTTGAAAGTGATGACAGAACAAGTTAAAAAAGAAGGACATTGTAGAAAATGGATATTATTTGTGTTTTATGTTTTTTGACTTCCTACAATAACATCTAAACTATGCTGATGATGCTTACAACTGTATGTTGATCCACCATACTGAGATGGATGTTGTTGGGTTGCGGAATTCAAGTGGCACACACTGCTTCATATTGTCATGGAAACCAAGTACTATATTTACAGTGGACTACAGGGCAGTATTTGCGCAATGAAAAATCTCTCCAATCTTTCCTCAAAATCTCTCTTTACTTGGCATTGTGAGGCTGGATAAGCAGCGGTCCCAGCTATGCTGATGGGAACAGTCTGCCAAAAAACAGCACTAGGCAGTGCCTTTGTTCTGTGAATAAATAAATGATTGCTTCATTTGGGCTTGTAGCTTCAATAGACTCTGTTGGAATAAGGGCAGGATAATCAAGAGTTCAACTGAAATAAACAGGAACTTTTAAACTGAATGAGGACCTGTCTGTCTCAGCCAGAGTGAATAGGGTAATCAGCCTCTTCAGATGGCGCACACACACACACACACACAGACACACACAGACACACACAGACACACACACACCTCTATAAAAGCTAATTCTCTCTTTCGTATTCACAGACGCACAAAAGAAAAAAACACAACAGACCACACTTACACACAACAAGCCCCGAACTCTCCAGATTTGGCACACACTAACTCTCTCTGTTGTGGGGACCTGGCGGCCCCAGGGTGGCCCTTCTTGAACAGAGCAGTCTCATTTTGAAAGACAGGACCCCATAGTGAGAGAAACACAAACACCGGAGACAGTAGGGTCTAAAGACTTTACACAGCCTGTCACTCTGTCAGTATTTCCCTCTGCTTAGTCTTTGACATTCTCTTTCTGTTCAACTGCTCCACACATTTTCTTCTTTTAACACTTCATCCCTCCTTCCCTCCTGTGCAACTCATACAGTAAATCTCAGCAAAGAAAATGTTTGTTTTGATGCCATTGCTGAAAAGTATATTACTAATAGTATGTTACAAAAACTACTCCCTTTAGGCCACCTTTCTGGGGTAGGTGTTGTTATGAAACAAGTATTGTCTTATGGGATAAGAAAAGTCATTCACAATATAAATAGATATATAGATTGTTTTTGATGTATGTAAAGAACAAACCTGGTTTTATTACTCAAGGTAGGATATTAAAACAAACACAGCGACTATAGCTTTCTGTAGCCTTGTTTCTTAGCTATGTATACGTGTGACTGAGTTATTTTGCCAACAGCAGTGTAGTAGAATGAAAGAAAACCTAATGACATGTAGCAGTGCATTCTTGTTAATTCAAAAAACGACTACAGTAGACTACAGTAGTATGTAGATTTCAGATATATGCATAGAGTAAGGAAAATCTGTGCAACCTCTTAATACAGAACTTGTTCTCTTGCTTCTCAAGGCAGTATTCTTATACTTTAGCGTATAATGTACATATATAGTTGATTTTATTCTGTATCCTTTTTTTATTGTCTTTGTCTCTTTTGTTCTTGTTGTCTGTAACATTTTAATTTCCCCGGCATGGGATCAATAAAGTTTTATTTTATCTTGCTGTGCTGTCAGTCTGAATGCTGCAATAGCAAAAGAAAAAAAGTAAAAATCCTTAGGCTGCAGTGTCTCATATCATTTATACATTTAATCTCTCAGCGCTGCTTTAAAAATGTGGAGTCACTACTGCATGCAAAGGCGGGTTTTATAGTCATCAGGTCATTGAAGGGCATGTAAATGTAAATGCACTCACAATTCCCTGCCTAAACTTATTTTCTCCCCACTGATTTTGTAGGGGGCATGTAAATGTAGTGACTGACAGCTCTCCATCCCTTCATTCAGAGCTAGGGTTGCTGTCTATTTGCTTTACAAACAGTGTGCTCTATTGTGGACCAAATGAGCCCCTCTCTAGCTGACCGTTAGACCAGGGGCTCTCTAATCTCTTTCATTCCCAAGATCCAAATAACAAAGGTTGAAGTGGAATTATCCAGACAAACTCAGTGAGGTATAACGTCAGGACAGAATACCCTCAGCTGTGTAGTTTTTCTTAAACTGTATTTTTTTGTGCCACATGAAAAAAATGATCAGCTAACCCCACTACCTGAGGGGGAAAATATCAGAAAACTAAATTATTATCAGGTTATTATAATGGTAAGGTGTTATTACAATATATAGTATATGATAATACAATGCAATGCAAAACAGGTCCTTTTAACAGCAAACATTTTCACTTGTCACAATAAGAAAATCACAGGTGTTACATTAATGATGGCTCTGTTCTATTCGAGTGTCCCAGTGTGACAGTGTGTCTGCATGCACAATAGCAGGACCCTGAAAATGAAACAGCTAAATGGAATACAGCCATCATTGATTTTACTTCCTTCCTTCCAAAATGCTTATACCATCATGAACTCCAGCCTAAAAAATTACCACAGAGATGACTGAACAGCTCTCCGACATAGATTAAAAACAAAAAGACATAAGCTCTCCAACGAAGAACAATTCTGCAATATTTGATATATTGCAAGGCAATCAACTACGACACAGCAAAATGTCTTTGTAAATGAGGAAGAAAAAATACCCCTAAAAAGGCAAAAAGCAAGAATTATGTACTTATTCACTGCACTGTGGTGTCAGAGTCACAGAATTTGACAACTGAGATGACACAATGTACAAAAAGTGCATAAAGACTTTTTAGTGCCTCTTTAGCGTGCATGCGCACAAACACGAACACGCACGCACGCACGTACACACACACACGCAAACACACAAAACTGCAACTTATCCATGCCCACATCTGGTCAGTCATATTGGCAGTGTAGTGCAAAAAAAACAATAAGAAACAAATAGGAAAATTTGCTTTGACTTAACTTATTATGAAAGAATGCCAAACTAAGGTCCAGACTATGCTACTTTTGCCTTAATGATTTTAATGATTGAATAAAATTAATTTAACTCTGTTCACATAGAAGAAATAACCTGCATATCTTACACATTAATGGCAGAGAATGCCCTTTATCTCACATAAATTACACCAAAATAAGACTCCAGTGCAGAAAGCCAAATATCTACCCATTAACTCAAGGGGAAAGTCCCTCACTGAGCAGACATCTGGGCTCCAGAGTCCTCAGGCACAGCACGCCTATTTTTTTATTTATATATTTAACAAAAGACAATAATGGGCATGATGAGTTGTTCTCTGTCTCATAACTGTCTTAAGTTTTGTTTGAAGGCACAGTGCAAACACCCACTCATTTCTGCCATCTTTCTTTGTCTATAACTCCACCATAATCACTCAACACAAAAGAGCTGACACTTTAAAAAATCAATTTGTATCATTAACAAGTTATTATATATCTGGCAGATAATGTTTTAGGAAGCATCAGGCCATATGTCATTCTAATACGAACTCTGAATCCGTCAAAAAAATTGGAATCGGGGCTGCCATATCATAACGTTGGCAATAATATCAGTAGAATTTTTGATATGACAAAAAAAAAAAACAGATCCTGATAATGGCAACATTATGACTTGTTGACGCAATGTCATACCTTTACACATGGCAACCGGCATGGCTGATAAAGAAAGTAACATTGCTCCAGGGGGGAGGAGTTAGTTCCAAAAAGGAGAGCAACCACTGTTGTGTGCAAGGGGTTTGGTTACAAATGAACAGATAAACAACACACCCTGGTAACATCTAAGAAGCGCAAGAAGTCTGTAACAACAAAAGAGGGCAATACAACAAACTTATTTCAACACCTCAAGAAGAAGCATCCGGTTGAGTATAAGGGGAGCCAAAAATCCTGCGAGGAGAGCTCAGCAGCTTTTGTGAGTTCTAAATCAAGCACAAAAAATATATTGGCTCAGTATAGCAAAACTGAATCTTTGGCAAGTTCAACTCGGCATTTCATACTTTCAAGAATATCGTTGTCGCAGAAATGCCCTGAAATAGTGTGATCTTATTTTAGGCCCATATTGCTCACCCCTACTTTACAAAATACTTCTAAGAAGAACTTGACCTCAGGTTCAATCCATGTGATCAGTTCTTGGCTTGTAGTGCAGACACACAATCCTAATGATGTCATATATCCAAATCTCTGAGTCTGACATGCATGAACCTCAAACAATGTCAGAACCTACAGCACATCCTCTGGGAACCATAACATGCCGTGGCAGATGGACAGTACATGCCATATTCCTAAGTTACACACACACACACACACACACACACACACACACACACACACACACACACACACACAATCCCAAAGAAATAATTTCACTCGTCACAAAAATTCCCATTAGAAATTCATCTCCTTTCTCTTCAACTTCCCCTTCTTATGTTTCAGTCTCTCTCACCCTCTTTCCTCAGGTTTAATTGACTATTGTGGCAGATGGGATGGCGGTTGCGCTGTGGGAATCAATGTCTTTATTGTGGGACTGAGAGAGAGATTAGCAGCTAGTTAGCACTAGTGAGAGATGACAGCTGGCACTGTTAACTCCTCTGTCACTCATACAGACAGACAGACTTTCTCTCTCTCTCACTCAAACACACACACACACACACACACACACACACACACACACACACACACACACACACACACACACACAAGGTACTAGTGTACAGTTAGCCCTTAGTCAGGCTGCGTAACTATACACAAGATAAATACTGCTCTGTACCTTGACCCTGTCAGTCAAACACTGAATAAATGTGGCCAACTATGTTAATCATGCACACACACTTGGGGATAATCCGTTTTTGGTTTAGCTTGACATCTAAAAAGGAAAAAGAATATTTCCAATGTCAGTTAAAACTGAGGACTCAGTGAGGGCACAACTCCACACTATTCCAAATAGAGCGGGGCATCAAAATGTTTTTGAATCCAGGGCCTGAAAATGTCTTAACCTAGACCTTGAAGACAGCTAACAACAAAAATAAAAGTAACATGACAGCTCACTAGAATGATCCACATTGCAAAAACAGCTAAGACATGAATGCTTTGCCACTGAGGCAGAGCAAACATTCGTCATGCAATATGACCCAAATGTGACTACGACAGCTGCTGATAATAATGGCTTCAGTTTCCATAAGGCATCTGAAAAACTTCACGCTGATTTGGCAGCAGTTGTTTATTTAACTTTGTATTACAAGTAAAATCCCCCAAAACACAGATGCAGACAGACACACACAAACTGATGTTTCTGAATCATTCATCTAAACTGTCACTTGGAAGAAGACTTCTGTAGTTTACCAGAAGCCATCCTCTATTGTAGGGCAGCTTTGAAACAAGAACCGGCTCCATCAGACTGATCTTTATTAAAAAAAATAAAAATCTGATCATATGTAAGGATTTAAGCAATAGCATTGTTATACTAACCAAACATAACAGCTGAGTTGGAAAGACTTTGACATTGTCATAGACCAAAATGGTTTATCAAACAAATATCACTAGATTTCTCTTAACATTTATTTCTGTTTCACCAATAACACCTGTTAAACACAGCAGATAGAGAGAGCAGAGTGCTAAATACTTCATTTCATAAGGCTGAATTTGTTTACAAAGAACATCCAGATGTTAGCTTAGTTGAGCTGCTGTACAGCTGCCATGGACCACAGCTCCTATGCTGTCAGGGTTCAACTGATACTGCTATCAAAATAAACAGCACCATAATTTAACAGGACCAGTGGGAGCTTTTCTTATAATAGAATGCATTGACAAAAATGTGGGAATCTGGGAAATTAACTTAAAATTCTGTTTTTCCTGTTGGAAATCATTTGAATTTCCTATCGACTTAATTCTAAGTACAACATGCCAACTTGATCGAATTTCTTAATGACAATACTTGTCATACATACTTTACTTTGACAGGAATGTTTACATATGAGCACACTACAATAGCTTAGTAGTTGTCTATTTACTAAATAAAATCCTCACAATAGTGTCATTGTTTTAATGCTGTTGTTGAGTTACAGATTGCACTCTCATACCTGCACATAAACCCATGAGCATGCATGTATGGATCTGTGAAAATCTCACACACACACACACACACACACACACACACACACACACACACACACACACACACACACACACACAAGCGCACACACACACACACAAGTTGGTATTATGCAGCCGCTGTCCCATGAGAGATATTATTAAATTTCCTCAAGGGTTCCCACCAGGACTACCATGCCTGGTCAAGGCAGACCAGAGCAGGAAAAATAACAGGGCTCATGTTGCCACTCAACCATCTTCAGAAAGATGTCTCTTCCATGACTAGAGGGACTTAGGGTGTCAGTTACTTGGCTCCTTCTTCATCTGGGTCAAATCAAGTTCAACAACAGACGCTTCTTACAATCTGACACAGCGTGTTTTGACATGACACTGGGGAATTGACTTGATTTGAATATTTGCATGGTACTTAATGTGCTACGAGAATCCTATGACTCAGTCAGTGTTTTCATCCATTTAAAACATGCAGAGCAAATTCAAAATGCATGGCTGTCAATCTGGTTTTCCTAATTCCTCTACTTTCTGAAGGGGAAAAAAGGAGCGTCTGATAGCAGTGGTCCCAACAGTCTCCTACACAACACATTTTGACATGAGAAAATGTTCCATCTTCTGTGATTACATATTCAGAGCAGCATAGATAATTTTAGCTTGATCCTTTGGCTGACATTCATCTGGTTTTGACATGGGAAAATATTAACTCAACATTAACTAAAAATAAAAAATAAAAATCCCACAAGATTAACATGCAACAGGCACAGCCAACACTGTCCTTGTCCAAATTCATCCGCTTTTCAACAGGGTTAATTCAATACTGCCAACTATGAACAGCTGGAGGCACATTTAATTCAACTAACTGTATTTGTTATCCTCCTCTCTTCTGCAGAGTATAAACCACAGTTGATACATGGTCGCCAAAACACGGGGAAAACTATGACAATCATGCATCGTGGAAGAATGAAGACACACAGAAACAAGACAATCTTATTGTCTGGAGATTAAAAGAACTCAACCTGACTTTCCCACTAAAACAAGCTGTGCCTTATCCCTATAAAGATGTCTTTGTGCTTATTGTTTGTTTGGAATAAATTAACTTCTTTTATAGGAAATTACTAGGTAGCTGTACAGTAGTTTAGTACTGTACAACTAAGACACCCAAACATCCTGAATACAGTGCAATACGTAACCTTTGATAGTAACGAATACTTGCTGCAAACAGGTAATTATGGTCTAGTTATTGAGCAACACCTTGCTCTGTGCTCTTTCTCCCTCTCTTGGGAGTCACAAAGGAAAAGAGAGGTAACATGATATAGATGGATAGTGAATGTCTACTATTGCACTCAGACAGTGTGCAACACAGCACTTTTGCCCCCTTTTTAGTTAAAACCCTCACACTAAAAATATTTCTCTGGCAGTATCAGACACGAAATCACCTAATTGTTTTCTGTTTTAAAAGTTCTTCCACTGCTGCAGCTCAGATAGCACTTCCTGTCTGTCAGCTACTGCTCACACTTGAGAAAGGTCATGAGTGTCTGGGTAAGTCCATAGGCATTCATCTAAGTCTACATGGAACAGTAACATGTAGTGAGAAGATGGAGCTGTAACATGAGGAGCGTAGCTCGACTCTCGTCTTTTCTCAACTGTGCCACCACTCCTGTGAACTCCTTGATATTCCATGCTTGTGTGAAAGCCACTTCACCCACAAGTGTGGCTTCGCGTATCCAATTTGTTCTACTATAGTCAACAGATAATGTGTTTTTAGGCATCTATTTAAAAGCAACTGATTTGTCTCTCCGTGTAAAACAAGGCCTCTGCTTTGTTTCTGTGCAAACCATCTCCGTGTACTCTGACAATAAAAGACAGGAATGATATACTGGTTGATAGCTTGTATAGTGCTATGTATGCAGAGGATGCAAAAAGTCTCAGAAATGAACTGACTTCAATTATTAACACAGAATTCAAATTACAACACTGCCTTGATTAAGTACATACTGTAAAAGCACAAATTTGCCTATGGTGAATTAATTCAAGCTATATTAACAAGAGTGTAACATCTTTTGACCTGAGGCAACAACATTTGTGGTGACATTTACTTAAAAATTTTCCTTTACTTTATTATCTGAGCCATCCTAGTCTCTTACACCGTCTCTTTACATTGTACGTGAAGTCCCTTTGTCCTCTGCAGGTGCATGACACTACAGTGTGAAACTCTGCAGACTGTCGCTTTGTAGTTGTTTACAATTTCTGCACCTTGTCACCAAGACAAAGACCTCTGTGTTTGCTTTAAGCGGTTACTTAATGTTTGATTCCTGTCACAATTTTAAAACCTACCACAATACAGTTGAGAGCACTGCAACATACGTACATTTTTTTACAAGCAATATGTAATTCTACCTCTGTCTCATTCATGGCAGTAGCTATCAAATTTCCCCATGTGCACCGACACAAACACATACACACACACACACATACACACACACACACACACACACACACACACACACACACACACACACACACATAGACAAAGCATTCACTGCCTGAATGACACACAACAACACACAAACAACCTACCTCCATGGCGAGCGCAGCTGTTTGCTGGTCGTAGTGATTCAGTAGATTGGGCATAAAGGTGGTGTTGTAAGGCAGATCCTGGCACATTCTTAGTCTGATGGGCTCACAGCTAAACTCGCTGTGGCTCTCTATGGACGCCATATGAATGGACATAGCAGGTGTAACCAGGGAAAAGAGGAGCAGGAAGATGGGGATGAGGAGGAAGGAAAAACAGACAGGAACTCGTTGCCTGCAGTAGATTGGTGTATTTTTTGAAAACCATTCTCTCATACATCCTCTTCCAACAGGTGCTTGCATCTTAATGTTAGACATTTCTCCACAGTGGCTCAGACTGATGACTTAATCATTACCAAGACAACCATTGGACGGTCCCGAAGACATGGAGCAATTGATTTTAAAGCTTCTAGATTGAGTCAATTTTTAATGTCAGTGGGGGAGGTAAAAGCAAGAAATCCACAAGGCTAGTACGCTCTGCATTACGCACCCTCAACGGCACATGTGGTGGGGTCCCTGTTCATCTGCAGGCCATGAATGAAGCTGCTCTTTGTGTCAAGTCTTCAAATTGGCTAGCCATTGTAGTATTTGCTCTTCTTGTACAGTGCCTCAGAATGTGATTTTAAATGCACTGACGCGAAGTGTTCATTAAAAAAAAAAAATTATATGGTTTCTCTCCACCTCCTGGTAATGCCCTGGTCAAGGACAGATTCCCCTTGCTCCGTCCACAGCATGTCTCTGAGATAACAGCTCGTCCATCAGCCATCTGCTGGACGTCTCCTCTGGGTTGCTGTACGTCTCCTTCTTCCACTCTCTTGCCCTCTATTTGTCTCCTCTCACTCGATTTCCAGTCTTCTTTCAGAGAAACATCTGAAGTCGAGCCTTCGGTATCTGCAAGACACAAAATCCTGCCTTTCACATTCAACTGCCACCTTGGAGTGCATCCATCAAGCAGGTCCTGCAGGTTTAAACACACAAAGAAGAAAGGCCTAATGGTCAAACAAGCAGAGTGGGCTTGCCTGGAATAAAGTTGTTCTGCCACTGGTATTGTCTCTGATCAGCCACACCCTTGTTCCTATACAAGTCAGGATTAAAACATCCGATGAAATCTACACCACCTCATTAGTTGTAGGCAGTATGTTAACGCGCTTAACAAGAAAAACTGCCTTCGAGCAATAAATTGACCTGCAAATTCTCGTCACCTTGTGCCAGCGGGGTCACGCACAGTTTACGCTGCAGACTGCTGAAAACGTGTTCAAAGCAAACCGCAGCGACGACCTGGAGCAGCTTTAAAGCCGTTAATGTGAGCGATCCCCCTGCGACGATCAGACGCTCCCCCGCTCTCATGTTTGTGTGAGGTTGGCCGGGCAACAGTAGCGTTCCCCCGCGATGTTTCACACTCTGCGCCCCGTTCTCTTTACGGTTGACCACAGTACACAGTAAACTTTAGAAATAAGCTCCGGTGGTATGCTATCGAAATAAAAGAGCAAATGACGGTATTGATTTATCGCGTTTTAATTTACACCTGCGTCAAACTGCTCCCAGACGACCGTTAGACACGAGCTAACTTGCGTGACGGCACTAATAGCTCAGTTAGCTAGCGCTGACATTAAACTGACAACGTTAAATTGTACTGAACACCTCCGTAACGTCAACCGTCCGCCGGTTACAGGGCAACAATCCGTAACGTTAGCGCTCTTTTGAGCAGAACCCGGCTCGTTTTAGAAAGCACAGACCTGTGAAAAGGTAGGCTTCAGTGAGGCATCTTCGCTGCGCTGAAGCAACAATCACCCACGGCGACACGCCAGGATCTCAGCGCGAGAGCGGTTATCAATCTTGGGAGCTGCGTGTGCGTTTGTCACCGCGGCGTCCTCAGCCCAGCAGCGCGCCGTTCGTGCACGGGATTCATTTAAAAAGCAATTGTGGCCGCCTGTCTGCTTTTCCGACAAGAGCAGATGAAATGAATCGCATAGTTCATTTCTAACGTTACCACTCTAATTGCCTTACCTTGTGTGTGGAATAAGGAGCGGCTCCGCTCACTGCACCACTTCGTTGTTCCGCTGTTTGCAGCTGGTCGCCTGCAACATGCAGCCCGCACGTCGTGCCCGCGGATTCATCGTGACCGCGCAGAGACAGGACGAAATTGGCCCCTCCGGACGCTGCATGCTGTTGTGGTCTTACTGTGTATAAAAAATGTGACTTAATGCTGATAGACATGTGTGATGGGTACACAATATGTTGGCGGGAGCACTGTGTGAGTGTGTGCATGTTAGGCCTTTGTGTCCTGGATGGATGTGGAGTCTTTGATTGATTTCTAGGGGTGATAGGGAGTTTATTTGTGAATGTAAATGATCATATTCACCTTAATATGACGTTCAGATTTTATGAGTGTACTTTTACATTTTAAGACATACATAAAGCTAAACACAGCTTGTGTGAACACAGTACATTGTTTGAGCTTCTCACTTATGTACTGAAAAATCAAAGGCTCTAGAGCCACTAAGGGTTCAGCATCAATCTCAAGGTCACATGGAGGCTATGTAGTAATCAAATGGGATCCAGCCCAGGACCCCACCTCACATTACAGTCTCCCTGTGATGCATGACGGACAGGCAAAAACTAAAAGCAGGAAAATATCAAAAGATAACATTATCAAAATCTTTAATAAAAATCATACATTTAATGAATGCACTGCTAGAAAATCATAAAGCAAATAATGAAATGTACAGTACATCCACATTTGTCACAAACTCCTCTAGCACCTGTGAGAGAGTTTACAGCTTGGCTGAATCAGGGGAAAGATGAGTGATGACACTGGTGTTGTGCCACCAGGCTGTCCTGGTTGCACAACACCACTACATTTAATGACAGCTTTTCAGTTCAGTCGATTTTAAGAAATAACACAGCTAATTTTATCCCTGATCATCTAAGTAATAGCACATACCCTTTCACAAATGAGTAATTTGTTGATATTATTTTAAATGGTTGATTATTGAAATAAAGTACAGAATTGTGATAAAATGTATACATGGACTACATTCCGCATAAACCTCCATTACTGATGCCAGCAGATCATTCCAGTATCACAACGTACGACAATATGCTTGCTGTAATATCTTCACACACCTATACTCTTACCTCTTGTGATTTCAAATACAAATTTCATGAGTCTGCAGCGTGACATCACTGTCATACTGACTGAAACGGCCAAACAGACTTGTTGTGATTGTATCAGTCAACGCTATGTCAATATTTATCCCTTAAAGCCTGAGGATTAGCATTGCGTGCTATGATTCCTTTCCACACAATTGAGCACGGCGCTAGATTAACTGTTTCATGGCTGATCTGATCTTCTCTGCCGTTAAATTGTGGGGGGTCTGTGTCAGCTGAGAGGCAGCTGGCCTACATACTGCTTTAACCTCTTTCTATGAGCCCACTTGACATTTAACCACAGTATTCTGTACTTACACGAATGCCCTCAGTCCACACACAGCAATCCAGATTATTTTCCTGTCCTTTCTTTTTAACATGATGCTGCATTTTAGGAGTCTGAACAGAAAAAAAGATTTATTATTATTTAATTTGCTATTTTAGTTTCTCCATTGTAATTTTCTCACTGCATATGTTTGTGACAAAAGCAACAAACAAGTATATTAAGCATAATTTTAGGAAGTTCAACAAATTCTAGCACAAAACTGACAAACAGTGATGTGGTCAGAGAAAATCACATCATTGATGTGATCAGAGAAAATTTTTAAACAAAAATTAGCAAAATGTTGAAAAAAAAACAGAAAATGTAGTACAGTTGCTGTTCCTCTGGTGTGTTCAACTAGTCACTAACTGCATTTATTATCTAATAATACAAATTATTGTCAAGAAGTGCAAATTAGCATGGCCAATATATTTTGAAGCCAAGTAATGTATACCTACATAATACTAAATATTTTGTATTTTAAACATATCACACAGTTTACATGATATGACTCCACACTACAATTTAATAAAGTCCATAAGCAGAAAAATGAGTCTGTGTGGGCGTTAAATGTAGACAAACACTGATGAGCATGGTTTCTTAAATGCATTTCAGATGCAACGAAGTGGTTCTGAATCTCGACAAACAATAAAATATTAAAAACATTTGCAGTTAAAAAAAACGTTTTGCTGAAATGTGAGTTCATAGAAGCTAAAATACATCTTAATGCAGCTAAAATAATCAAACATATTTTTAGTAAATAAAAAAAGTACTTTCTTCATAAACGAAGGTTTCTTCAAACTGAAAGAACTGCTGAACCCCAGCAGTCGTAGATGGATCCTGATAAGACAACATTTCTATCTCCTTGTAGCTTCCACATACGTATATGCACACTGAATCCCAATATCTGCACAACAGGAGCTCAACTTTGGAATGCACCCACTGAAACAAACGTTTTGTTTTATGATGAAATGTCACTGTTCATGAATTTGCCACTGATGGGTTTCATCAGGTACGACCCAAATGTATTCTGCTCACAGCTTCAGCCACATGATAAACTGTTTGGTTTATAAAGGAAAGCAAATAGAGCCATTTGGTGACCCATCTGTGAATCGAGGTGCGTGGCTAAATGATAAAACAAAGCAAAAACCAGTTTCCTCAAACTGATTTCACTCCTGTTCCACAGTGACACTGCTAGTCTCTACACAGGTGTTACAATGCCTTTTGGGATTGAGCCGTGCTTGTCTACGCACAGTGGTGTCCTTCCTGCTCAGTTAGACGTCAGAATTCAAGCGCTGTCTAATCAGGCGGTGGCTGTGCGCGGAGTCCCCAGCGTCTGCCTCCAACTAGAAGACAGAATGGAAGTGTAAGGGCTGTGTTACAGGGCTTGTATGTTCTCCAGACATAGCATGATAGACCAAGTGGGACTAGATAAGTGTGGATGAAGTGCATGTGTGTGTGCAAGTCTGAGTCAAATGGAGATTCAGATACACAGCACAGCTACACCCCTGCAGCATACCTACCCGCCCCCACAACAAAGACACACACGCACCTGCTCTTTGATGTAGCTGTTCCCACAGGGTGCCAGCCCTCTGAGAGCCAATCCAATGACGAAGCACCAGACAGACAGTCCAGACTCAACCGCTGCCAGCACAGCAGAGGGGATCCACAGCGCCAAGGTGGTGTCCTGAGAGGCAGGAAGCAAAGCAAGTAAAACTGCAAAGTTCAACATTTCTCCCGTGATGCTTTTATTAAGTTTCATGCCTCAAAAGTTGCAGACAAAAAAAGCAAATTGAGGAGAGAAAGAGGGAAAAGTGAGTGAGGTGGACATTTTGAAAGAGAGGGTTCAGACTCACAAAGATTCGTGTCGTATCAAAGGGGCATCTGGCACTGACAGGTGACCGAGCGTTGATGGGCACCAGCGTGTCATTGCACCCCAGCATCAGGCCCTGCCCGTTGTGGGCAACAGTGATACTAATGGCCAAGAGGAGCCCAACGCAGGTTGCTGCTGAGAGCAGGGCGTTCAGGAATGAGGTGATGAGGAGTCCTACTTGCTGGAGACACATTATCATATAAGAATAGAAGCGGAGGTAACTATGGAGCAGACACAGCATGAATGAATGAAGTGATCATATCAGTAGTCGAAAACAAATTATATTCTTACCAGTTTTATCAAACGAAGGTTCCGTGACACCAAGATGGCAATAATCCCGGTGGTAATGTTCTGTGAGTTTCAAATGACAAGATGATTGTTTCAGCTTCACATTGATTTGGCACCAAGTAGGGCTTACTAAATTATGTGCTGCAAGTAGTAATCCTGGCCCAAGGATGTGAAGCTGCATTTTTTCATTGGGGTTCCAGGCTAAGAAGACTTCAGACGCAAAGAAAGAAATGCTTCTTTAACTAATGACTGTAAGTAGGAGATCACCAATGAAAAGCGGTGCCAGTAAGATATATTTTCTAACTTGTCATTTTGTTCTGTCCATATTACCTGTAAACCCTGTAATAGCCTGTGTCGAGTACCTGGTATGGAGCACACATCAAAGAAATGTGACATCAACACCATCTCATCATCAACAGCTGCTGGTCTATCTGATACCTCAACATAATGAAGCCTGCCCTCGAGCAACTAGAGCAAGAGTTTGAAAAACCAGCTCTCCTATGATAGACAAGTTCAGTCTTGATTACTGAGGAAAGTACACAACACTGTACCGAGCTAACAGTACAAATCACTTTTTTATGTTTATTTTAAGTGAATATATAGACACAGGAAGTCACAGGGGTGAATCCATCACTGATGCTGATGGTAAAAAGTAGATTTGGCTATGAAACAGAGGATGAATGTCTTAACTACTGACTCACCAGCAGGCCAGAGGTGACAGAGATGATGTTGGCTACAGTGTACTCAGTGGAGACATGCTGGGTGGGTTTGGAAATGTGGCGGAGGACACTGCCATGGACAATTGCTCCAAGGATGAAGTTAATATGGCCGATCAGGATGAGAGCTAATCCTTTTCTCATCACCCTTCTTGGCCCTTTGTCTTTATCTGGATGTCAGAAATACAAAAAATACTTAACACAGCTTCTCAAAAAATGTAGATATATCTGTTTCTATGCATTCTGTGCTACCTTGCACACATATTGTACACAAGCAAAAACAAGCTTTTGCCATCACAACACTGATACTGGATTTTTTACTGACATTAATATTTGAGAGTTTAAAAAGTCAATTAACCATATATCTGCTCTCTGGTGGTCAAACTATGTAATGGCAACACTGATTCTAAATGACCTCGAATCTAATTTAGCAAGTCTGTGCTGCAGCCTCTTGTTACTTAAAGGCTGGCATGTGCACAGATATCCATACATCTGCAATAAGCAAACATCTCCGGGTTGAGTGTGGCTCTATTATGTGTGTGCATCTCTGATGACAGATTAGATATTATTAATATTGTGGATATTATGCCAATTCTCCTCATCTGAATGACTTCTTTGTTATAAAGGACTTCCTATAAAGGATTTCTGACATACTGTATATTTATGTGTACATACATTTTAGAGATGCAATTATTAATTGATTAATTGTTAACTATAAATCAATTGGCAACAATTTTGAAAATGAATTATTCGGGTTGAGTCATTTTTTTCGAGAAAAAAGGCCAAAATTCTCTAATTCCAGCTCTTAAATTTGAATATTTCAGGATTTCTTTAAACGGAATATCTTTGGGTTGTGGACAAAACAAGACATCTGACAACATCATCTTGGGAGCTATGGGAAACACTGACGGATATTTTTCACCATTTTCTAACATTTTACAGACCAAACAAGTAATCGATTAATCGGAAATATTGTTAGTTAATACATTCATGCTTACATTTATTACATGCTCATCATGTACATGTATATCACCCAACGTCAAAAGGCCTTTATTTTTTGAATATGCTTGACCTTATTCATGAATGTATAAACTATAAGATGAAGCTAAATGATTGGACCATGACAGCAGTCCGACTTATGATTTGCATATGACAAGGAAGTCATAGGCTATAGATGTATACACATACATCACAAAAAATATCAGCAACAAATGAATTAACTGTACAAATTCATGAATGATCCTTTTCTTTCTGAGACTCACACGTGCGCACCTGTTAACACAGTAGGTCGCTTTGGCTTTATTATTCTACAGTTCACTGCGAAGGGATGGCCAAATGCATTTGCATAGAAAGACTGCGCTCACACTCACTGTGTACTGGGTGAGTAACAGAGGGGGGAGGAAGCACTGAAGCCACAAGCGATTCTGTTATAACCTTCAAATTATTGATCTCCTGCCAGTCTCTCTACAGCTCAATTCCTCTACAGATGAACCAGAGTAATTCCTGTTATACAATCAGTAATACATGTCACATATGCGACGGTTTCAAAACGAAACCCACCTGCAGGCCTGCGGTCGCTTACACCTGTGGAGGGAAAACTAGCGGCGCACACATCAAACCCTGCAGCTTTACTGAGCGCGTGCGAGTAGTTTTTCAGGAACAATAAAAATGTAACATCGAAGTAACTCACCGAAAGTGCACATCTCTCTGCTGGGTCACAAGCCTCGCTTTGAAGAAATCAGTGGCCGCAATTCTCAAGCACCTCTTCAACAACAGACAAACTCCAACTTCCCTCTGTCCACTTCCTGTATGACGTCAGGAAACTCACCTTGACTTACCTGCGGCTCGCTGGACGTCGAGGGGTGCAACACAACAGCCACTCTAGATTTGCTAAAAGCGTCTTTGTTGTGTTATTCTCACATTGAAATAATCTATATATAAGAAGAATTAAAATAAATAACTTTCTTTGAGACCTGGTAAAAATAAAGTGATGCATTTCACACATTTATTTGAAAGAACACTCATACAGTCAGTTTTTCAGGATACATGTCTCACACATTTACTGACATTCATGACATATACAAAATATAAGACTGTCCAAATGTAACCAAGAGATCCTTGTAACGGTGACAGTCTAAAGCTGTCCACCCTTTTTCATTATCTAATAAGCAGTTTGGACACCACCAATACTTTGAGAGAGAGATAGATAGAGAGAGAGAGAGAGAGAGAGAGAGAGAGAGAGAGAGAGAGAGAGAGAGAGACAGACAGACAGAGAGACAGACAGAGAGAGCTGCTCTGGTGATCACATTGGTTGGTTTTCACCACTTCTCTGTTCAAGAAGAGGTGTGCTTACATTCTCCTGGCTGACTTTAAAAACACATCTTTGGAATATACAATCTTAAGAGTTCACAAACAGACCAACAGCGGAAACTTAAGTAAACAATGCATTAAGAAGGACTAATGTACAGCAAAAAAATGCTGACTGGAACACAACAGAAGCCTGAATACACTTGAAAAACACAGGAGAAATATCTGACAGGAGATCACAGGATTAATATGATCTCAAAAGTGAGGTGAACGATTGAACATTATAACTCAATGACCAGCATCAGAGGAAGTCTCTGCCTGCAAGCTCATACAGCAGCAGTTCAATTAAATCGGTGGTTATTAAACATAATGTATAATCTCAATAAAATTATTTAAAACTGTTTAATTTATTGCATCCAATAGTATCTGCTGCCTTGTTATACAGAGAATGTGATATTATCTTAATGCCTGTTCATATCCTGAACTGTATGAGCTTTCAGACACAGTAGTACCAGTAGTCCACAAAGAGTTCTGAGCCAAAATGTCACATGCAACTCCCTGATCTCAATACAAGTCTAGACTAGACCAGCATGATGTATTGAGCTTCAACCCACCCAGTCCCAGTCTTACTAAATGGTGATCAAATGAAAATAGCAGAAACAGAAACAAAAAAAGTTGTGTATTGGCTCAGACTCTCAACAATGTGGTGTCCTTCTGAAATCAGAGTAAACAAAAAGGGGAGGAAAACTCATGACATACAGTATCTATGACATAAATAAAACACATGACGCTCTCACACAGGTGTATCAGGAATAGGTCCTCTTTCTACAGCATATGGCAGCCGAGTTCAGTACAAGTCTCACATGAATGAATTTTAAAGGCTGAGTAGCATGTGTGAACCCAACAAGCAGCAAATGGTATGAATAAAATAAAAACAAACTGAGAAAAGAGGACTTGAAGGCAAGTGCGTGGGCTTAGAATAAGGCAAAGAGTTGAGCAAAATATAAAAACAAACACACACAAATTCAGTAACACTGAGTTCACAGTACCTCAAAGTAACCAGCTATTCATTTTTCCAGAGGCAATTGGCATGATTCCCACCCAAAATGTGATGTGCAGTGGTGCACATGCATTTCATTCTGTATCAAAGGCTTTTTATAAATATTAGTCATGGGTATTTGTCTTTTATAAAGTCAAGTGAGAAAGTTGCATCTCTGCCAATCAGTTTTCAAATGATTACATACATTCAACCTGATAGGTGAAGGCTAGTCGAACACATCACAAAACGAGCAATGAGCTGGGAATGTTCAGTCATATGAGGCAAAACAAAAAGGAGTCAAATGAGAGGGGGAGCCATGTGGTGTGACATAAGGATCCAGAAAGACTTGCTTAATATGTAAAATTTTCTTTGGGTAAAAGTTGACCCCTTTATCTCTAGGGAAGCTATCGTTCTGCTGTGGTCAACAGGTGTAGAGCCGACCATTAAAATGAAGGAGAAGTGAGTTAGGATGTGGTGTGACTCCTGTGAAAGCCTGAATCAGTCTTGATTATGTTTTAGATTCACCCTGACACAAACAGGCCAGACAACTCAAAATGTAAACACCTCACACTACAATACAACTGTGCACTTGAGAAAAAGCGGGTTTCAACACGAAGCTGCAAGTAATCTAGTCAGTATCGAGGGATGTACTGTGATGGGTTAGCATTGTATGTTGAGCCTAAATTCAGAGTTTTCAATGAATCAGTTAGTTTCAGATTTAAATCAGCTATAAAAGTGCACCTCTTTCACTAATTCTTTTCCTGATGATATTTCCAATGAGTGATTAAGATTGTCAGGAATACTGAGGGAACAGGTTAAATACACAAACTTGCCGAGCTGTACGTTAGCAATGAACAACGCTGGAATTACAGCAGTACCAACTGTAATATTAACATTTAAATTTTACACAGCATATCATCCACACACCAAAAGAATGATGACGGCACAGCAACTATAGACCACTTTACATTATGTTTTTATGCTTGGTCCAGATTTGTTGCCATGCCTGTTTGACACTGCTGGTACTGCAGCTAATAGAACACTGAATAGAAAATTGATTGGTCGATTGGTGTTTTTTTCACAGATAATATTCAGTCAATAGAATTAATTTCACTTTGATCTGGACTAAAATGAAAGTGATTTCCATGTATCCTCCATCGGACAGTGTCAGACCTAAATGTAACTATTGAGTATAATGATTAAAATATGCTGTGTCAAGTTTAATTAAGAGCTCTACAATGTGCAATTGTCACATTAGAAATAAACAGGAGGCACTGAGAGAGCATTGATTGAAGTAGGCGACACATGATTGGTTCATTTTGTGTGGAAGTTAACTCAACACATACAGAGACTGATTAAGAAAACCTATGTTAACATCTCTGACCAGGTTTTAAAGAAAGCCTGGCTATGCCGAACCTACTTCATAGTACACCCCCCTGTTGTGATTGTGTCTGTTGCAGCATTAATGAGGTCCACCTTTCAATCATATGTAACAGCCAACTTAGTAGCCAAATAATTTAAAAGTATTCCACACATACTATATATACGTATGTTCTGACTTGTAAAATAAAAATGTGAAATCACTCTAGGTGGCTTCTTTAAAGTCACCTGGACTCTAAAATTGGCTTTAAGTTCAAGGTTTTCTGTGCTATTGGGAAGTTTCCATCCCTAATGCAAATGAAAAACCTACCCTTAGTAGAAAAGACATAAAAAACTAAACACAGACACTGAGTTAAGCAATCAAAAAGAACATGTAATGGGGTTTAGAGAGTGTACTCATGACACAGTGTGTAATGTGCTGAGAAACTGTCACTAGTGAAGAGCTTGGCTGAATGTTTCTTCTAGTAGAGAGGCTATTTTGTTTTGGTCCACCTGTGAAGAGAACAACAAACATCTTCAGTAATCTAGGACATTACAAAAGATACACCATTCTTTTAGATAGTGGAGATGTCATGGAGACAATACAGTACAGTAAAGGCAAGGCATAAAACTGAAATCCATTAAGAGGACTAAGTCATACAGACAAAAGTCTATATATACCCTCGCCCACAGATATGTGAAGTGACTATACAACATTAACATGTGTAGGCGAGTGGGCACATGAGTACATATGTAGCAGTAAATGTGAGAAGGCTCTTGAGGGGAAAGTGTGTATGTAGGAGAGGCAGGGGTCACCTCACCTTTTGAAAGCAACAGAAACTTTCACAGAGTTCAGTACAAAAATAGCGCACTCAGAATCACCCACACATGCACACACACGCAATATGTGAATCTCTCTTTAACACCCACCTCACTGATTAGGCCCAGCTCCACCAACTCTGCAGCCAACTCTTGAACATTCTCATCTGAAACACACATCAGCACAGTTGGTAGAAGTAATCCATAGACATGTAACATCACCATCACATCAACTCTACCACTCACTATCTCCGAATGAGTTATGCTAATACTATAACACACACACAAACACACACAGGCAGGCACGCATGCACACACACACACACACACGCACACGCACACGCACAAAAAATCTGCAGCCGAAAAAGGGTCAGGTTTAGGGTACACACACCATTCAGAAATTATAGTCCAGATGCTGCTTTTAAACCCATATCCCACCTTAAACACATTAAAATTCTGTTGTTTGGCAGTGCCATATTTATATTCCTGTGGACATCGAGCAAAGTGTTCATTAAGTGATATCCAATACAGCTGAAAGGACAGAACGGGACTTATCTGGCAGTAAAATGAAAAAGCCAACATGTTTCAACAAGCATGGTCTTCATTAGGGCATGATCTGTTAAAACATGTTTGCTTTTTAAATGCTCCTCTTTAGCCCTGCTGTTAAAGGCTTAATGATTTAATGGAAGCTCATAAGCCCATTCTTCTTTTCTCAGTTTCAGAGTACCCAGAACTGGAACTCTGGGCTGATATTTATACCTTTTCCAATGCTCTAATGAGCTCAAAAATCCAACAGTAAATTTCAGGTAAGACCTCTTTCAAGAATCCATATTCAACAATTAAGCAAGAAGAAATCTATCTTGGAAAAGGGAAGGATTAAGACTTTTCCACCAACAGTAGTGCCAATAATGTAATGCTGTCACAATGCAGCTGCATAACATTTTTTTAACATTTCGTTTTATAAAAGAACTCCAGCTCTTACTGTGCTACTCCCCTGACTTTCACATTACATGAAAGACGTGCAAGAACTCAGTCTACCTGAGTATATGAATGAAAGTATACGGCAGGCTGAGGGAAAGTTAGTACATAAAAAACGGAATTGTAGTGAACTACAAAAGGCATCAACCAAAGTCTAAACAAACTATATGCAAGGTTATATAAAATATAGAGATATAAGGAATGCTGAATTTTACCTGACTAAAACATCAGGAAAATACACAAAAAACAAACCAGCTCAGAATTGATAATATAAAAACCTTTGACGCCTACTTTCTCCGGAAAACTTTAACATACATCTACTTAAACCTCGTTTCAGTATCTGTTTTTTTAGATTAATTAATAGTATTTTATCTAAGTGCTTTTTACTACTGGTTTAGCAACCAACCCAAATTAAGACATTCTTTGCATGTGCCTAACGAACAGTGGAGTTGTCATGGTCCAACGATTTTTAATAACCTGGCTGTCAATTCACAACCGTATGAGGAATGTGGCCGGGACAAGAAAAACAAGTAGAGGACATGGCTCATTCAACAGCTTTGACATTAAGAAAATAAAAACACTGGCAGCCCACAGCTATTGATATTGGAGCAGAGAGAGGCTTCCTTGCTTGTTTCCGTTTAGTGCTGTCAAATAATTACTACTTGGTTTTGAGGAAAAAACAGCCTTCAATTGTGAACGCATTGGAGCAGGGAGAGCCACGCTAAGGAATTTAAGTGGCTAGTTTAGCTAGTGACACCGCATGGAGTAAGTTTGGACTTTGGTGTGTTGATAAGGAAAGCTTTAAAGAATATCCCCTGATATCAGCAGGAGGGACTCTTTTCAAAGTGTACAGGGTGTGTCTACGAGACAGACTAGCAACAAGAATTTACAGTGTGTGCCAGTGAGAGTGTACAAGAGAAGACATATGATGTGAGAAATAGTGGGATAGAAAAAGAGCAGAAGAGATAAGTCAATTGAGTGTGTGTGAGAGAGTGAGAGAGAGAGAGAGAGTGTGAGAGAGTGTGTGTGTGTGTGAATGAGACAGGGAGATGAAAGCCTGGGAAGAGATGGTCAAATCTTGACATAGGAGGTGACAGCTGTCAGCTGCAGCGTTTCACAGGCCAGGCATTCCCCACACGCCTGCAACATTATACATGCCTACCATACCTGTGTGTGCATGTGCACACTGGATCATACTGCCTACATTATTCTGACCACTGCAACAGTTGTGTTGTATGTTCCTCTCTTGTTCGCCTTCCTTTGGTCTAGTATGTTGCACAGCACTGAGCTGAGAATCCAGATTCAAAAGAATGAATTCACTTCAGTAGGTTTTTAAGTATGTAAAAAGTGAAAGAAGTAAAAAATTCTGAATTTGTCAATAATTGTTAATGTTGAAAAAAAACCAAAAATTCAAGAATACAATCCAAATAAATTTGTCCAAAATAGAGGTGAAAGGTTTTCATGACACATAAGCAGCAGTCAGTCTCCCTGCCTAAAATAGTCCTGCATACTGCATTTAGTGACGCCATCTGAGTTTCAGGCTCTGTCTGGAGACTCACTCTCACTTTCCTACATGCCTAAATGCATACATATGGAGAGAAGCTGCATATTAAAAGTCTGTGTGTGGTAAAACAGTACAGTGGATGATGCCATCCAGTAATTAATACAGACACAATCATATAATTAGAATTACATTTGACCTCTTGTCAAATGTAAAACTAACATTAACCCTACACCCGAGCTGTAAACCTTCCTGATCAGAAGGTGTAAAAAAAAAAATACACCCGCATGTACACACGGCACTCCCTCCCAAGTTCTATAAGGCAAGTACTGTATGCTGTTGATATTTTACACACAAGTGACAAGACTAGATGACACACACACACATACACTGTAACAAACATATGACAGAATGGCCTCTAATAGTCTTATTAACACCATTAAATGATAGTCTTATTGCAGGATCCACTATAATGTTGATAACATGTCAAAGGTTGCTCCTCTGTTTTGTTTGAGTACCCAATAGTGTGCCCAAATTCAACATCCCAGCTGACTTTTGATGGAATGAAACTTAAGGATGTGGGTGCACCATCTATCTATCTATCTATCTATCTATCTATCTATCTTTAAGATCAGGGTGAGTAAGTGTCAGTATGTGACAGAGGAAGTGGTCTTACGAGGTAACATGTCACAGCTTAGATGTCTATTCAACTTATCCTCCAGTTTCAGCAGCAATGTTAGCTAAAAAGAGAACAACAGACAGACAATGGACAGAATTAGGTTTATTATTTTACTTTTGTATAGCTAGAAAATACCCAAATGGCTGGACTGATATCTTGTTGGTCAATGAGGAAAACATATATGTTGCATTTTGAATTGGTTAGAATATAAACGATCAAATTCTAAATATTACTATAGAGACTTACATGATACTTTGCTCCCTCCTCGACAGGTTCAATGTTACACTGCATATGAATGACCTGCAGAAGAAATATCAAAATGTAAATACATCCCCCATTCCAAACAAGATGGGCAGCTGTGTAAAAAAATAATTCAGAACAGAATGTAAACACTTGCAAATACACTGTGTTTCCAACAAAGTGCTCCCAAACCCACGAGGTAAAGTCCTTTATACCAGGGGTCCTCAACTACATTTGTCCAAAGGCCAGAATTTCTCTAAGCAGACACTGTGTGGGCTGGACATTCAATGCATAAATAAATAAATAAAAAAAAAAAAGACAACACAGCCTTCATCAGGACTCAGACCTAACCAGGGTATCTGGAGATCTGCATAGGCGTGCTAACTTATTGGCTTTTGTTCTTGGGAATCAGGAGAAAGTTCCAGAGTAGAGTGTGGCTGTCCCTTAACCATAGTAACACTGCCTGTGCACAGTGCAGAGAAGGAGAGACGCTGCTGCCAGAAGAGCAGTGAAGTGAAGTTGTTGAGGTAAAACATTAAATATAATGTCTTTGTGCTGTTTCCAACTGTGTATATGTCAAAAAAGATCAGTTAAATATCACATTCTGTTTTATTTATGTTTTACACAGACACACAACTTTTTGGAAATCGGGGTTGTATTAATGGTTCTCAACTAGTGTTGGTACTTCACTTCTGCAAATACATGCAGGATATATCTTGATTCAGTGGCTGATCATGAAAATGAAGAAAGTTAGCATCAGGATGATTACTTGTGGAATTACACCCCTGTGACTGTATTTTCTTTTTGTTATATGCATTATAATGAGCTGTACGCACCCGCCGTGTCTCAAGCTCTGCAGGTTCAGGGGTGGGGGATTTGACCAAGGGGACAACAATGGGAGATTTCACCGTCTCTTGTTGAGGCTGCTGAGGGCAGGGTAGCCCGAACACTGTCATTGGATAAATACCGTTTCTGATTCAGGGAGGGAGGGAGAGACAAAGAAAGGGAGAGAAAACATGATAAAATGAAAGAAAATTTTACTTTTTTCATCTCTGCATTTTGAAAATGAACATAACATGTACATGTATCAAAATATTTTAAATAAACAGTACATCTTTCCATGTAGTCAATATTAAAAAAAAATACAATTTATTCACAAATGTGTAGCATGAAAGTACCACATTAGTCAGTGTTGTACTTTCAAAATCATGGTCATTTTACACACAGAGGTCCCAAATATGCCAGTAGATAACAGCAGAGATTCTACTGCTAATTCTGAGCAACAGAAACACTCAAAAGACAGATTAGAGGAGGATGGACTGGCTACACAGCAGAGTGGCCAGAAAGCATGTAAAAAAACCCAATCTTCTTTGTTTCTATTATTTTGAACAACAAAATGTTTTCAGAGGGTATTCTCCCATATTTACTAGATACCATGTCTTAAGACAATAGAAGACAGAGCACAATAGTCAGATGGTCTAATACTGCCCCCATGTGGCCAAATAGTGTTGTTGTAGGGTTGGGGCTTGAAGTGAGAGAACAACTGAGGTAGCTCAGACTGCTGCAGTTCAATGTCTTGCTTCTTACCTCACATCCTCAAGGAACTTATCAAGCTCCAAGGCAGGAAACTGTGAAAGCCTACAGGGAAAAAAAACAAACAAAACATTCTACAGTTTTAGGTCTTTCAATCACATAATTGCTGTATCTATCTGACATGTGGGTACCAGCTTCTGGCTCTTACTTGAGCTGAACGTCCTCTTTCGTCTCAGCGATGATCAGGTTGGGGTCCAGGTTCTTGGTAATCTCCTCCAGGGCATTCTCAGGAATCATGTCTGGATAAGTGTAAACCATTTAAGACTGATAAGATGGTGCTGGTTGTTGATAAGCCCTTTAAACTTTAATATGTTTAACATGTCCCCGTGCTTAAGTGTAGTTTTAAGTGAAAGTGATGGATTATAATGTGGAGTCATATATATTTGTAATTTAACAACCAGTCAGTCACCATCAAAACTCACTGATGTAAAATATTGCTTGACAATGGCAGGGAAAATAATCAACAGTTAAAACAACAATAATTGATTTTTTGGCCACAGGCTTCACAAGCTATAAATATTGTCTCAAATATATTCAAGCTTTAAAAAGGTGTTATGGCAAATGTGCCTCCTTACACATTCAGCAGAGACAGAGCAAGGTTACCATTCAATTGGACTTGTCTTTTCATCTACCTCATTACTTTATGTGCAATTTTTACTCTGCTTAAAACTATGAAAATATCTGACTGTTTAGGCTGCAGGATGTTTGACTTTCTTCACCAGGTAGCTGTCTTTCTTTGCTTTGAGGGCACTATGCTTGACTCCTTTAACATTACATAAACATTTAATTACATTACATTACATTTAATGGCTTTAGGTTCGGTTGAGCAACCTCACAAGCTTTAACTCAAGCTCTAGCTTTAACTCAAGTTATTTGGTCAGGCTTCTTATTGACCATTTCATCCTAGAAAAACTTTACTTCTGTTCACAGCAAATCAAGTAAATGAAAACTAGAACGAAGGCATGAGTTAAAACTAACATTGGAAGTTGATAAAGATCAGTTATGGGGATGTAAGCATTTTATTTTTATTATACTCATTTATTTTTGTCCGTACATCAAACAGATGTGTAGGAGTGTGTATATATGGATATGTACTGTATATGCAAGGTATAGATATGCATCTGTATGTATATATGTGTGGCCCTCGGTATATGTATGTGGCTACATGTGTATGTGTGTATATGAATGCAAAGTTTAGTATATGTATATGATTATTAGTCTACCTTTTGTCCTATATTGTCCTGTTGGATGTAACAAAAATCTTCTTTCTCTCTGTTAACGTGCTGTTTTGTATTGTTATTCTGTTGCTTTACGTGTATGTTTATGTACCCATTTGACCTACAAAACTGGTATTTTGTGTCTTGTATGTTAAAAACTTACGTTGGTAGCTGACAATACAATGTGCAGCCAGCAACTTTAGCTGGGGTACTTCAAACAGAGCCTGGTTAAACAGCAGCTCTCGGGCTGTAGGTCTTGTACTGGGATCACACTCGAGGCACGTCTGGATTAACTCCTACAAAAACAAACATCTGGGTCACACACTTCTGGACAAACATCCTGTATAGACAAAGGGCACTTTGAAAGACACATCAACACACACACACACACACACACACACACACACACACACACACACACACAGACAGAAAGCTTAATCTGGTATGATCTTTCAAGAAACTCATGAACATGCAAACAGACACTCCACTCTCTTTATCTCACCCTCTGCAGTGGGTCCTCCAGTAACTGTATGGCATTGTTGATGGCCTCCTGAGAAACATAAGAGGACTCTCCATTCCCCTGGATTTCCAAGAGCGCCATCTGCAACACAGCAGCACACATGTTGACATATTGTTTTAGGAAAGAGCTCTAGCCATTCTATCATGTGTTAAGGATCTCACCTCTAAGGCACACATGCCGAACGAGTAGATGTCTACGGCTGTGGTGACATCCTCAACAGCTACAGTGAGAGAATAAAAAAATATGTACGGATATGAGATCATATCTCTGTCATTGCTCAAGACCCAGATGTAATTATTAAACAAACAATGTATAAATAAAAGTTTGATCTGGTGGCTCCTTCACGTTTAGTTTGCAATCTCAATGCAACAAAATCTAGGTAGGGCTGCACATCAAACCTAAGCACGTTTTGAATATCAACCAAAATGTGTCCTGAACAAAGAGGATCTTCACAGGCCAGATATTAAAAAATGGCATCAAATGCTTGGTCAGATTCTTTACTTATTCTTTGATAAGATATTTTCTGCTGTTGCACTGTCAAGTCTGCCATATTATGCTAATTAAAAATGGCCTATTCAACAACATATTCGTTAAACTAAGGAGCTGAAAAAATTGAACCATACCATGCCCTAATGCTATGTTGTCATGCCAATACATGAATGTATGTATGTTTGTGAGATACCACATACTCCTCATGGATAAAATTAAGAGAGTCCTAGAAACAGTCATATCTTTTGACATCTTTCCAATGTATCTTTTTTGTCAGGTTTACTTTGGAGGTCAGAAAACTGACAATATTACTACATTGTCATTATGGCCATGTCTACCTCCATACTCTGGGGCAAAGAAGTGCAAGTTCTTCTGCTCCTCGTGACACGTCTTCACATGGTTGTTGATGGTGTCTGGAGCAACTGCAGATGAGACAGGAAGAGAGAATATGGAGGACAAAGTAGGAAAGTATGTGAGAGACGGAGAAACAGGAGTCAGGAAAGAAAACAGGGAATATCAATATTCCCCTGGACACTGTGTAAACTACAGTGTGTGAAGTTTGGAAGCTGTCCTTTCTCAGATGCAAGAGATGGAACAAAGTGCAGAAAAGCTTTTGTGGTTGCACTAGCGTCATTGCAGAAAGCGCACACACAACACTGGTTTTCTAAACCACATTACACTCCACCTTTGTTCACATTGTATACAATGTGCAGAGTTATTTTGGAACAAGATAACAGGGATATTACCACCATTTTTGTCAAAAAGAGGTCTTCATTGTTCAGTTAAAGTGCCAGATGAGACTGTGACTTTTGTACATAGAACACTGGTATTGTGAGATTGTGGAAATTAGCTGTACAATTACGTGAAATTTTTAGTCTTTAAATCCATAATTTAGTATCATTCGACTCCATCAACGGTGATCCAGCTCCACTACCTAACCCTTGAGGATGAAACCGGTGTAACTCTACCTGATCCAATCTTGATGAGCCCGTTGTGTTGGATGAAGATGGTGTCACAGGTCAGGTTGCCATGGATGATGGGGGGGTCACATGAGTGGAGATAACTGTGGCACAGAACAAAGAAATTCACAAATAAATACTATAGGACAAAGGGATTGGATTGTTTTTCATTGGAGTGCATTTTTTTTGTGTGTGATATTCAATGGAACATAATGTCTGTAAAGGGGAAACTGACCTGAGAGCAGACAAGATCTGTGTGCACCATCTCTTCCAAGCCTGCAGGACCATAAAGCTTATCAGAATGCTTACTCGCTGGTTTCCCATGTGGAGTAAATATGACTTGCATATGTGTGACTTAATTTAGCATATGTGTAAATCCTTTCTTCTGCCAACAGCCAAATGCCAACTAATGTGTTAATGAGATTATTGGTCCTTGCTGTTTTAATGCAGAGATAAAGGGGCTGTCACTTTTCACAAGATATATAGACTGCGTACACCAAAAGGTTTCCATATATTATTATTCTATCAAGGTGAATCTCCATACAGTCACTTATTACCTTTTCATTCATGGATTTGTGATTCTTCTTTGTCTTCTTTAGAAACTGCTTCAGGCTTCCTGACGACATATATTCAGTGATGAAAATCACCTGAGGAGAGGAAGAAATCAGGGGAAATCTAGTGGGCAGACACCACCCAAATATAAATAGAAAACATATGAATACCTAATACTTTTACTTAACCAAACAGACAACAGATTACACAACAAGCCTATGTCTCCAATATTAAGGCTACCGGTAAATGTTCTGGCAGACGTGAAACTCACCCTAGCTCGGTTCTCCTTCGTGTCCGCCCAGTACTTGTGAAACTTGACAATATTTGCATGTTCCAAATGGATCAGGTTATCAAATACTGCCTTCACTTTCTCCTAAACACACAGGGACAATAAAAAAATAATTAAGCATAATATGTTACAACACTAACATAAATACATTTTGCATTTTGCACCGACTCTTCTGTGCCTATGTGATCGATAATGTGTCTCAAACAACTCTGCATGTGAACAAAAGGTTATTTTCTCTCAAGTTCTCATATAGTTTCGATCCTCTGATCTTTTTCTTAGACACCGAGGGACGCCATACCTTGGTTTCAAGAAGTAAATGATAATACAACAGACCTGCAACAATTAGTCAATTGATTGATTAGTAGTGATTAGAACAAGAGAAAATGGAATATTATTGGGTTTTGGACTGTTGATGACACATAGCAAGGAATTTGAAGATGACACTTTGGGCTACGTTCACTATTTTGTGACATTTTCTAGACTAAATGATTGATGAAAAACAGCTGGCAGACTAATCAAGAATCACAATAATCATTACTTGCAGCACTACAATAGACAGTGCCAGAAATTACGTGACACTAGTAAACTCTGCACATCTCCTCATGTTAACAAACCTGGGCGGTCTCTACCTGCTTTGCAACAACAGGACAAGAGAGCAGCATTTTTAAAATACTTTCCACAATAGGTAGAAATATTTTTCTTCAGGTAACTTGATAATTGCACATATTTTACAGAGGCTCACTAAATGCGAACAACAACACATGCCTCATGAGCCAACCCATTTTTTTTTATTGCAGTTACATGATGACTCTGAGGGGGAGTAAAACATAAATCTTACATCTTAAATTTCACGAGCATTGCTTGTCACTGTTTTTTTCCACATTGCTAACATGGAACTACATCATTCTCACCTCTATAACATGCTTGTGTACAAAACAGTAAAAGGAAAGTTTAATCATATCGATGTTCATCATTTTTATCCAGTATTTGTGTGTGAACCACAGTGGCATATAAAAACATATTAAAATGAGACAACAGTGTTCTTTTCCTTTTTTTACATATTGACGTGAAATCTTCACCACATATTATATGCTCAAGACTATATGATAATCAGTGCACAATCCCAAAAGCTACTATCTTTAACTGTTTTATTCCTGCTCTGTAACACTGAGCCTCACCTCCAGCAGTTTGAAGTTCTTCCTCTCTGAGATCATGACTTCATTCCACACTACCTCTACCCCTTCCTCTGTGTCCATGGCCAAGTATGCAGCATCTATCCCTGGGACATTACGCTGATTCACCTACAGTACAAATAAACACAGAATCGCTTTTTGAGAGAATACATTTTAACACTGACATGAATCACAAGAGACAAAATCAGTTCACAAAAAATTAACACAAAAACAGCATACATTTACTGTCATCGTCCTCCTGTTTCAGCTGACATGGTGAGCTGTCTTCTCATCCTTTCATTCTTGTCATCATGACTTTGATTCATGTTTCAATAGTTTCATTCCAACTATTTGTTTTCCATCATTTCTATCACATTGACTCAGTATTGACACTGATAAAGACTAATTATGCTTGTTACATGAGGTCAGAATATTCAACTGAGCTTCATAACTCTGGTACACATACATCATCACGTCAAGTCACTTTGAATTTTGATTGATGTAGAGGAATATGATGTGTCTCACCTCCTCTCTGCGTTTCTGCCAGCGGCCGCAGGGACTTTCTTCCAGGATTTCTGACTCATCTTCACTCTCATCTTCATCCTCTGTTGCTGTGGTGGCAGGAGGCTGTAATGGAGCCACAGGTGGAGACACAGATGCTCCACCTTGTACCTGTTGAGTATTAGTGGAGATGGGTCCTGCTGTGACCTCTGGAGTATTTCCTTCCTCTCCGGGAGCTCCTTTCCCCTGTGGATCCAACATCATGGCACCACTTGTATGCTTGCTGGCTTCCTTTCCCGAGGCTCCAGTTCCTGGGCTGCAACAAGTGATGGGAAGCCTCTTCTTGCTTTTCACTCTCTGTGATTGAGCTGGTTACACATCCATGTTCTTCTCTGGCCTAGCTTTCAACAGGGTAGAGCTGAGGGAGGGATGAGTGTAAACACATGACATGTACAGAGGAGGGGGTGGAGATAGCTACTGTTACCTTTGCAAATAGCATTGCAAGCATCATCCTTTGTAACGTTAAGTTGTACTTCGTTGAATTTAGGCGAACTGACTGACGAACTTATGTCGTAAGCTTTATTGGTACAGTTAGCTTGGAATTAAAGGCAAAGCAACATTACTATTACAGGACATTAAAACATAAGTCATTCATACGAACTAGCTATTGTAGCTAACTTAGCTAGCTTAGAGAAGTTCAGCCTCCCACTCCTTTGCTAACTTTTCCCCGGCTAACAAGCTAATGTGGTGTAAATAAACAAATAACGTTTGCTAACATTAAGTTCAGTAGGAACGCATTAATATCTTACCATGGAACAGAAAACTACCACGGTATAAATAGTCTTGGGTTACATACTGATGAAAAAGCACTGGGAAGACACACTTTTATACAAAAAACATGCTGGTTCGTCATATAATATGTTGTTGGGTTTCAAGTCGCTTTCTCTTAGCAGAAGTGGGAGGGGCGGGGCAGCAGTTGGGGAGCGCTTGTTTGCGCGCAGAAAACGCAGTGATGTGGAGTTAGTGGTGGACTTCTAACACATATAAAGAACACGAGGTTTGAGTAACGAATGTTACATAGAATATGTCGTTAAAAGCATACCAAAATAACAAGATATATTCTTTACTTAATGAATGTTCTATCTGAGTGGCCTAGTCTGTGGAGTTCATACGGCACCTCCCAACATAGTGTGCTTGTTTTTAGTCCAGCACAGCACCGTTAAAACACGGAGACACAATGTGTAGTGGACAACTGTCGCTTCTTCAGCTAGAAGTAGTAAATAATTTGAATAAAGACTTTAAAACAACCCACATTTTGGTCAACATCTGTTATATTGTTTTTGTATAGCATCACATTCCGCAGAACAGAACAAAGGATAATTTTGTTTGGACGTTTTATCATTTTTAATCATAGTTACGTCTCAATTTTCAAATTGTCAAATCAAGCGCACTGCTTCTGATGGCGAGCAGCTCAAAGAGCAAACAAGATAGTTCGCATCCATATCGTTAGTCTCAGGGGAGCAGTTCGCGAAAAGGTCCACATCAATGTAAAATGTGTCTGTATCTCACGCAACGATCCAGTATCTCATTAAACTCATAAACACTATGTTCGGCTTTATTAAGGCTAAAGTATACAATCTTGTTTCATAAAAGGAAGAGTTCTGGCGTTCAAGCTACTTGTTTCAAGCGAATCCGGAAGTGGCCAGCGGTGAACACTCTCGCCCCGATTGAAGACGGTTTGTACAGCTGTTTCGCGTTGCTAATATTCTGCGCAAGATGTTGATTTAGTTACATGCGAGGCAGTGATGCAAACAAGCCCGCTGGAAAATAAAGGGATTCTTGTGTGGCAGTCTCTTGGATAAAAAGACCCCTGTTTCTCCTCGCCCACTATGCGGAGGCTAAACGATACCGAAGCCGCCCGCATAGGTCGTTTATAGCGGATATTTTATGGAAGGTGGGACGAGGGAGACGTTGTGAGGCTGGGGAGTCGGGACATCGGCTGAGCTGCGGAGAGGAGCGTTAGCAAGCTAGCTTTCGTGACAGTAACGGCTGTAACGGAACCGTGACTTTTCCGTACAACAGTCCGTTGGTCCCGTCATCATGGCTACGAATGGTAACAATTTAACGCCTGGGATGGGCGATATCATCCAGTTAAACGTCGGTGGGACAAGGTAAGCTTCGTCCACAAGACAGCTCGACAGATGATGGTCATCATTTGGGAAATTTGAGCTCTGGCTACGTAACCTACGTGTATGATGATAATCTACATGGCCAAGCAGCCATGGATGTAGCTGAAGTACATAGACCACTCAAGGTTGTGTAGGTTACTTCATCATTCCTCTTTTTCTCATTAATTTCTCACTCTCTAACACACACTCTAACACATTGATCATTTAAATTGACCACACAGTATGACGTGATTTTATTCTTCAGCAAGGCACTTCCCTGATTGGCATGCCTCCTGCTCAGCAAATCACCCATCCACCATTTTTATGCTCTTAAGTGAATTGACCCTTTATTTTCCAGTGTTTGTAATAAATGTGTTATTGTGTCTTTGCACTGCAGGTTCAGCACCTCCAGACAGACTCTGATGTGGATCCCAGACTCTTTCTTCTCAAGGTTGGTGAAAAGTTATCAGCATGTGGACTTTTTTCAAAGCAGATGATGCATGGTGGTATAAATAGATCTGGATCTTTGTGCTAAGTGCTGTTCCCACTTCATTTCTTGATCAGCTCATGAGAAGTCGCATGAATGCAGCCCAGGTTACCTTGTGAAATGCTGGTACTCCTGTGTCATCCAGCAGCTAGAACAGATGAGGTGTATTAGCAACATAAGTGCAGTGTTTGAGTATTCAGTGTATTATGGGGAACATTTGGTCGTGTATTGCAGAAATGGAACTGAATGTGTCTGTGTGACCACAGCAAGTGGTTAAACTGGACTAACATGGGACTCAAATGGAGTTAATTTAACTTCTTTAGAAGCCCCCTGAGATTAGGTTCATTAAACTGTACTGGTGCGTTTGCTACAGCACGTAGGAGTTCTACCAGAAACAGGTTCAATGACTCAGTGAGCATGCAATGTGGCAGTTAAAAGTACGTAAAACAAAATTTGTCTTACATAATTAATGTTAAGTAGGGATGTTCCATTATCTCATGTCTGTTTTGCTTCATACTTCTACCACTGAAAAATGTCAAAGGATTACACTTACAGTCCGCTATGATTGGAAGAAGGTGGAAAATCAAGTACATTTATAAATGTTGTTGCTTTTATTTGTTATTCTAGAGAGGCAAAAGTCTTAAAATTAAAATTAATCCTAAATTAGCATCGCTTGTTTAAGATTTTTGGGGGGATTTTGACACAATCATTGCAATATATGGACTGAGTATATCTGTTTAGGCATATGTGGGTGTTTTCATCTGATTCTAGCGAGTTAATAAGGTATGAGTCCTGGCCTAGAGGCAGTGACTGTAAGAGTGAATCAGCCGACTGGGGCAGGGCAAATACCACAGCCGACACAAACTCAAACACTGGACTGAGCTCACAGTTTGACAACAGCTGACCAAGTGTGCTGAATGGCTGTCAGTTTGTCTGCCAGTGCACCTGTCTGCCTGCCTGCCTGCCTGCCTGCCTGTCAGTCTCTCTGTGGCTGTCTGCAGCTGTCTGCAGTGTGCAGCCAATATTAAGTCATTTTTCACACAAACTTGCAGCACATGCTGATGCACACTCATCTGTAGTTCAGAATCAATGAGTTTTTGCGACGGCGCAAATAATTAGTGTACTTGAGGCAGTGGTAACACTGCCGGTAAGTGGAAATGGAGAAGTGCTTGGGTTAACTGGAGCACTGTGTGTGTGTGTGTGTGTGTGTGTGTGTGTGTGTGTGTGTGTGTGTGTGTGTGTGTGTGTGTGGTCTGTGTGTTTTCCAGTTTGCTGAGTGGAAGGATATCCACTCTTCGGGATGAAACTGGAGCTGTGAGTATAACCTGTGCTGCTTCTTGTTTGAAAACTAAGTCAGAATCTGCATCTGAAAATTCTCTTAAAGCTTCCAGCTGATGGGACCTGACATTTGTTCTCTTGCTGTTGCAGCTCACTGGAATATAACACATGACCTTAAGACCCAAGATAATATGAACAAATAAGACGAGACATTTCACCATTTCAGACCGTATTAGACAAATTCTGTGGCTCCTCACTCCCTCCTCCCCTCATCATTCAGTTTCATCCCCTTGCCTATAGATGATACCTTGTTGTGTATAGGGCTTCGATTATTATTTGAATTACAAATTAATATGTCAATTACTTGCTAAATAATAAAATGCCCAAAAGTAGTGAAACAGCTCAGTTTAGAGAGAAAAGCAATTGTAACCAATAACTTTCCTTTTAATGGTTGATTGATCCCTGTATTGATCCCTCCCCTTGCAGATATTTATTGACAGAGACCCTACAGCTTTTGCACCAATTTTGAATTTCCTCCGAACCAAAGAGTTGGACTTGCGGTAAGGAATCATGACACCATTCAGAATATCCCTGAGTGTTGACCGTAGGAAGACATTATGTGATGTCGTAACCAGAATGCCTATGCTGCTATTTTCTCTGTAGGGGCGTCAACATCAGCATCCTGCGACATGAAGCGGAGTTTTACGGGATAACTCCTTTAGGTGTGTTGCTGTACAGAGTTTTTATGGAAACGTCATAATGCACCTGCTTAATATCAAGTTTGTCCTCCAGGACATTTTTGGATTTGGATTTGGATTTGTCAGCAGTCACTCATGTCTGTGGTGTGGTATACCAGCAGAGTATGTGGGGTTTCTGGGGTACAGTCTGAACATCTATAGTACAAGTGAAGTGTTGTCTTCTAATGTTGAGTGTTGTTTTGGCTTCATCTGCGATTTGACCAAGGTCAGAACCTTATTACTGTTAGCTCTATTGACTCTAATGTTGTTTCACTTCCTGTTTCAGTGTTTGCTACTTCCCTGCATTGTCTGTATATATGAATGGGAAAGTTACCTTTGTGAAAACTGATCACCTGCTTAAAATCATAACACATACAGCACTGCCCTTCGTACAATGCAATGCCCAAGTAATTACATGCAATTAAAATGACAGTAGATTGCTCAAATACAGGATATAATTAGTCACGTGCAATTTTGTCATTAACATTATCAAAATGATGAAAGAAACCACTAGGCTCACTGCACTGTGTGTGTGTGTGTGTGTGTGTGCAGTACGCCGCCTGCTGCTGTGTGAGGAACTGGATCGCTCATCATGCGGTAGCGTTCTCTTCCATGGTTACCTGCCGCCTCCAGGTAAAGACATGAAACTGAGCGATACTGATGATGAACTGAAAATAGAATAAACCAAGCAACATAACTTTAAACAGAATGCCGAAGTGATGTACCAGAAACAGCTGCAAGCAGGAAATGACCAGTTTCTAAGTCACATACTATAAATAAATTCAAATCTGCAGAATGTTTTATTTTATTAAGATTACTGTTTCTCCCCTTGGCAGCCATCCCTGCCCGAAAGTCGAGCCCTGCCTCCGCATCCTCTGGCTCCTCCTCTGATGAGCGGCCAGGTCCGAGTGGAGCAGAGGGCTTCACCCGTGTTGGTCCCCCTCCTCACCCTTCCCTCTCTGGCCCACCTGGAACGGACGACAATCACAAACTGGGTGAGTAATCTGGGGCTGCCTTATGAAGTGTGTCTGAATTTAAGATATAAATATTGCTCATAATCAGGAGCTCATATATGTGCTTACAGCTGCTTCTTGCAAGAAATTCATCACAGCATAAGTTTCATCTTAGCATGAAAAAGGAAGCAGCAAATGCAGGAACAACTCTTTTTTGCTACATTGGTGCTCTAGCATGCATGCTGGTTATGTCTGTGTTTGTCTACGTTTCTACATGTTCATAGTATGTGTGTCACATCTGTATGCGTGTGACAGGAAGAGAGTATCATATATGTTCTCTTTATGCTTGTCCACATCTGTGTGTGTGTGTGTCTGCGTGTGTGTGTGTCTGTGAGGGCGCATTAATGCTGGAGCTAATGTGACCTGACACATCCTTTTAGTGCGCTGACTGAGGTAGCCCGCTTTCACATTCGTCTACTCTCTGCTGAGGGCGACGTCAGAGGATATAGTGAGCTGCAGTAAACATAGAGTGGACTGTATGTGCTCTGGAATGATGAATGAAAGAATTTGGGTTTTATATCATGCAGTAATTTGAAATAAAACCACTCATCCCTGGCTGCTTGAATTGCTGCCTTTATTTCCATTTTATTCAGCAATTCAGATAATGACAAATAATGAAAAGTGAAAACAAAATGTGTGTGTGTGTGTGCAGGTCCTGTGGTTGACCCCAGGAAGGTGCTGATTATAGCAGGACACCACAACTGGATTGTAGCAGCTTATGCACACTTTGTCATCTGCTACAGGTAAGTGGTTAAAGCATGCCATCCACTCCATAGCTCATCAGGGGGAGACATTAAATTATGTACGAGATGAAGTGTCTCATATTTCTCACTGAATGCTTGTATATCTCTACCACTACACATGATTTACATGTTCAGTCAAACAAGTGAACTATTTGTGGGATAAAACTGCTGGTTTATCACATGTTCAATGCTTGTGTCCGATCTCACTACAGGATAAAGGAATCTTCTGGATGGCAGCAGGTGTTTTCCTCACCCTACCTCGACTGGACCATCGAACGCATCGCACTTAACGCCAAGGTGGTGGGCGGCCCGCACGGAGACAAGGACAAGATGGTGGCCGCCGCCTCTGAAAGCAGCATCATCCTCTGGAGCATCCAAGATGGCGGCAGTGGCAATGAGATAGGTGAACAGAGAGTTACTGTATGCTTGTGTCTGCGCCTTAGATCAGGGCTGTTCTGACCCTTCTGGAGTTTGAGAAGTGTGATATATTAATTAAAAAATATTATTTATTTTTTCTAAATGCTGAGAACTGTGCTGCTTTGTGACCTCTTTGACCTCTTGCAGTCTCTGACTCAGCCTTCACTCTCCATCCACTGACTCCTACCTCTCCCCACCACCTCAGGTGTATTCAGTCTCGGTGTACCTGTGGATGATCTCTTCTTCATCGGGAACCAGCTGGTGGCTACGAGCCACACGGGGAAGGTTGGGGTGTGGAATGCTGTCACACAGCACTGGCAGGTAGATCGTGTGTGTGTGTGTGTGACTCTTTTATTAAGTGACTGAACAGTGGAGTTATGGGGAGTGTTTGTTCAATCAAGACTGCATGCTTGTGTTCAACCATTCACTGAATGTACAGTATGTGTGTTTCAACTTCAGGGACTTCATCTAAGAACACTGTGCTGATTGTGATTATTCACCTTTTTGTGTGTCTGTTAGGTTCAAGATGTGGTTCCTATTACCAGTTGTGACACAGCAGGATCCTTCCTACTACTGGGCTGTAACAATGGCTCCATCTACTACATAGGTACTCACGCACAAACAAGTGTGCACACACGGTTACCTATCCTCTGTCTGCCACTCAGTTTATTGGATATTTGTTGAATGGAAAGCATCTATTACAAGAAAAGGATATGCTGCTGCAAATGACCGGCCTTTTATATGTTTTTGGTATTTTTGTGACGACATCATATGATTATTTCTTATAGAAGCACCGTTGTGCACCAGTCAGTAAGAGGATTGGATACCGGATCTAGATTTCCCAAAATCTAACGTCAACACCCTGACATTTTGTCTTCTTCTTTTCAGATATGCAGAAGTTTCCGCTGAGGATGAAGGATAATGATCTTCTAGTGACAGAGCTTTATCATGACCCTTCAAATGATGCCATCACTGCGCTGTCTGTCTACCTCACACCTAAGACCAGTCAGTAGACCTTTTCTCTAAAGTGCTGTGTGACCATATTTCACATTTGGTCAGATACTGAATTGGCCAGTAATCTTGGGCGTCCACCTTGAAACTGTGGTGATTGTATAAATCTTCTGTGCTGCTGGGTTGAAGATGTGTGTGAAGCATCACTCAGTTTCACCTCCTGGGATATGAACACACGGTTTTGGATGTAACATGAATCACAGTTACTGGCCCGACATTAAATCCTTCTGTCCTCTGTCTGCTCTCAGGCGTGAGTGGGAACTGGATAGAGATCGCCTACGGGACCAGCAGCGGTGCGGTGAGAGTGATCGTGCAGCACCCAGAGACAGTGGGGTCTGGCCCACAGCTCTTTCAAACGTTCACTGTGCACAGGAGCCCGGTGACAAAGATTATGCTGTCTGAGAAGCATCTGGTGTCAGGTGAGGAAGGTGTGAGTGCAGACTGTAGACACATAATCTCCTGTTCATTGTGTTTCACACCTGCGTGTGTATACCTTTTTCTGCGTGCGTCAGTGTGCGCGGACAACAACCATGTTAGGACGTGGACGGTGACCCGGTTCAGAGGGATGATCTCCACCCAGCCAGGCTCCACCCCGCTGGCTTCCTTCAAAATACTGTCCCTGGAGGAGACGGAGAGCCATGGGAGCTACTGCTCTGGGAATGATATTGGTGAGAGTTAAGAAGATTAGAAGAAACTGTCGAGGCTGATTCATATGAGCGAAGGATAGATGCATTTATGAGGAGGAAGAGGAGGAAATGGATCTTTCTTTGCATTCAAATTCAGTAGATAACAGGTCACAGTTCACCATGAACAGATATGAATATGAGTGTTATCGGCTGTTGACCTTATGTGAAAAGCCTTGAGACACTAAGTGCTGACCACATGAATGAAACCGCTGCCACTCTTCAATTGTAGGTTGATCAAAGGGCTGCTGTGCAGTGCCTTAAAGACACGAAAGTGTGTCCACCTGTCAAGTTTGACAAATCAAGCACTGTATTTTTCTCAAAATGTTCAAGCTTCCTAGTTTTGTGTTCTATAAAATGTTTTGCAACTGTCTTGTGCTGAACCCAGACGGCAGCCAGAGACCAACTGTGTTTTGTGCTCTCAGGTCCATTTGGAGAGAGGGACGATCAGCAGGTTTTCATACAGAAGGTGATCCCCATCACCAACAAGCTGTTTGTGAGGCTCTCGTCTACTGGAAAGAGGTAGAATATGCTCCACCTGTCTTTCTCTTTCACCTTTGCTCCTCTGACCTTTATCTTGTATTGTTATGAACCAGAAGGAGGGAGGATGCTTCATCTCAGAATCCGTAAGCTTTGGTACATCTGTTTGACCTTTGCTACTTGGCTGAGGTTTTTGTTACTGTGTGTGTGTGCGTGTGTGTGTGTGTGTGTGTGCTCTTCAGAATCTGTGAAGTGCAGTCGGTAGACGGAACCACCATCTCTTGCTTCATGGTACGGGAGTGTGAGGGTTCGAGCCGGATGGGGTCGCGACCTCGCCGCTATCTGTTCACCGGTCATGGCAATGGCAGCATCCAAATGTGGGACCTGACGACGGCGATGGACACCGCTAACAAAGGAGAGGAGAGGAAGAGAGAGGGTGAGGCAATAGAGACGGATGGGGGTGAGAAGGAGAGAGACAAAAGTGTGGAAGGCTCTTCTCACAGGAGAAGAGACGAAGAACAACAGTAATGTACGAATTAATGTCTGTTGCTGCATCTAATAATCTGGACTATTTCCATGATTGCATGTTTCTTTTCATGAAATACTGCACGTGCGTGCTCTGAAGCTGCTCTTGTGTATCGCAGATGTAGGTGGGCCGACAGAGGAGGAGCTGCTGCAGCTGTTGGACCAGTGCGACCTGAGCACCTCCCGCTGTGCCACACCAAATATCAGCCCCGCCCCCTCCGTGCTGCACCACACACGGCTCAGAGAGTCCTGCTCGAGGTTAGCGAGAAAGTTCACACACACATGCGCACACTCACAGATGACTCTGTCACAACAGAGACATCCGTACAAACATTTATACACAAAACAAGAAACTGTCTGTCTCAGTATCACAATTGCAATAAATATCACAATAATCGAAGCTCTTACCTGTCTCACTCCCTTTCTTGTCTGTCAGTCTGCAGTTACAGGCCCCGGAGCCCATTCCTGAGAGCCAGGCTACTTATGGAGCTGTGCGACCCTACAGAGAGAGCCCCCTGCTGGCTCGCGCTAGACGAACAGAGTCCTTCCACAGCTATCGGTGAAATGATATTTGTGTCACTGTGCAGATACATTAAAGGGTTCACCCATAATACAGAAGCAGCCCACAGTGCTGCTGGCCCAGAATCCCTCCATCCTTTTGTTCTTGTTGCGAGGCCTCCAGTCTTTACAAACTAAACCTCAGGCGAGAGGCAAGTGAAGAGGTTTTTTGTAATTTGGGTGACTTGACTGTTACAGTGGTGCTCCTTATTGTAGAGAGCCAGCACTTTGTCATCTTGCCACGCTCTGCCCTCACCTGATCATTGGGATCTAGTGTGGACAGAGCAGGGAGATGCAAAATATGCAGTGCTGCGACCAGGGGTGAGCACCATCAGCAGCTGGTTTTGAAATACACTCTGCGGGCTGCTCTGATAACTTGACTGTACGCTTTAAAAATGCTGAGATGTTTGTCTTACATATCCACCTGTTACTGACTCCATCCATCTATCTTTCTGTAGAGACTTCCAGAACTTCAGCCTGAGTCGTGTCCTGGACAGCACAGGTCAGACATCCACGCAGGGCCCCAGCCAGGCCCCCGACGCCCGCCGCTCGCTCTGCGACTTTGGGCCTGAGGACAGCGAGAGGAGAGCCACAGCGATGGAGTTCTGGGCTTGTCGAGCATCCGGTTCAAGCTCTACCACAAATATCGGCGCGATGGCGGCTGCTGGTGTGTGCGGGGTGAAGGCGGAAGGCAGTCCAGAGTCTCCAAGACAGCCTCCCGACAGCCCAGTCCCCGGAGGTGACGTTAGGCGAAAGGTGCACCCACAGCCAGAGGAAGGAGACGGTGTGGGATCAGGGGGAGACGGGGTCAAGGCAGAGTCAGGCCTGAAGAAGAGGGGAGTACTAGAAGGCGGCTTTCTGGGGAGGAAGAGGGCTCCCCCAGTCCCCCACCTCTCCTCCCTCCCTTCTGGATCTGAAGGTGGTGGCAGCGACTCCTCTTCCAACGCCTCCCCCTCCCCAACCAAACTGGCGTCCTCCACGTCACCGCGACACAGGAAGCTGACCCAGGAGCTGTCCAATCAGGACAGCAGCCTGTGACAGCGAGCCTTTTCTTTTGCCCTCAGTCAGAGGAGCCATCCTGTGGAGGCTTCCTGTAGGTGCACGATGAGATGAGGCCTGGATATCACAGCAGAGGAGGAGCCCACTCGCTTTTACTCCACTTTCCACCCACCCTCACATTGTTTTTCTTGAACTAACTGGACCCTCTTCCTTTGGGACTCCACACAAGACGCTACCATGTTTGAATGAGTCTGTCTCAGGACGAGTCTCCTCTACTCAGTTTGCTCCCCACGCCGAAGAACTTTTATTTAAACCCTTTCTAATTTAATTCAGTGGAATTCAAACGTGTGTGTCAGACTTTTGACGACAAAATCTGCCCTAACAGCATGCCATCTCAACCTGGGCAGGAGTGCATTTTGCTTTTGAACTCTGAAGTTCTGTCACACTGCTGGGAACAACTGGAGCTCCTAATATCTCAGTTTGCTTCCAGTTGTTTTATTAGATGATGAGGTCAGCACTTTCAGGCACAAATCTGATAGCAAGATGGCTGCTCAGTTCGTCCTGGAGAACAGCTGACATCGTTTTGTCTCTCTACATCTAAGCCAACATATGGTGACCACAGGAACACCTGTTTGGCCAGGTATTGTCAACAGCAGTGGTTGAAGCACAAATGTTTGGCCACTGATGTGTAGATTGGATCATTAAATCATCAAAATGAAAACAAAAAAACAGAAGCAAAGAAGCACAGCAGTCGTTGTCATACAGGGTTTCAAACACTATCCAATGAGTGCTTTATCTTGTGGGACCCTTAAACAGCTAATGGAAGCAAAATGGAATTAACAAAGGCACTGCATGTACTTTTATCAGATATTTAATGTGTTTTTGTCGACTCATCTGGTAGGAATGACGTTCAGAACCGGACCAAAATGATTCAGGCTCGCACAGAATATCTGCTTTCGAACAAAACCCAGAAAATAGAGAAACCTGAGATCTTCAACTACAAGCAGAACATATTCATCAAAATATTACATTTACGATTATGTAACAGAAAAGGCAGCAAAACCTCACATTTAAGAAGCTGAAACCAGCACATTTTTAATTTTTGTCAATTACATTTTAGGTGATCGATCGAACAGTTGACGGTTTCGGCATTAGCTCCATATAGATTTGTCAAAATACAGACCTCATGATGTCTGACAGTGTGTGCTATCTGTCGTCGAGTGAATTTTTACATCATCTTACCTTAAACATGTCACCCGAGCCAGAATCTTGGCAGCTACTTGAATCCTAATGCTGCAGCCAGAGACACAATGGTTATTGTTGTTGAAGCAATGACACTAAAAGCCAACTGTCAGCAAGCAGTAAAGCCATTTTGCGGCTCCAGCGTGCAGTAAAACCTTCTGGGTTTGTTGTTTGATGGTTCAGCGACAACTATGCAACAGTGGAGTTCAGATGCAGAACAGCCAAACTTATCATGGCTAATAAGGCTTCAGGACTGCCAAACGGTGATATGTGTTACAGCCAGCTGCACGATTCACTTCGAACAGTAGCATGAAATCCTCCTTGCTCCTCAGCAAACATCGTGACTTGCTGCAGCAGGGAAAAGCACAGGTGAAACTATTTTCCTTAGCGATGGCTCAGTTCCATTAAGTGTCCCAGTAAGCCACGTCAGTGAGCCAGCATGCACAAAACCAGGGCAACACATCTAGCTGTCCTACGTTGAATGCCGTAATTATCAATTACACCTGTGCTTTTCCTGCCACGACAAGTCGAAAGAAAACAGACTGGCCGCGCAGCTGGAACCTTACAGTTTGGGGAAGTGGTTTTTTTTTTTTTGGAGACTGATCCATTAAAAAGATCGTTCATGTTACATGGCAAAATGGACATTAGCCACACTGACATATATACAGTATAGGACCTTTTCCTCGATGTCTGAACAGAGACAAATCATCTGGTACATGTTTTATCACTGTTCAGTTAGGAACGCAGCGTGCCTGTGCAAGATCACACTAATTATCATTTAGATTTTATTTTTTTACAGTATCACAGTATAACTACACTCAAATCAATACTCAAAAGGACCTACACTACATCACTTTACTCCGTTTGAACCAGAGTTTGATGTGTCTTGTGTTGTTACAGATGACTGTTGCAGTGCCTTATTTAACTTGTGTGACGGTTATCAGCCTGTTTGTGTGTTTCCACTGAAAAGGATTCTGACCAAAGGCTTGTTAAGACTGAGCTCATTGTGGAGACGCGCAGCAGACCTGTCCACTCCCGGCTTCAGCTGGAGTCACCCCACGATACATTTACAACAGGCCAAATACGATCTCTCGAGTGGTCCTGTGAACTGATAAGCATTACATATGAAATGATCAGCACCTGCTGTAAAATTGAAAATAATCTTGATGTAGATTAAAACTGGAGAGTCTGTCCGTCTTCCCAACACCTGGGGAATTTTATCTGTAGCTTGTTCGTTGTAGTTTGGGGGGAACCAAGTCGTTCACGCCCAAGAATACAATGGTAAAATATGAGTGTGTGCTCTGTAGGAAGCAAAACCAGTGCACCTTGGTTATGGTAAAGTTGAGACGGCCTAAAAGGACAGCTGAAAGTTAAATGGCAGCAACGTTATTGTGCGAGCTAAACCTTTACTGCTTGAACCCATCAGATCTCCTGCGAGATTTCCACGCTGCTGGTTTGGGGTAAGTTAAAGAGACCAGACCAGCTCTTGATCCACGGTACTTTATTATCACTATTGTGGGGACACCTGTAGAAATTGATGAAGGTGAAGAACAAGGTGAAAAGAACCAGAAAGACTGTCCTGAAATGTTCATTATAATCTGCCAAATCCAGCAGCTATATAACCTCTATTGAAGTAGTTTTTGGCACATTGCTTATCATTTACCGTGTGGTCCCCGCCTGTACAAAGATGGACATTTTGATGCGCTCATTAACTGCACGGAAAGCAGACATACATATTCAAAACAAAATCCTAACGAGGATGCATTGATGTGCGTGATGGTGTGTCGATACTTACACTGTTGTTCTTTACGTTGTTGTTGATAATCATATAATGCCTATACTGATACTACCATGCTATCGGACCTAACTGCATTTGCACTTGCACTATTAAGACTAACATTAAAAGTTACTTGCTAGTTTTTATTTTCTATAAAAAAAATGATAAAGTTTAAAGTGTATTTCAGCACATAACTGTTTGTCTGTCCTGATCTGTCGTCCCTCAGTTCCTCTCTGGCTATGTTTACATTATATTACAGCCAGATGCTAGCGAGCTAAAAGGAATACATATCTGTTTGTTTGAACTGCCCTGTGCATCCTTGTTTTACATTGTGTGTGTTTGAAATGCAGCATTATGTTGGGATATTATTTACTGTTGCCTACATGATCAAATATAATGCTGACATTGAACTTTCAGAGCCAGCGTTCATGCAATTTAAACTATGACCGTGTTCACTAAAAGCTCTCATTTTTCCTTTCTTGAACTCTCGGAAGATTAAGAGGTAAATGGACAGTGAGGAAATAGAGTTGTTGTGATGTTTTTTGACAGTTAATCTGAGGGAAAGAGCAAACATTCAGCTGTTTACAGTAGAGCCTTCAAATCTGTGCTATTACAAAGCTGTTTTAAATAATTGGTATGCATGTTTTAACACATGACAACAACAATAATGGGTATTATTATAGTATAAAAAACACATTCTATAGAACAACATGACATTGTTCCAGGAACATTCAATCCAGTTTTCCAGGCAAATGTCATCAACGGCAGATTAAAAGCAACTGAAAGCATTTTATAAATTATTTGGGCTCTGACATGTTTTCGTCTGTGAATCTTGGAACTTTGACAAGATGAATTCAAGCAAACCATCAACACTCAATGATTTTGTAGTCGTTGAAGGAGTTTAAATTTTGACCTTTAAAACAAGAGTCAGTCGCTGCTGGTCACTGCTGAGTTGTTAGTGCTCGGTTTGTGTGGACAACCTGCCAAAGCGCACAATTTTTGTTTTGTTTAAGTGTCACAGAGGTGTGTGTGTGTGTGTGTGTGTGTGTCACCCCAGCTCTTTCATTTCTCTAACCTTCCCATTCAGACAGTCTCCTCTCTGAGATGCCGTCTGTCGTCATCGTGATTTATGAGTTTAATAAAACCCTGAGTGTGTGTGTGTGTGTGTGTAGCTCAGGGCCATACTGTCCCTTACAATCACTCCACAAGCTCTCTTTTCACAGCCTCTCCCTCCCTCCGTGGCTGACAATAGCTGTGAATGTGGCTGTGAATGTTTTAGAAGTGCCCTTGTCAGACTGGCGTCCTTGAGCGAGGGCACAGTTGTTACTGCCAGTTCGTTAATTTCAAACTTGCCTTGATGTTCCCTTAAGGGACACGGGAGCAAAACTAGATTACTGCTGCATAGTTTTGATGGAGATACCGGCCCCCTGTGTTTGTGCTTGTGTATGTGTGGGGTAGCGTTGCACAGCTGATGGCACATCTGTGTTTTACTAACTCAGCAGATACCAGCTGACTGAAATGGACTTTTATCTTCACTTATATCACAAAATCAGAGAGAGCAGCTTCATTTAGTTCAATTTCCTCACTCCTAGAAACGCACACACACACACACTATCATCATCATTCGACTGTATGTGCAAACTAGTTTGCTTTCATAACTGTATTTCTACAAGTTTAAATGAATATTTAAACTGAGGCACAATATGAACCTCATCATGGAACAAATATTCATGTATCACTCGTGGAGTTTTGTCATTGTAACACCTTTGTATCCTCATGCATTGATAATACATTGAACATGGAATTGGTACGTTTGTGTCTTTCATTTTAGCTGCTGCTCTTAAATACTGACATGTCCCCTGTTCACGATGGGCTAAAACAATATTAAAGTGCTACAAGCTGTCTTTAATTTGTTACTCACACGATCTCCCCCTCACTTTTGTACTGTAAAAAAGAGAAAGCGGAAAGTAAATGTTGCATAAACCTACAAACACTGCTAGCATATGCTAATTCAAGTTATCCTTGCTGTGAACCTTTATATTCAAGTCCACAGATACAGTAGAGAGATACTTGATAGATACTACATACGAGGAGTGATTCTGACTTTATAAGCAACAGGAAATGGAATCAATATTGGAGTTCATAAAGGATGTGTTAATATTTCTAATACGTTTCAAGTGAAGAAAAAGTAAGACACAAGTAGAGAAGAATATTGTCTTGACTGTTGGCCATTATTTATAATTTCTCAGAAAAACACAAACATTGATCAATGAATCATCTATAAATAAGACTTTTTGTACAACATCCATAAATAATACTGCCAATGTAAAAAAGAAAAGGTTCATAACAATACAGTAGGCGTCAATTTTATGCACAAAAAGCCATCAACATTACACAGAAATTCAACATTTCAGCCGAGATAAATACGATAAAGATGTTTAGCTTCTAACAATGGAAAGCTCAGTCTGTGGAGTCCAAATATAAACCATGTTTCAGTCCTGCTATCACACTGAAACAGGACAGTCCAGACATTTATTCTCCCCCCTGACAGCTAAACTGTGGAATCAAACCCAGACATTCAGCTTCACTATGTTTGAACAAAGCTCAGGTTCCTTCTAAATCTAAACTTCAAATGATGCGTTAAAAAAAAAAAAAAGAAATCTCAGTTTGGGCTTTCAAGTTACATCACAACGAGACGGCACATCTGTGATTCCCAGCCACATTTAACACATTAAAAAAAACATTGTTTGGCATAAAACTAACACCAAGGCCATGTGTCTCAGTACAACTAAAGGACTATTGCTGCTGATAATGTGGAAGCTTACTCGGCACAATTACGTGTTGGAGCAGAAGCCAAACTAAACTACTAAAAGTTGGCAAGCAGAGACGGTGGATCATAATACACCCAGAACATTCACTCAGTTTGCTGACGGTCATGTAAGGACTGTTAAAGTTCTTCATCTGAGCGGGGTCATACCGTATGATCACAAATCACTTATGAACGCTCTGCTATGGAGTCAAAATACTGCAGCTTTGTAACACAAACTACACAATCACAGCTGACCACGACCACCTGGTCCATGTCTGAACTGCGGTCGTTGATGCTGGATCCCTGCCTCGACTCATGAGTATTAGTCCCAACAGGGAGTCATACATGCACGAGTTTCAGATGAATGCTGCACTAAAACAAACTTTGTTACTCCCTTAGCATCAGGTCTTTGGGTCTGGCGTTCCTTTACGACTTTTTTAATGAAAAGTGATTGTTGGTCAACGATGGTGAACAATATTTCACAATGGATAAGACTTCCTAAGTCACATTTCAGCGTTGTAAATGATCTAAATAACTTTCCATGGGAATGTTTTACTGTCTTGGTTTGAAATATGTCCGGAGGTGCGACTGTGGTGCCTGATTAGATGTGGGGATCGCGTCTTAAAGATGAGTGTCAGTGAACATGGTGTGCTCCTTTTTCCCAGAACGTAAGGCCTTGATGGCGTCCACAAATTCATCTTCCTCCACATACTGAAAGAGAGCACATGAGAGCACAGTGAGGTATTATAAGGCAGTTCCAACAGCTACAGTAGAGGGTCTGAGGACAGAGGGGGTCGCTGTACAGACTGTGAAGGCCCTGAGGCAAACTGTGATTTGTGATTTTGGGCTTTAAAAATGAAATCTGACTTGACTTGACAGTGGTTCTGTAAACCCAGTGACAGAGAGCAAAGGTACACTGAGCCTTCACTCCAGTTCCCCACAAATGATTTCTCAGACTCTCCTAAATGACCACTTGACCTGACAGTAAACGCATCAGTATGTGGTGGCCTGTCAGTTCTGTAATAACTGTACTCTCACTGTTGATTTAACAACAGATTTCCATCCTCACCAGTCCAGAATCTTGTCCCAGCGGGTTGTCCCAGCTTCCTTCCTCCATCATTAGTGACTTCCTGTCAATCAGCTGACTGATGCTGCGGTGCAAGGAATGCTGGGAGTAGGCCTGACTGAGGTCCGTTTGGCTGGGAACCCGCAGCACAGACATGGGGCTGAATCGTGAGCTGCTGCCGACTATCTTTGTGTCTGTCAGACCCTGAAAGATGGATTTTTTTTGTCAGATGGTGATTTAAAACGCTGCACAAGTGTTTTACATGCTTGAGCCCATTTATTACAAATCAGATGTACTTTATATTACTGCTAACTACTTTCCAACGCATGCTGTACTTTTAAATCTGCACTGCACGACCACAACAAAAACCTTGATTTTATTAAGAAAAAAACACAGATATGATGTTGACCATTATGGATTATACTACCTTACTACTGACCTGCAAAATGATTAAGATATGGTACTGAAATGAAGGGAAACCAATGGAATAACTGTGGCATACCCTACAGTAGCAGTGTAGCATAATCTATGGTGCATGGGATAAAATATGCAATATCCTTCAATTGCAATTCCACCCAAGAACAGTTTCCATAACTTCAAACAAGCGAGAAACAAAACAAGTTGAACATTTTTTATCCCAAAAATATGTTGTTTCAAAGTTTTCATGCAGCCTGTGTGTCATCTGGATGTTATTGTTACATATCTACAAAATCTAGGTAACATGGAGGTAAAAAGATTCATGACTCTGTTGCCACTGAACAGGGAAAAATCGATCTGAAATGCAAATAATATACACTAACACTTAGAAACATTACATTTGAATCAATCATGTATATTGCATTTAAATGTACATTAGCTGTCATTGTCATAATATCAGCAATCAGCAGGGGGCACTATTCAGCAAGGATTGGCCACTTGGATCATAGAAGAGAGGTTGGTTTAAGTTTTTGTTGTTTCCTTTAAACATAAAAGAATGAACAAAAACACAGCAGACAAAGACCTCTGCTTGAGCCACACACACACAGAAAGCATGCATACACAAACAAACGAGATGACATGCGTAGAAAGGCACCAACATATGTTCGCAATCCCCTACCTCAGTGTACACAGTGTAGCTTTTAAGTATAACGTTGCTGATCTCAACACAGTCGGCTACAGTGTCAAACTGCAGGGGGACAATAAAATAAACATTTAGGGGTCTGACAAACAAATACAGAAAATATTCTTACTGTGGGACGATCAGGGAGGAGCACAGAGCTGGAGTGATGTTTAGAGCACAACTCAGGACAGGACCTCTGAGAGAGAGAGAGAGACAGACAGAGAGAGAGAGAGGGAGGGGAGAGACATAGAGAGAGAGGGGGAGAGAGAGGGAGAGACAGACAGAGAGAGAGAGAACGAGAGCGAGAGGGGGGAGAGAAGGAGAGAGGGAGGGGGAGAAACAGAGAGAGAGGAGAGAGGGCGAGAGAGAGACAGAGGGAGGGGGGGAGGGGGAGAGGGAGAGTGGAGAAAGTAGTAAATGTAGTTCAGGAAGGGGGGAGGCAGTGAAGACAAAAAGAAAAAACAGAGCAAGAAAGATTGACAGAAAATGAAAAAAGAGAAAAAACAGGAAATATTATGAGAAGGCCGTTTTCACATTTATTGCTGACAGTGTAAATTCTCTCTGTGCTAATTAAAGTGTTCAAAATCTACGAGCATGATTTCCTGAAAGAGTTTGGAAGCCAGTCCTGGCCCAGTATTCAGCGTACACAAGTGTGAGGTGGAAACCTGAAGAATGGACTTCACACAGTGAAGTAGGAGACAAAATATTGGTAAAATCATATATTCTGTCATTTTCAATGAGGGAGGAAGAGGAGGTGATATTTTAGGGATTTTAATGTGCAAAACCATAAGACACACATTAACAATGTTTATGTTTGCTGTAATACATGTGTGGAGGGATCTTTAAATATATCAGCTGAAATTTTTCTATTTATAGGACATTTTTTATAGGCATGAGAAACAGCTGTGTGAACATATTGGTTTTATTAAAGTTTTACAATGGATGTTACTTGGATTTGATGCTAAAGACACGACCGGCAACAACATGTAAATGAAAGAGAGACCTAATGTCAGAGCTTGATTTATGTAAACATGTCACACAAATCAAAGCATGCTAATATGTTCTGCTTGCTCCTTGTTTATGAAAGACTGAGCAAGGACAGTGTGTAGTGTAGGTTTCATCATCACTGTTGCTCACTGGTGACAGCCACAGAAAAGATGTTCTTTTCTAGGAACAGCTTTTTATGAACAGCTGTTTTTCAGCCCCCTCTGGTGGAACAAAGATTAAGACACTGCTGCTCTGATTGTTTCTAAAATGTTTACAATCTGCAGGAAAAAAAGCGTTGTAATTCAGACGCCTGATGATTTCAAGAGCTCAGACAGAGCAGTTGTGAAACAGTGTTGTTTTTCCTTCCGTTTGACCTCCTCTCTGCTCCTGCTGCCTAACTTTTCTTCTGCTGCTCCTGTGTCAACTCGGCTCTCTCTCTCTGTCTTCGCCTCTTTCAACGCTGTCTTTCACCGAGCTGCTTGTTTCTCTGCTCCTCTCACCATGTACGTCTCCGTCCCAGACTTCCTGGTCTTCTGAAGCATGACCAGCGGGGGGCGCTCTCTGGCTGAAGGATTCTTCCTCAGGGCTCTGAGAAGGCAGAAAGAAATCATTCACACCCTTTTGTTCTTGTTTTCATTCAGATTAACTTGTCTGTTTTGTATAGATACACATGAGTTTTCTGTCTCAGTGAAGTTTTATATTAAGTGCAGAGTGCTTGAGGAGAGGAAATACTTGTCTATTCTGTCCATGCTGTATATTACATTAGAATACCTCTGCAGCACCAGGCCCAGCAGTATGGCTAGCAGAAACAGACCCAGCAGGGCCAACAGCAAGATGAACCACAGCTCAGAGTAAACTGGTGTTGCTGACATGCTGACGCCTTGTTTACCACTGTCTTCAGGCTCAGCAGGACCTGCAGAGACAGAGACAAAAAAGAAGTTACAAGTTAAACTGTGTGTTGATTCTTTGTGCATTTGTTGTATTTATTTTCAACCTGTATGTGTGTGTTGTTACCTAGGCCAGTGGCAGGGCTATATCTGATGGTGGGAGTACTGGCACTCCCACTGTTTGTGGTACAAGTCACCTGAAATGACAGAGCTAAGAAGGGCAGAGGGAGAGACAGAGCAAAGGAAAATGTTTAGGTGAAAATGAAGTCAGACTGATATGTTGGGCTGACTCTGAATCAGACTTTTAGCCCTCTGCAAGGCACATATCATGACATCAGATTGAGATTCATTCATACATAGCAACAAAGGAAAGGAAGGGAAGAGAAGCGAGCAAACTTCTCGACACTCCAACTGTCTCAACTCACAACTACGACTCACTCTGTCCTGCCGAATCCCAGTTCTCTGAAATACTCTCATCACAACAGCACATCCCCTCAATCAAAGGCCTGGCTCGGCCTCATTACCAGCCTGACAGCCAATCAAATCAGAAAGTTGATGGAAATTGCAGACTCACCTTTAAAACACACTTAAATATGATATAGGTTCATAATATCGGTAGCTTATTGCACATTATTCTTATGTGGCCCACGCACCTGTCAGCCAAAGCCAATTAATTTCAACAATAATTCATCCTTTAACAGAAACGGTAATGATACTAAAGGACTGGTATGTGTTTACTAAATCTGTTGAACTTAGACTAAGAATATTTTTTACTTACACTCCATTTTGTTAAGAGTTATGTGTTAAGTGTATTTCTCTAATTGCAGCAGCATTATCTGTAGAAGAAGGCATTCCACCTAAAAGGTGTGTATTTACATGTGTTACCTCCACGTATAGATGTGTACAGTCATTGGATATGTATGTGTGTGTGTGTATGTGCGTGCGCGCTCACTTTTCTGCGAGGTGCGTGGGATATGGAGGTAGCTGTAGAAACCAGTATAGACCCTCAGCTGGCTCTCAGTCACACTATACTCCTTCAGGTAGCCGTTGAGGGAGAAGGACCCCGCCCAGTCCAGCCAGATAACTGTCAGGTTACTGTCCACTGAGAAAGGAGACACATACTGGGGGGCTGGAGGGAGAGGAAGAGAGAGAGGGGTTTGTGTTTTTCAATGCGTCCTCTGACTGGTTAGCCTGGAGGGTGGAGGGATTGGATGCATTTGTTACCTTCACTGAGGGTGGTGACAGCGGTCCAGTTGGAGGCAGTGCTGCCCATGCTGTTGAAGCAGGCAGCTCTCAGCTGATAGGTGGAGTATGGTTGGAGACCTGCACAGATTGGTCCAGTAGTTTATTCATACAAAACACAGACAGATGACACTGTTCACATGCTGCTGTAGGTCCTTAGAATTTGGTGTTATCCTTTTCTGATGTCTCCTTAGAGCAGCTCAGTTATTGTTACTTACAAAGCTCTCAGCTGCCTCCTACTCAGGGTGCTTTTTTAATACTGAACTGGCCTCTGAGCCTCTCTCTTACTCTGTGCTTCCTTCTTCTCAGTGATATCTCCGTGCTGCTTTGCTGGACAGTGTTTTGGTATTCTTGCAAACATCATTCTTACAGTAAAGTGTGTCATCTTAGTGTTATTTACACAAACGACACATTTAAAAAAATCTCTTGACTTGTCATAAACATGAAGTGACCTGTCACATTGTAGCTCCGCCTTTTGCCAAAGAAGCAGATTTCTATTGGTCCTTCAGCGCAAGGGAGGGGTACAGGCTGGGGGGGCTGTGGGCAAGGTGATCTGAGATGTAGCTCACAGCTGGAAACAGAGCGAGAGAGAACAAAGAAGAGGGAGAGAAGTTATGATATGTGTATCTGTTCATGGAGTCTGTCTAGTTGTTCCTGTGTTTTCCTTTATTCCGCTCACCTCTCAATGACGCCATTAGGTGCCAGAGGCTCATCCCATTCCATCTGTACAGAGCGGGACGTCAGGGTGGAGGGGCGAGGAGGAGGCTGGTGGGCTGGGGGGGCGGCTAGGGTGTGGAGCTCAGTCAGTGGACCCTGGCTACAGCACTGCCAAATGTTCAAAACAGAGACTTCAAGGATGCACAGAATTTTTTCTGAGTGTACAAGTGTACGAAAAAAAAATTCCACAATACTTAAACATCGAATTCATGTTGTTTTGCAATTTAAAAAATAACCCTCAGTGGAGCAACAAGGACCTCTGCTCAAGTATTTTTCATTAAAAATCTATGTTTATATAAAGAATCAGCTAAACTGTGGTAAATATTACTGCCACCGCATCAACTGAATGTAAAATGCTCTGCCAAACAATGAAACTCAAAATGAGTGATCCATACTGGTGAGCATCTTTTCTTTACCAGTAATATTTCAAATCAAACCTTAGTGGAATATCCTCCAATCTATTTACTGTATCTACATCCACAATTCCAAAAAAACTGTGAAGCTCTCTAAAACATAAAGTAAAACAGAATATGCTATCTTGCTGATCCTTTTTGACTTATACTCTGCTGAAAACAGTACAAAGACAATATATTTAATGTTTCACCTCAAGTACTTTATAGATTTTTGTAAATATCTGCTTATTCTAAATTTGATGCAGCAACATGTTTCAAACAAGTTGGGACAGGAGCAACTAAAGACTGGGAAAGTTGTGGAACGCTCCAAAAACACCTGTTTGGATCATTCCACAGGTAAACAGGTTGATTGGTAACAGGTGACAGTATCATGATTGGGTATGAAAGGAGCATCCTGGAAAGGCTCAGTCATTCACAAGCGAGGATGGAGGGAAGTTCATCACTTTGTGATCACATGACTGGATAAAGGATGTTGCAACATGAGCTCAGGAAATCTGTTGTCAGTAAAGACAATTCGTTTGCAAATGACTGCGTTCTGTTACGTGTTACAGTGTCCCAACTTTTTTTTTTAAATCAGTGTTGTATTAATCTATCAAATGTCTTCATTTGCACTAGTTTACTGTGCTATGTGACTATATAATGTACTATTACCTGATAACAGGTGCAGGCCTCTACTCCTACCCAGTACTGGGTGTAAGGACGTAAACCATGGAGAGTCTGCTGCTGGGATGTACCCTCTGACAGCTACGGGAAGGGGAGAGTTTGGGGGTGAGTTTAGGTTTTAAGTGACCACAATGCTCAAAAACATACAGCGGGTGGAACAAGGAGGAAGAAGAAGGTTATAGCTACAGAAAATGGAGGACAAGAAAGGATAGATTCAGTGAATTATTGAAAGTAGCATAATGTTCTTCACCAGAGTGTGGTTGTTGCGGCTCACAGACAAAACTCTGTACAAGCTAACAATCCCATTGGGTCGGGTTGGAGGACGGATGTCCACTACTGCTGAGGTCGCCGAGACACGCAGGAAAACAGGCGGACCTACACCTTCAGGCGGGGCAGGTCCTGTTCTCCCATTGGTCCACAGACTGGCAGAACGACCGGCTGAATTCACTGCCCACACCTGTCAGTCAAAATCACATGTCGGTCAATAATATCATAAACCTTCATTCACACATATAACCGGCAGGGAATGATAAAGACAGAACTGTGACACAACACGAGAGCCAGACAGAAACTTTTTCCTGCCGCCGTCATTAGGATTTCAGACGCATTTTATTAACTCTTCATGATGAAAGCTTCTCTTAATTACCCAGAATCCACCAGACCAACAAAAAGGATATAAGTCAATTCATTGGACGATCCATCAAAACTACCATCAGCAGTGAGAGCAAAACCTTTTCAACATGCAACCCAACACTATATCTGCATGACAATTACTTTTCACCTTCATCAAGGAGTTATTCTCTCCCTCTCTCTCTCTCTCACACACACACACAGTAATCTTATTTGTGTGCCTGTGTTGGGTATAATTAGAGGGTGTACACAGCACAGGGTCAGGCAGGGTGGAGATTTGCATGTGTAAGTCATCTGTAGCCTGTCAGAAGTAGTGCAGGAGGCAGATGGATGAGTCTGAGCTTTACTGTTGAGCGTATGTGTCTGTGTGTGCGTGATGTGCTGCTTGTAGCTGTGATAGTGGGTGTTGTGCGTGTACGCGTGTGCATGCAAGCGTGTTAAGAGTTGAATTAACCTCAATAATAGTCAATTAGGCCGTGATCAATCAGACTGATTGATCTAAGTGACAGCACAGATGGACTGAGATGGGAGAGGGGAAAGAAGAATGGAAGATGGAGAGACTGGGAATGGGGAGGAGGAGGAGGACAGGAGGAAGGGTGGACAGGGCACGAGGAGAGGAAGCAGGAGATCAAACAGAGGAAGGAGGAGAAATTTTGAGCTGTGCCGTTTTGTCATTTCGTGGCTCCAAATGAACCTGCTTGGATTGCGATCATATATTGAAATAGTGCTTGTGTTTTCTGGTTACACAGACCAAAATACTAAATACTAAATCTACAGTCCTACACTTTAAGTTGTGTGTTATGTGTTCCAGTCAACAGCCTGAAACACAGTACTAGTAAGTAATAAAGCATGTATACAACCTTGCGTGCATTTGTATGTATTAGTCTGTTGAGCTCTTCCACACACAGGATATTTTAATTTAAGAAAATCTGAAAACACAAGTTACTCTTGGTGGTCAAAATTATATTTTCAGTTGTGTGAACAGCAAACATGGATAATTACTGCATATTTACTGCTCTTACATGCAATCATGTAAGCAGGCACACTATTGCTTTTCTCAGTATTTGTAGCAGTTGCATCAGTGTGCACATGCAAAGGTATCCAGATATGAGTCAGTGAATGCAACTTTTACAGTCACTTAATAAAAGCATTTCACTCAAACACAAAATTTTAGTGTCTACAGCAACATGAATCCATTAGGATCAAAAAGGGACAGACACATCTGCCCTTGAACGTTTATTTGTTTATTAATATTTGTGACTTGTGATTCTGCACCTCCAGTTTCCACTCAGAGAGACCGACCTGGACTCGTCCCTCAGCCCATGAAACTGTCCGCTGCTTTTAAAGGGGATGAGAGGAGCTGATGTGATTGGCCATTATTGTTGCCCACCCTGACTCCACCAGCTGATACAGCACTTTTCCTGCTAACAATGTAATCATCCTGGTCCGTTCTCTTTTCTACTTTTCACATGTGGGACCGATTTTTGCTGCACCATAATGGTGTTTCCACCTAAAATGTGAAATGACCAACTGCTTCACTAACATAGATACAAACGGACAGCAACCTTTGAGCAAAACACTACAGGGGTTCTACCCAGTATGGATGGTGGCATGTATGTCTGTCAAAAGTTGATCCAGGATCAACTTGATGTATTGCCCATGACCTAAAGCAGCAGCCATGTCACCGATCAGTGACTAAGACTGAGTTACAGGTGCATTCTGTGGGTGCAGGAGAGCTCGAAAGGTGCAGTTTAGTGTGAGGATTTGACTAAGATGAACATGCCTAGATAATAAATCAAAATGCATTAATACTGAAAATTTAGGCTGCCACTAAACCTCAGCTGAGATCATTTCAGATGTCTGTTGTCTCATGAAACTAATGAATTAGAAGTCATTGCTGAAAATTACATTCTAATAGAACAAAGAAGAGATGGAATGACAAATTAAACAGAGAAGCTCCCTGAAAACACATTTTAAATGTTTTGTAAGAGTTCGGTCACAACTGGACAGTTTAGGTTTAGCAACTTCACAGTTTAGTCCTCTAACTTGCTCTGTGTTTATGTATTATCAGCCTTCTGGGACATTGTTTACACTGACGTGGGGTGGATGAAGAAAAGGGGAATGGTGTGGGGGGATGGAGGAAGAAGAATGAAGGAAAGGACAGGAGCCTGTGTGGAGAAGTGAGGGATGAAAGGAAGAGGGTGCGTTAGGTAAAGGGCATGCTGTCACCCTGATGAGAAAAAGGTCAAAGAGAAGCATGCAGTTAACAGCAGTGAGAGAGAGAGACTGTCTGTGTGTGTGTGTGTGTGCGCGCACACACAGTAGGTACTGAAAACTAAAAAGGCGATTACAAATGAAGCAGATTTGTTGCACATCATATTATTGGTTCAAGTATCTATCAGAATAATGGCTGTACTACATTTTTTAACTTTTAATTTACATCAGAATGATGTCAGCCAATAAGGACTGTCCCTGCTTATAGAGAAATGAAGAAATGTAGACACTGTTGTTATGATATGAACTGAGTAAATTTGAGGTTGGATTCCTTCTGTATGTGTCTGTATGTTAGCAATCAGTTCTACTGTAACACATTTTCAACACCACATTAATGGAAAGGAGGCCTTAAAGAGGATGCAGAATGTCTAGTTATATTATAGACTTGAAGAAAAAGGGCAGCATCAGATCAAAGACTGCTACATAGTGTAAAGTTTTCTGCTACATATGTAGTTTCTACACAGGAACTGTGACTTGACTTGTTGCTTAAAGGAGTTTTAATTAAATTTACTTCTGCCGTCATACAAAATTATAGCTGCAGCAATGAAATATTTCTACCCGGCAACAGCCATGTTCTTCCCTTAGTAGCCTCAACGTGACGCAAGGCTTTGGGCTTGATTAAGAAGTTTATGCCACATAGACAGAACAGAGAGAAAAAGTTGAAAACTAAAGTCAGTCCAGATCACCTTGCCCTTGATCCAGTGCTAAAAGGTAGAACTAATCTCCTCGTCCTTATATCATCGACAGACTTTTTACTGCTTTCTCTTCTCTCTTGTCCTCTCTTCTCCTATTGGGCCGTGATTTGGCTTATTAGACACAAAATAAAAATATACGCAGTTAGCTGCCATGGCAGCAAAGGAGCCGCCATGGCAACAAACGACTTCAGGAAACTACCAGACAGTATTTCAGCCTTTTTATTGGACGGTTGGACTGCGGACTCTATTCGAGCGCTCTGATAGGCCAACAGAGCTACTTGGCGGGTGCATCTACTTGGGGTGAAGGGGCTAAGTTGTGTGAAAGTGGGCAGTAATTAAAACCAAGCATAAAGCTGTCAATAGGAGCTTATGACCCAGTGTAATTAGCCTAATATGATTTCTTTCTCTGCACCGTGGTGTGCTAAACTGAACTGACTTATCGTCCTTGTGTACGCCTCAAACACAGAGAGAAAGGATGAGAGCCAGATAGGTATACAGACAGATTAACAGCTAAATAAAAATAAAGCCAGTCAGACAGAAAGACAGACAGGTAGGCAGAGGTAGAGGATAGACAGACAAGTAGAGAGACAAGCAGACACTGAGGAAAAAATAACTTACTTCATGAAAAACTGTGAAAAGTCATGATGAATAACTTCATATGAAAATCCAAACATTTACATTGTTTGCTCACTTCTCCATCTCTGACAGACACACTAACACAAACATACACAGATATTTACATACACACACACACATACAAACACAGACAAGTACTACTGTGTACATGTGTCCATGGACATCGCACACATGCCACCACTTTGTCCACGAACCCCAATCCCCCACTGACAAATCCTCAGGGGACGTGTAGCGGTCACCATTAAAAGGTCTTTCCAATACAAGCTCTGTTACCAAGGGGGCTAACAGTTAATTCGATTGGCTGGCTGGTAATCAGGAAGTGGGGTGCTCTGAGGGCCCAGTGATTAATGGCTCTGTTGCCCGCCCGTCATCTCCCAAAGCTCCTCCCTCCCTCCCTCCTCCTGTCATAAATTAGAACCCTCGTAAATAAAGACGGCACCACAATCAGGCAAACTCAATCAATTACACAGGTTCTCTGGCCTCGGCTCGTACGTCTGACAGGCAGGAATGCTAATGTTATTGTTGCTTCCAAAGGGCTAGCCTGTCAATTAGCGTACCAAAGCACAGCACAACAGCATGAATATGGACCCCGCCATTTAACACCTGTCTGATTACTTGGCTTGTGTGTGTATGTCTATACCAGTTGAGGTGTGACCGTGATCTGTGTGTGTGTGTGTGTGTGTGTGTGTGTGTGTGTAACTGGGCGTCAGGAAAACATTTCATTGTGGAAAGAGGCTCCATCTTCTGATTTGTCAGTCACATCAAATCTCATCTCCAAATGAGGTTCAGAGATCACAAAAAAATCTTTAACTCCATGTCCACTGCAGAGGACAAGAGGGAGGAAACATTTACGACATAAGTGAGAACAGCTATTACAGTATACAGCTACTGTGGTATTTTTCAGTTGTCGTATTTCTATGCCATCTTCTTGGCTATGCAGGAACCAATTGCACTTTTTGTGTTAATTGTTCTATTACTTCTGGTTGCCCACATTCTACAAATTTAGGATTTCTCTAACCTTATTTCCTCCAAAATATATATCCTCTATTACATTTGTTTTTCAAAGTAAATAATGTCTGTAACATTAACCAGTTAGTATTTACTTTAATGCTGCTTTTCTAAACAAACACACATATAAATGTGCAGAGCATTGTACCTGGTACTGGTATACAGTGTACGGCTGGAGTGCGTCATCTTTGCAAGTTGTGGAGATATTCCTGCAGACAAGTGTTGCTGCATCACTTCTGCCAGTGTCAGTGGCATTATCCAGCCTGCGGTACACCTCATAATGGAGGACTCTACCATTTGGCTGAGCTGGAGGGGACCAGGTGAGTAGAAAGGTGGTCTGTAGGCCAGTGTGCGTGTCAGGCTGGAGGTCTAACAGTGGCGCCGTTTGTCCAGCAGGGGGAGACTCCAGAGTGAGTACAGATGACCAGTCGCTGGAGGAGCAGCCCAGCGCTGTGCAAGCCTCCAGCCTCACTTCATACCTGCACACACATAAAGGTACATATTTGTGAATGCAATAATCAGTCACATTTGCACTGTTGTTTCTGTTGGAGAGAGAAGGGAATAAAGGAGATGATAGCGAGGAGTGAGAGGGTAAAAAAGAGAGAAGGTGATGAAGATGAAGATGAGTCGAATGGATAGAAGGTCATGGGAGGGGTGATCTTTAGACGATAAGGCTGATGAGCTTTTATTATCTGAATCTTATCACCACACAGTCGAGCTCACACATACACAGCCACATATGCAGGCACAGGGACATGCACACACAACTGTCAATGCACCCTCACACGCACACACGCACGCACGCATGCACACATATATATAAACACATATATAGTCCTTGGTCTACACTGCTCTCTTTTTCTGAGACAGAGAGATGGATGCATGGCCACTGCTTCAAGGCTTTTTTCTCTGTCTCTCTCTTAATTTCTTCCTTTGAAACACCACAGGCTTGACGATTTGCTTTTGGCAGCTTGATTGAGAGGTCGTTTTTCACCTAATCAAGATATTTGCATTTTGACAAGTGCAATAGCATTGTAATTTATAACAAAGGCTTCATAAATACAGCGCTGACTTAGTGTAGGTGTCTCCTGCAAAGCAGAAGAGTACAAACTGCACAGTGACGTTGTGCATCTTTTTATCTTTGCAGGATGAATTTTTTATGTGCAAGGAAGTGATACATGGCAGTGAGAGACGACACAAATGGTTTTTGCGGCAGATCTTTCTGTTTATTAGCTCGTGTTGAAATGTGTCATACTTCTCAGAAGAGATTTGGAAAATACACCACACTTGGTTACTTTTTGATCCCTCTTCCCTTTCTTCTGTCCCTTTCAAAGTTCAAAGTTTCATATTTCAAGTTTACAGCAGTTTATATAGGTTCACTGTCAATTTCATCATTTTAAAATATATGTTAAATTTCTAATTTGAAAGAATCCACTGTTCAATTGTTGCAAATTTATGAGAATGAGAGAGAAGTGAACTTCTGTAAAGCAGTCCCTGCATTATGGTGGTTTAGGTAATGCAGTTTCATGAAAATGTAAATTCTTCAACCTTCAGCTTTGCAACAAACAACACGAAAACAACATGAGTACAGTACTTGCAACATATGTTGCTGCAAAAAACCTAGAAGTGAACAGTGATTGAGATCTGCTTTAACTGACCTGTGGTAAGCAGCCAGCCCTTGCAGGATGGTGTGTCGGTTAGAGAAGTCACTGTCCTCTGCAGTGAACACAGTGCTGGTGATGCTGAGCTGGACTGGATCTCTTTGATGCACAGTATAACTCACAATGTCTCCATTAGGACGGGCCGGAGTACTCCACTCCACTCTCACCTGGAAAAAAAACACAACATGCCGCACAAAAAACTTTTAAACTACAATAGTAGAAAGTAGTAATATCATGATTCAGCTGTTAGTTTTATGCACCGAATTGTTGAATGACTCACCTGGCTTGGTCCCAGAGGCGTCAGCGTGGGGAGACCGACACCAGAAGGAGCTGATGGGTGAGTTTTTGCTGTGGCTGCTGCACTGCTCACTGCTCCTTTGCTGTTGTTGGCCCTGACAACGTAGCTGTATTCCACGCTTGGCAAAAGTGTGAAGTCGTGGTAATGCATCTCTGTGCCAACATAGATAACTTCACCATCTCTGCGGAGCTCATACCCCGTGATGATGCCATTAGGATGTTCAGGTGATGTCCAGCTCACCTCCACTGACTCTGGGCCAGTGACCTTCAAAGGAAAAGGTCAAAGGTCACATCAAACAGAGCTCCAAAGAGCACAACAAAATGTAAAACCAAACAAAGGGCATTAAAGTAATGAAAATAATCAAACTTTAATAAAAAAACAAATGTATATGCTTTGTATCAAATACTTATTTAACTGATTACTGAATAATTCTGTATTTTCAGAGGTTTTTCAAATTTGTGCAAAGGCTCAACACTACTGAATTTAAATTCTCTTGGATGAGCTGTGAAATGTCTTCAGTACTACAACTGAAATCCACAGATTTAGGTATTGCACACCTGGTAACAGAGATTTCACTGGAAGTCAAAAACAAACATACCTTCAGAGTCGGGGCAGCCAGGCCAGTGGGTGGAGCCTCCTCAGTTACAGTGGACATTGTGGTGCTGGTGGTGCACCCACCGCTGGTGCAAGCTAAAAGGACCAGCTGATATGACGTGTGTGGCTGCAGATCTGACACCACTGCATTAAGGCCTCTCCCGTGATAAGCTTCTTTGTTGTTCAGTTTCAGCACATATTCAGTCACCTCTCCATTCTGCGTCTGTGGTTTGCTCCAGGAAATGTTTATACTGCTGGATGTGACGCTGTCCGCTGTGGGAGCTTCAACTGTGGCAGGTGGAGCCTCTAGAGTTGTGATGTTTGTATGAGGACTGGTGATGCAGCCCTCAGACGTGCAGGCTATGATTGAGTAGCTGCAGAAAGAAAGAGAACAGAATAAAAGCTTAATCCGCTCTTTAAAAGATGATCATTTTGTGGTGGTTATTTGTAATCCACATGGAAAGTTAGATCAGTTAGATGATAATATAAATAAATAATACCTATATGTCGAAAACGGCAGGAGGTCTTCATCGGTGTAGCTGAGGACAGTAGGGTCAAAACTAAATGAGAAGCTGACATTGTTTCTCTGAATCCTGTAGGACTGAAGTACCCCATTGGGCTCTAAAGGAGGAGTCCAGGACACCAACACCTCACTGGGCTGGCCTTGGAGGTGACTGACTGTTGGGGGGGCTAGACCCCGAGGAGGGGCCTGTCTGGTTGTTACGGTCACCCAGGGGCTGCGGGTGTGCCCAGCGGGGTTGTGAGTACGGACACTGAACTCGTACTGTGTCCAGGGACGCAGACCAGTCACTGTATACGAGAAGGTGTCACCGTGTTGTGGCGATGATTGTCTGAACAGCACCTTTTGGAGACAGTTGGATGATTAAAGTTGAGAGGCGCACAACAGTGACACGATTTTCAATTTATAATTTTCCACGTTTGAAATTTGCTATATTTTCACATACCAGTATATTTATTAGTTATAAGAGCAGAAAGGAGACTTAACACAACTTTCTACTGATATTTGTGGCACCTGCTGGTCTATGAGGCTGAGAAATGGTTCGATTGACAACAAACTTAGAGATGAATGTCTGTATCTTCAGAGATGTGTTACTACTGTCACCTACCTTTCCCCTTTCAATAACCTCTTCATTACTTCTTCCCCTCCCAACTTCCTCCAGACTTCTCCCAAGTAAGAAATACTCTCCAATCGGCCCATTGGGCTGGGAGGGAGGCCCCCAGGTCAGTGACACACGGTCTGGGCCGATGAAGAGAGGCCTGGGAGGGGGCTGGGAAGCAGGTGGAGCCGCTGCTGTGGTGACATGCTGAGGTGGAGTGCGCGTGCAGCCTGCTGAGGTACAAGCTTCAAGAGTCAAAGAATACACGGTCCATGGCTCCAAACGACGAAACAGGAAGTTGCGTGATAGTCCGCTGAATTCCAGGTTCCCCTCACTGTACAAGTTATACATCTGGAGAGGAGGAGATGGGGAACGTATCCAGTGCAGTGGGACAGAGGAAGAGAAGGTGGGTTAAAGTAGGACATAATGGGAACAGAGGAGGGACGAGGATGCCTACTGCTGCACTCATAATGTGTATCAGAAGACATGTGAAGTACTGTATGTTCATGTATATACAGATCAGTTGCTGAATTATGGTATGGTTGTGTGTCTTGAGCAAGTTGGCTACTTATGAATGTACTTAATTATTGGTACTTATCTGCTATTTCTACTGTCTTCTACTATGTGAGACTGATTTCATGTGAGGAGCACCGGGCTTCATCAACTCGATGCTGTGTGTGTGCATTTTAGTTTACACGATATGTACCGTTATGATTCCGTTTGGAGCACTTGGCTGATCCCAGCTCAGCAGTAATGCCCTGCCCTGCTCTCTCTGCTCCACTGTAAAGTTAGCCAGGCCGTCCGGAGAAGCCTCCAGGGTCCTAATGCCTACCCACGGACTGGACACGCCACCTGAAGGGTTACAGAACATGTAGACTCAATGGAGTTGTTCAGTGGTTGGTGCTGGTATGATTTATCGCTGATATTTTAAATGCGCGACTGAACATAATCAACCTACCTGCATCGTTGACAGCTTCCACTTGTAGACTATACTTAGTGTACGGTTCAAGACCATAGACTGCTGCTTCTAGGACTGAACCCTGTGAGAGAAAGAGAGACCAAGGTATGATACTCTACAGAGTGATGGAATGAGTAGTACGGAGAAGTTAAAAGGAAGAGAAAGTAGGAAAGAGGGATGAGAGGGAGATCGATTGGGCAAGAGTTAAAAGGAAAAAGAATAAAAGAGCAGAGAGGGAAAGGGAAACAGGGAAGTGGGTAGCGTGCCATAGCCAGAGAAGAGGAGTGAGAGGAAATTAGTTACACAAACAAATCCTGCATGAATAAAAACCAGTGCATTACTCATTAAAATGGGGAATGAAAAGGGACACTGAAACAATGGCGAGCTAAGATGACATGACATGGGATTTGTGATATCAACATTTCAACATACAGCCTCTCTGCCATGGCAAAGTAAGCAGGCACCAGAGAAGTGGCAGAGACAGAGAGACTGGCGGGAAGGCGGCCGTCCCTTATGGGTGAATTCAAAGCTTCCAGTTTGAGTGTTTATGTCACACATGCACCCTTTCATATCACACACACACACACACACAAACACACAGAGACACAGGCAGAGTGAGTCTGCCAGTAGCTTTAGGCAGTGGGACCCAGCCCAACACCCTGGCAGACACAGGGGCAGTGTGTATGTGTGTGTGTGTGTGTGTGATATAGTGGAAACACCATTTACTAATTGATAAGAGACACACTGTTGTTTCAAAGGGCCCTGGCGTGTGATGACAGGGAGCACTGGGCTCCAGGATATAGCGTTGCCTGTTTGCTTTTTGTTTATCATGGCGAGCTTTAAAGCAACTATGAGAGTGATGCTTCTGTGTGTGTGTGTGAACATATCTGTGTGAATGCACAACATAGGAGGCTACATTTTTTCATGTGTTGAGTCTGCAGTTTTGTAAAAAACTGTCTGTTCAGGACTGTATGCTTTCACACAAGCAAGCAAGCAAGCATATGTAAAGAGATTAACTGGTAACCCACTTCAATGCAGCGGCAAGAGGATCAAAAAGGCTCCAATTCAAACTGAATCAAATGAAAACCCTGACAAATCACCGTAGCGTGGCACCAAGGATGAACTGTCTGAACAACAACCAGAATGCATGTATTCACTGTTTTCATGTCTGGGAGCCAACATGTTTTTCATCCACAGTAAAATAGGATTAATAAGCCCCTAGACACCTAGACACAAGCTAAATCCTCCTGCAAATCACAGCACTTCTCAGTCGAGAGGGAGGGAGGGAGGAACGCAAAGAGAGAGACACGGGGTGGAGAGAGATAGAAAGAGAAGTGTGGTAGTGAGACATAAAGGCCGAAAGAAAAAAGAGATCAGAATGAAATGAAGGAAGGCGACGTAGGACAGAGAATTAAAAAAGAGGGACAGAAAGAAGTCAGAGGTAAGTTAATAACTGATGAAGGAAATAGAAAAGGGAGCAACAGAAGGAGAGGGAGCGTGTGAGAAAGAGTGAGATACAGAGAGAGAGAGAGATTGAGTGAATGGGTAAAAAAAAAGATGGAAGAAAGCTAAAGTGGGAGAGAAAAAAAAGATAAATGTGGCAAAAGGGAGAGACAGATTAAGTGAGCGAGAATGAGAGATCTCTCTACCTTAAAAGCCAGTGAAATATGTGAGGCATGTGGCCTATAAAGCGGTTAACATATGCACATTGTCAATAGCAGCATCTGGCGCTGGCAGCTTTTATAGGAGCGTGGAGACTCTGCTACACGCCTCTAGATGGCAATACATTCAAACACTTTATCACTGAAACACACCACATTAACGGCCTCCTCACACACACACACACACGCACACACACACACACAAATTCTCAGCAATCAAGCACTATGAAATTCACCACCTCAGCTTGCTAACTGCACACACACAGACAGGCGGTAATCAAATAGTGTAACACTAAAACACACTACTATTACATTACATTAACAGCTCCCTCAATAACTATTTCTCTCTCATACATACACATGTGCAGATACAAAAGCACACACAACGCGTTCATAGTATCTTACAACACACATGTCGAGGAATGTGGACACACGCACACACAAAACCGCCAGTGAAATAGTGACATGAATAACAGAGTTAAGGTAAATACTCAAGACCACTCAGTTGGAACTGAATTTCCCAGTTTATATTATTATTGTTGGGTTTTTTTGTCATGTATACTCCATCAGTACTTTACGTATACTATATAGCATCTGACCTTGATGTGTGATCTAACAGTTAGAGCTATTAAATGGCTGTTTTATTTTAAATACATTTCAATTCTAGAGCAAGAGCTATATTGCAATTTAGCAATAGGTACTCATGGTCTCACTGTAATATTTAGACCCAGTTCTAGCGTAGGAGTTTTTTTTTTGTTGTAATCTATGAAAACCACAGGAAAAGCTACAAGGCAAGATCTGAAAGCAAAAAGGTTCTCGTCAACCTAAATTCAGTGTGCGTGAGCATGTGCATGTGTGTGTGGATGATCAAAGTCACCAGTTAATCATGCCAAATGCAAAAGAACAGAGGGGGAGCAAGAAGTCAAGAGACACAGAGACAGAGAGAGCGGTGGTGGGAGAAGAAGAGAGATCTGCACAGATGTAAAGGAGAGAAAGTGTAAACAAGACTGAGAGAGAGAAAAGGAGACAATGATGGGGAAAGAAGAGAAGAGACAGGAAGAGGTCTTGCTAATTTATACATTAAAGAAACCTTAGATCTTACATGGGTCAACACAACTTAGCATTGAGGGCAAGGAAGCAATCTATTCAATCTTTTATTTCCTCATTCTGTCTTCTCTTTGGTGTGTGAGCTGAGCAACAGCAGGGGTCCTCTGGACAGCGTGTGTGTGTGTGTTTCTGCATGTGTAGCCTATATTAAAGGGTCAGCGTGCATGTGTGCTCCTTGAACCTCGCGCAAATATATCGATATCGGCCATTTATTTGTGTGCATTTGCATGTATCCTAACAAGCCCACATCTGCATGCATCTTGTTTTGGAACCATGTGTCCCCACTGGAAGTGTGTGTGCAAGTGTACAGCTGAGTGTGTGTGATATTCAGGTGGAGAGGCATGGTGCAGCCGGGGGGACAGTGTGTGATACTAATTAAGAATAACCATGTGTATTTGTCAAAAGAATTATGCTGATTATCTCACAAAGGCCCCAGCACTGGGCCCCGCAGAGAGACAGAGACGGAGAGACGGACCAACATTAGCATATGGCTGCACACATGCATGCACATACACACACATGCTCTCTTTCTCTCTGCTTGTCTCTCTCTGTCACACACACAAACACACATACATGCATACATACACGTGCACGTAAAAGTAAAGTGAGTGCCTAAGAACATACATGAAAGAACCATGCCTAATGATAGGTGAATGGGGTCCAACTGGTCTGCCTTAGGGACGTTTCTCTCCACAGGCCTTCTCTGGCCTCTCTGCTCTGTCATATTAAGTCCTGGAGAGATAATAAAGCACCATGCTGTTTCACCTTTTCTTACGTCTTCTTCTTTCAGTGTGTGGTTAAACATGCTATGATCAGAGATGGTACAATACAATGCAGCTCTGTCCAATTTAATTCAGTTTCATTCAGCTCAATTCAATTCAGTTCAGCTCAATTCAATTCAATTCTTTAGTCCAGTCTATTAGCACAAGCTGTGCCCTGACCAGCCCTGTGAGAGCAATAATTGTTTTCGGAGGTTTCTGAGGTGAGCCAGTGTACCACACGCTGCTCTCTCGCGCCCCATGCCAAGCTCTCAAGCCAAGTGTGTGTGTGTGTGTGTGTGTGTGTGTGTGTGTGTGTGTGTGTGTAGTTATGTGCGCATGCCTAATTCAATGCTGCTGGAACAATTGCCCTGTGTCTGTTCGCAAATGCCCTGCGTGGGTGTCCCTGCTAGTCAGTGTGCGTTAGACAAACCCTGACACATACAGACGATGGTGCGACACATACACACACACAGAAACACACCCACAGACACACAGAGTGCCATTAGGCATGTGTTTTGTCTGTGGCCAGCACAGACATAGAGAGGGACTGCAGGGGTCTGGAACAGGCATGCCCACTTCACACGGACAGCCATGATTGGCTCTGGCGGCTCGAGACCCCAGGAACAGCATATTTAGTGTGCATATATGCATGCGTGTGTGTGATGTGCCCAAAGACCAGTGGACAAATTCTGGCGAGTCAGGGACGATATGCTTAAAATCCACAGATATGTTGAAATAGACTGAGTGAGTATTTGCTTGTCTATGGATGCAGTTTAATCTGATCTTTTTTTTCATAAGGAACAGGTCTTGATATTCCACTTGATGAAGGGTTGCTCATCCATAATGCAGACACAGTATATTACAAATACTTTAGCCCTCTTCTTTGGCATCCCTGTCACCTTTAAACCCCTTATACCCAATCGATGAACATAATGCAGACGGCCAAATATAAAAACAAAGATTCTGCATTCATGTCCAGGCTGTGAGACAACCTCAGAAAGACAGAGAGGCCGGCAGGAACGCCTCCTGCAGACTACAGTCAAGAGAACAGCCCACTTCCAAAACAAACACTTGGACAAGGATTCAGTTACAAGTTGTCTCTTTCTCTCTCTCTCTCACACACACACACACACACACACACACACTTACACATCCAGAGGCTTTCCTCCAGAGTTGAATGGACTTCAGTCATCACAAATATAGGAAAGAATTTTTTGTCTCTCTCCTCTATGCACTCACGATCAGCATTCCTCTAAAGTGATGGCCATCGTATCGCAGTTGCAGCACTAAACACCCATTAAGACAAGTGGAGAGCACTACACTGGATGGTGTGGCCTCTTCACAGACGGACACACAATAACACACAACCTGTCATTACTAAAAGAGTGAGAGAAAGAGGGAGGGAGAGAGAGAGGGAGGGAGTATAAAGAGAGAGGGAGGAAGAGGAAGTAGGAGAATACTTGAAAAAAAATCACTTGTAAGAGTGAGAGGGAGACAGGAGAAGAGGGAATGGAGGGGGGCAAAGATGGAGGGTGAGAATAACATAAAGACTGTAATTTGTGACAGAGGTAGCCAAAACCCCAATGGAAATGCAGTGATGGAGGGAGGACTGAGCAGCATGGAGCGACAGAGGGAGGAGTCGTGAAAAAGATGAGGAGACGAGAGAAAAAGATTGCAGCGAGGAGAAGAGGGACTGTTGCAGCCTGATTATTTGGCTGTTTATGCAGAATGCTGAGAGCCCTCCAATCAGAGCTGGAGACCTCTAACTAAGGGGTCTGACAGGCCGAGGGCCTAACGAACTCTGCATGTGAGTCTCCTTATTCCCTCCTCTAATCCTTCCCTCCTCTCTCCACCTGTGTCCTCCTCCCCTCTCAACCTCCTCATCCCTCTCTCCTCACCCTCTGCGCACTCAGCTCTGCATTTCTCTCTCGCCTCCGCTCTTTTGTCCTCCTCATTTGTTAAAGGGTGTCACTGAGAGCAAGGGCAAAGCCTCGTCATTCCCATTCCTCTGACCACCCTCGATCCTCCGCTCCGTCTCTTTGGCGGTTAAGTGACACAAAGCGGATAAATGAACAGACAGTAAGAGAGGGTTCAAAGCATCGAGCACAATCATGTTTACATGTCACAACAGGTTAACCCATTTTATTTACAGATTTAACTGGATAAAAGCAGGTCCATGATATCAAGTATGCAAACCTGAATATTTTCTTTTATATATTTCTATTTTATCCTGAAAACCTACATGTTTTGAAGACAAATACATTTTAATAAACCATGATTGCAATAACTATGGTGGCTGAGAGTGCTCAACAGACACTCGACTCACACTTTGACAACGCCTAGAGGAAATACACAGGAGGGAACATTAACAACTGATGAACAGACTCACCACCTCTCAGTTATTTTGGAAAATGTTATTTTAGTGTTAGGATTCTGATCACATTTCTGATATTACTGGAGATAATAGCTACACACCTTGCATCAGTCTTTCATTAACTACTGGCTGGTTCATCATTTTGCTGTGTCCCCCCTGAGACACGGGTTGGGTTGGGAAACATGCTGTCTTGTTGAGATTCAAGACAATCTTGAATCTTATTGCCAGCAGGAAGTTGCCAGGTACTTAAACTGTGCTGGAAGGCGGATTTTGTTACTTTTGGTCAGAGCCAGCTGTTTCCCCCTGATTCTAGCCCTTCAGCTAAACTAAGCTAACTGGCTGTTGGCTGTAGCTTCATAGCCAACAGATTGAAAGTGGTATCGATGTGCTCATCTAACTCTTGACCATCCTTTTTGATCACATCACATCCTCACTGCACGTACTGAAGCAAAACCCTGTCAATCTGAAACAAATATATTTAATGTTTGACTTCATTGATTTTTGTAAATATCTGCTTATTCTGAATTTGATGCAGCAACATGTTTCAAACAAGTTGTGACAGGAGCAACAAAAGACTGGGAAAGATGTGGAACGCTCCAAAAACACCTGTTTGGATCATTCACAGGTAAACAGGTTGATTGGTAACAGGTGATGGTATCATGATTGGGGCATCCTCAAAAGGCTCAGTTCTTCACAAGCGAGGATGGAGCGAGGCTCACCACTTTGTGAACACATGATTGTATAAAGAATGTTACTACATAAGCTCAGGAACACTTCGTAAAACCACTATCTGTAAACAGATAATTTGCAAATGACTGCATTCTGTTTTCAGCGTTTATTTACTTCTTTGCACGTGTCCACACCATGTGTTTAAAGCTATATTATTGTTTGTTCTCACACACACCTGCAGACCATTCATGTCTAAATACACACCATATATTCTGTTTATATGTCTCTCAACTGCGCATGCCTTAATACACACATTGTGATTGTGCAGGTGACACACACATACACACATACTGAAACCTCATGTCGGCTCTGAGACACAGTTCGCCGGCTGGCCCTCGCTGTCCTGCACTCTCTGACGGGCTCTTAATGGTAAACTAACAGATTGTAAACATGCTGCTAGCTCTCTCTTTTTCTCTGTTCTCTACATTAATCACTCTCTCTTTCTCTCCATCTCCTTGTCTTTCATCTTCTCTCACCTCTTTCACTTGCCCTCTCACCCCTGTTCGTTTCATCCTTCCCCCTCTATCTGCATCCCTTCTTCACTTTCCCTCTTTTTCTCTCCCTCTCCCTCTCCCTCTCTCTCCCACTCTCGCTTTTCCTGGGGTATTTTTTAAACAATGTGTCCTTCATGTACGGTTGGTTACAGGGTGTACAGAAGGACATCATTAGCGCTGGTGGTTAAGCTGTAATTTACACCATTACCGAGGTAGGGGCCATTTTTATTGCCTAGTAAATTTCAGCTCTGAAATATTTAGACCATATGGCTCAATTTGTGTAATAACCTTAATTTCCAAGCACCCTTCAGCTCCCTTCAGCGCCGGCTGTTGTTGGCGGATGGCGGAGTGGTGTGTGTACACATTTGTATGTGTGTGCACGGTTTGCGGTTTAGAGCACATACACACGCGTGCACGCGCGCACACACATTCATATACACGCATACCCAGAAACATGGACATGGCAAAAATGTTAACGCGTTCTCTACACAAACCCTTTTACATACACATTACACCCTCTTTCTTCCACACGCTGTCACTGATTCATTCATTCATACTCTTAAACACACACACATGCTCGCACACACACACACGTATGTATGCATGGCGGTAGCAGATTAATAGGGTGTCAGCTTGTGTTTGGGTGAGGGAGCGTCAGGCGTCGGCCAGATGGTTCTCAGGGATGATGACTGTCAGGGGTCCTGCTCTGATCAATGGGATGTATTAATACAGCACACACACGCACACACACACACACACACACGTTGTTGAACATACACACACAAACAAAAATATGTTATGCATGCACACAGGCACACATTCAACCTTATTCAGACATATGTATCCACACAGAGCAACACTCACACACATACACACACGTACACGGTCTAACTTCACCAGTGATCCCAAGGGCCACGGTGTAACATCTGGAAGAGCCAGGGGAGGGAGGAAAGGACAGAGGAGGAAAGGAGGAGAAAGAGGGAGGTGGCAGGAAGAGAAAAACAGGAGGTAGGGGGCTTTAAAAAGTGGGAAGAGGGAGAAGAGATCAGTGACAGAAGCAAGGGGAGGAGAGAGAAGTGACTGGAGAACAGGAGGTGCAATGGGAGTAAACAGAGAGATAGGAGATTGAGGAGGTGCAGAGAAGGGTTAAAGGTTGAAGAGGTGAAAGAAGGTTATAAAGATAGCAAAGCAGAGCTGAGGAAATAAAGGGTGGGGTGGAGGAAGATGCAGGGGGAGGAATGGGAGGGTTTAGACAAAAACAGGACAGAGAACACAGAGTGAGTGAAGGATGTGAGCAGAAAAAGACAAGGGAAAAGGAAAGAAAGGGTGGAAGATGGAAGAGAGAAGAGAAGAGGGAAGAGGAGAGGAGATGCATGAAACAAAGGAGGAATTTTAGTTGCCCACGGAACTCCTTAGCTAGAATTTGGTGAAAGCTAAATGAGCCTTTGTATGGAGATTGATGCCCAATGAGCTTTCCAAAAGGGGAAATACAAACAGTCCCTGTGTCCACTGGCCTGGGTGAAAAAAGTTGGATGGTGGGATGGGATAAGGTGGGAGAAAAAGAAAAAAGTACTCTGAGTGTACTCTGAGAGGAGGAAATTTAAGAAAAAGCAGAGGAGAAAAGAGGGAAGAGAAACATAAAGCAACAGAAAAGCGAAGAAACCTTGATGCAAGAACTTGACGGGGTTGTTTGAGTGACTAACATGTCTGTCAAAAAGGTGTAAAGCATGGAGAGTGAATTCGTGTGTGAGACCGTGTGTGTGCCAGGCGGTGCGCAGGGGTCTAGTGAGGCAGGCCGCCTGCGCTCCGTACCCTCATTCCGTCCGATTGCCATGACGACCCCATTAATCAGCCAAGCTGGCACAGAGCAGGGTTCCCAGCCCAGCCTGAGATCAATACACACACAAATACACACATACCAAACGGACACAGACACACACACATGCACAAACAATACATCCACAAAGCAAGACATTTAGAGCCGAAAAGAATGGGTGGATTAGTGACCATTAAGGAGAGAAAAGAGTGAACTCCTACTGGTGCCTTTTCACTTTGTTGTCCATAATGGCTGCAGGTGATGTTTCACCTGTGATGATCTTGGGCTTATCTTAACGAGGTGAACTACACGACTTTCTACTGAGCAACGATATGTGTCAAACATCTATCCAATATCAAAACTCATTTTTGGCTGTGCGTTGCTAACCAGCAGCACACAAGTGTTACAATCCCACAGCCTGCTCTTTCCAAGTTCGCCCACAACTTCCTCATTTTCACTTTCTTTGTGTATTGCTAAACAATGGAGCGCATGTGGTGAAGGCAACCGCGTGACAAATGACCGCCACCACAATAAGTCTATGCCATGTCAATGAGCCTCTCACACATACACAAACTCACACACGCACACACAAACAGAGTGTTCCATATCAATGAGAAGGTGAAAGGTCTCCATTTACATCTTGTATTAATTATGAGTGACAAGCCAAAGGTCACCGAGGGAGAAGAGGCCACTCGTATGGACAGAATATAGATCTATACTTCTACCGCCTTCCCCCGTTCGCTCTCCTCCCTGCTTTCCCTATCTATCACTCTGTCTCCCCCCCTCTTGTTCCTTGACTTTTCTCCCCCTCCACGCACTCTTTTGGTCTCACTCATTCTTGCTCTCTTTTCTATTTCTTACCTTCTCTGTTAACTGTGACTGTAACTTTGTTCTGCAAATCTGAGTGTCTTTCTTTGCTGTGTGTATATGTGTTTACCACCTTATTCTTTCATTTACCCTTTTCTTAGAGTCTCTGTTTATCTTGATTGATCATGCACATGCACACGGGCATAGCGTACACACACACACACACACACACACACACACAAGTGTAGTGGTGTACAGAGAGGAAGCTGGTCAGTGTTGGTGAATATCCCATTGCAGCTTTGGGTGAACCATTAACAGTAGTATGTGTGTGCATGTATAGTATGTGTGTGAGCCGGTGCGTGGACCTGTTTGTGTCTGCCTATGTGTGTGTGCATGTGGGTTTGGTTTGCGGGGGCTTGCTTATAGTTATTTCCTGTGTTGGAAAATCAGGCATGGCACAGAATTGTGGGAAGGGCCCTGGAGAATAGCAGGCCATGGGCAGTGTGTGTGTGTGTGTGTGTGTGTGTGTGCGTGTGTGTCTTCAGGCCCCTCACTGTCAAACAGATGGCAGTAGCACCACAGGTAGAGTCCAAATTTCTTCACATGCATCACAAATGACAATAGATACACACACACAAATACACACACATACTGTATATTATGTACATTAAATATATACTTTTCTTTAAAGTTTGAATGTTTGTGAATTCTATGCATGTACATGTACATTTACACGATTGTTTGTATATGTTTCAGTTTGAGTAATTTTATCAGATACAACATCATGTGACCAAGGTGGAGTGAATGCATGCACGCTCCCATCATCCAGCATTCACTGTGTTTGTGTGTGTCTCTGTGAATTTACCTCCACAGTGAGAGCAGTAACAGCAGTTGAGTTGAGCGTTGGGTCCTGTTGGTGCTTCTTGTAAACCAGCCTATAATGGGAAATGAGACCGTTGGGCTGTCCTGGTTCACTCCATTTCAGATGTGCTGAGTACGCACCTGTCAAAGTGCACAGCATATGGGACTGTTAGTGATTCAATACGAGAACATTATAACCATACCAGTTTTCACGTGACTCTGAACTCACCGGTGGGTGTGGCAGTGGGAGGGGCCATATCTTGTGGTTTTGCCTGCAAGGTCTGAGCTAAAGTCCACTGGCTTAGAACAGAGCCTTTGGAGTTGTGGGCTCGAACCCTGTACTGGAAGTAGCTAAACGGCCGCAGGGCGGGGCTTGCATCGAAAAATTCAAGTGGCCCACTGGACCAGATGAAAACCAGCAGCTCCTCCTCTGTTCCTACTGGACACCTATAATAGATAAAATACTTGGATCAGCTATTGATTGTTCAGTTGAAATTGCTTAAGTTGTATTTAGTGTATGAAAAGCTGCATGTAAGACATGCTTCAATAACCGTTACAGTATTATAGATCATATATACAGTATATATAGATGTTTCACTTGTTGCGTATTAGCAATATATTCAAAATATACTTGAATTAGGCTCAAAACAAAGAAAAGAGGTATTCTTGAGTATGTTATCTAAAAGTATTTCTTTATATTTTAGTGGACTGAAAATAGGCAGACTTAGTTTGTGTGGAGTTGTAATAAGAAATGTAACACCACGTCTTAACCATTGTGTGTAAAGTTACTGGCTGATGCAAGAAACCTGATGTCTTGGTAAGCCCCTTTGTCTGTGATTAAATAGGGTTTCAGGTGAGACTGTGTGAGAGAGAGATTTTCCTATTTTATCCAAGTCCCTGTCTGCCTGAGTCTGATCAAGCCAGGTGTGTGTGTGTGTGTGTGTGTGTGTGTGTGAGAACTGCTATGCTAATGTGTGTTTCCTGAGGACTTAAAGGGCTTAGTCTGGTCTGACCCTGCATACAGATCACACACTCTTTGGTCAACAAGCAGACCACGACCTTCAGCATGCATTAAAAACACGCGCAAACGCACACACACAAAGTATGCAGATTGGTAAGCAGAGATTTACCTAAAGCCACATCAACAAAACTTCTATGCTTTTCTGTGTCTAAAAGTAAATGTGTATACTATATGTATGCACAGAGTATTTGCATATGATCTATGCACGCTACTATTGGTTCACATAAGAATATGAAAGCAGCTTTGTGTATGGTGTAGCTGTTTCTATTGCTGCATGTTTGAATTTCATCATCCACTTTCAGCTCACTTTCTCCTAATTAAAAAAATGCCTTGCTCCTCCTGACAGCAAGTCACATGTCAATAAAACACATTCTATGCTCACTCTTCAGAAATGACTGCTCATCTATGATTTTTACAGGTAAAATTTTCACAGGTTAAGTAAGTAGAAAACATGTCCAACATTAAGATCTGGGCCACAAATATGCAAGTAGCTGAGTACATTAATGATGTGTACACGTTCCTCAAAGTGCACAACTCCAGCACAGACGCTGGTGGCCATTTTTGCAGATTAGGGCTATCAACAAATATTCTAAATTTGAATATGTAATGGAATTGTAAAAATCCACATATCGAAAAAAAGCAGCACCGCTGCAGTAGCTACACTGTACGACAGACGATAAGAGTCACACAGCCGGAGCTGACCCTTGTCCAGTAATGTTTCTGTGACTTATTTAAAATCGAATGAAAATGAAAATAATTCCTGACTTAGACGTGAAAATATTCTGGCTCTACACACTGTTTATCCCAGCTGCTTCTCTGATGTCCGCCCTCTCTCGCACTCCTCTTCCGATTCTGTGGATTAAAGGTTTATTTTGACTAAACCAGAGTTCGTGATGATTGTTGGAGAAGCGAAAGATCAATCAAGAAGGTTTTGATGAGTTTAATTGTTTTGATTGAGTTTGAATTAAGTGTCTGTTAGGATGATAAAATTACTGTTTCTGTAAATGGAGTCTGGTGGCTTTGGCGACAGCGACACAGTGCCTGTTTCCGGTTAAACAAAAAGGATCTTACTCTTTTCTTCTCTACCAAAAACGTCTGTCTCTGTAGGGATCCTTTCCATAATGCTGTCAGCCACTTAGAATAACAATCTGAGCCTGTCAGTGGCAAAAACACTTTTAGTGGATGTACTTTGATAGTGCTCAAACCCCCGGAGGGATTACATTGCAGGTGCCTCCTTCTTGCTCAATAAAGGAAAAACTTCCAAAACTGTTGTCCCTATTATTCACTTGGTAGTAACAACGGGAAAATAGGGTCCATAATCAGAAAATATGTGGCCTGAATTTGTCCCATTTTTCCGGTACATTGAAATCTTCCAGGACACAGGGCCTGTGTCTGGGACTCACAAAATTTGCCTGTTCGCTACTTAGATCTTGCTTAGTTTCTTTTTGGGATAAGGTGCAATGTGTCCTCAGTAAAATCATGAAGGTCTTTGTGATGATACATTAAGTGTTTCCAGCAACTTGCTGTATCCGTACCAAAAAGGTGGCTTTACCAGCACTGGTATACATGATAAAGCAGACACTGATTATACTGTATTTCTCAGTATACTGCACATGCAATGCACATTTGCCTTTTTGTATGTATACAGTATATACTGCATGTGTTATTTGTGCATGAGTGTTACCTGTATATATGGTAGGAGGTGATGAGCCCATTGGGTTTTTGGGGGGGTGACCAGTGGACCTCCAGGACATTTGCACCAGGTGCTTTTACTGTAGGGGGCAATAGACCTTCTGGGGCCGCCTCTAAAGTCCGTACATATACACCCCCTCCCACTCCACACCCATCTGCAAGGGGCAAAACAGGAGCAACTTGTCACAAAACACACACACTTCTAGAAACATGTCTCCAGTGAATTAGTTTCTATTAGAACCCTGATTCCACAGAAATTGGGGCACTGTGTAAAATGTGAACAAAAACAAATGAACTGAGTTTTATGAGGTATTTCCAAGTCTATGTAGTAATATCCCTCATACAATCATGTGTTCACACAGTGGTGAACCTCGCTCCATCCTTGCTTGTTCACCTCTGGAATGATCCAAACAGGTGTTTTTGGAGCATTCCACAACTATCCCAGTATTTTGTTGCTCCTGTCCCAACTTGTTTGAAACATATTGCTGCATCAAATTCAGAATAAGCAGATATTTACAAAAATCAATGAAGCTGATGAGGTCAAACATCAAATATATTGTCTATGTACTGTTTTCAATTGCGGATATGCTCAAAAGGATCACCTTGTGTTCTCAACTTTTTTGGAATCTTGGTTATTCGTTAATCAGATCAATACTATATTTATAGCTAAAGCGGGCTTTACATTGTCACTCAAAACAGATCAGTAGCTACAGTTAAACGTCTGCTTAATGATTGGTTAGCCACAGACTCCATCATTGGTCTCAGTCCTCACATCACTGGATGCAGTAGATGAAAATGGAACAGGTGCATCAAGTCCCAACTTTGTAGTTTAAATGGGAGAGTAAATATAGCTGCCTGAGCCCTCCTCAAACTTTAAATCCAACCGAGTAGCTTTGCAGAGGACACTGTTCAGGATTATACAACTTGGTACAGAGCAAAGCCTGTGTTTAACAGAACTGCATGTCGACCACAAATGGTCCTGCTATGTGCTTTGCTTTTTACGATGCACGACTAATTTTCTTATTAAGAACAGTAAATCTCAAACACTTACCATTTTGACAGGCCTGCACTCTGATGTAGTAGGTGGTGAATGGCTCTAGACCAGTGACAGTGAGGTGCAGGTCTTGCCCAGCATGACGCGTTATGGCTCCGTCACTTCCTGGGTTTAACAGGATGTTGTAGTTTACAGGCTTGCTGCTGTCGAGCTGAGCTGTGGAAATGGAGAAAGACACACGAAGACATGATTAAATTTTGTTTTTATGACATTTCAGTTCTTTTTTTTAACTGAAGTGCATTTATGACGGAAACAAAAAAGCAGGATGAATGATGGGATTTTACATTTTACACCTGTAGTTAAGAGATGGGACTTTTTCCCCTCTGTATCGCCACCAAATCACAGGCACAGTAAAGATGAGTGACATATTTTACACTTGAATAAGCTACATTTGCCTCTTGACGCCCTGAAAAGCATGTACAAAAACAGGGGCACAAACTTAAAATCTGAAGGTCATTGTTTGCTTCAAATATCAAAAAAGAGCATTCAGCCTAAATCCAATAGACTGAATCATGCACACAACACTACAGAAAGGCTGTTGATCTTCTTCTGCTTTATAAGGCAGATAAGGATTTTAATTCACGATCTATATGCACAGTGAAGCAAGTCGTACGTGTTGCATAACTGCCTGAAAATTGTTGGTCACGTGAGGTCTCTTATAAAAGACAGGATTGTAGATAGAATAGACTTAAGACCAAATGTTCATATTGGATAATTTAAAGTTCTATATGAATAAACGTAAGTAGCTATCTGCACAGTTTATGATTTTCCCACAAGTACAACTGCACTGTTAATATTTTTGTCTTCAAACCGCCTGAGCTTGCCTTCACAATCCTGTGGTCTCACAGCGAGACAAAAACACACAAATGCATACATAGAGAAACACCCACACCCACACCCACACACACACACACACACACACACACACACACACACACCTAGACTTTGTTAATATTCTCACCAGAGCTTTTTCCATAATTCAGGCCAACTGTATTGTGATGGGTTATTCAACATTCATGAACTCTGGATATCTCGAGAACGAACTGATTACCAGACAAATGAAAGACTTCAATTATTCACCCCCCAACTCACATATGCACACATGCACCTACACGTACACGTACACGTACACGTACACACACGCACACACACCTCTGACTTCAGCACATGGAGCTTTTTATATGAACACACTTTGCCTGCATTAACACACTTTCACAAAGTCCACACACACACACACACACGCGCACACGCACACACACACACACGCACACACACACACACGCACACACACACACACGCACATACACACACACAGAGGGGTCATAATATATCCCTCTTTGATCAGTATGTTGCTCAGCCATAGAGGTTTAATCATCAATGTGATATTTAAGTTCTATTATTTACAACCAATCAGCTGCTTTGACAAGGTGTATTTCACATATGATGCCCACAATTACAAATGTGCACATGTACACTTACATACAACAGAAACCATGCACACAGACAAAGTGCTCTCTCTCTCTCACACACACACACACACACACACACAAAGACAGAAACAAACACCACAATGGAGGAATTGATCCCAGAGTAAATGTCTTTTTAATAGCCATACGTCAGTGCTTTGGCAGTCAATGTATGCATATGAAGACACAAACACACGTGCATGTACGTACACACAGACAGACGCACTGTCTGAGAGACTGGCATGCACACATACACATACACACACAAGTCGAAAACACTCCAGACTCCGGGCTCAGGGAGTTAACCAAGCGTGAGAACCCAGCCGATATTTCCTCACCTTTAAAATCAACCCGTAATGACGATAGAATAGGCCTGCCTATGGAAATGTCTCCACAGTGATGTGCACACACACATATGCACACACAGATATGCACACACTCAAATACACATGTATAAAGATGCATGCATAAACAGAAATACACACAAACAAAAGACACAAACACACACACACAGGCAACAAAGTGAAGTGTCTTTGCTAGTTGGCCCTATAAGCGGTTTCTGAGATAGGAAATCAGCCTAATGGGAGTAATAGTCAATGATAGATGGGTTAGGGCAGACAATCACTGCCCCATAAGCATAAAACTCAGCCCTGAGTGTATGCTCATGTAAACCTGTGTATGTGTGTGTGTCCAGGTCTTAAGAGGCCAGAAGGTGAATGAAAAAGTACTCCTGCTTTTGTTTCAGTCTGACCCCTCTCTCTGTCTCCTCATATCAGAGGAAGAAGTGGCTCACATGAAGGAAAAACTTCTCTCTGGTCAGTTTAATATGGTGAGTACAATTTTTTCCACCTTTCAGAGCTAAATCCAACGATTGTGACAACCACTGCTTTAGTGTTGTGTCAAACATATTCAAATTATTGGGAAATCATTGCATGTAAAAACTTTTTTTCTGGACAGTAAAATGGTACGCTGCTGTATGTATCACATTCACTCTGTTCCCAGTTTCTCTTCAAATGCATTTCAGGGAATAACTGCAAGGAAAGGACAATGAACTATACTCATTCTGCAGTCTGTCTGTGAGATTCTCAATCTGCAGGTTTGTTTTGAAAAGCTCTGCAGTGTGACGAGTGTAAACACGGCATCAAGCCCCTCTGGCTCGCTGTGATGAATTGTTCTGGTGAATATTCTCAGTGAGCACGCAATTGCCTACAATGCCACCTTAAAACCTTGGTTAAGTGAGTTTGTGCAGTCATTAACAGAACTGTTCAGAGGTTTATTGGTTAATGATGAAACCAAATACCACTCGAGTTGCAAAGTGGAAGGAGACACTGGTTCTGGAAATGTTTTTCCCAATTAAACTAAAATCTAAAATTGAATTTGAAAATTCCCATTTCAAAGTCATGTTTACACTTTAAAATGCAAATGTGACACAGCTACACACACAAAAAGTCTTTGATGTTTTGAACAGGCTGTTGAAATGTGATTAAGCATTGTTAGGTAGTATATAATACACCACAGTGTCTATAAATCATCATTTACTAACATAAACAAGTTAGTTCTATCATTAGAAGCCAAAACAAACTGTCATCTCTCTGATCCTCATTCAAACTCAACACGCTTCACATTCATCAGTCCATTTAGATAGCTACTCACCAGGAGGGGTCCAGGCAAGAGAGATGGAGTGGGGGCCTGACACAGTCACATTGTGGGGAGGTCGGATCCCAGTGGGGCATGAGACCGGTGTTTGTATAACATATTTGTCACTCACACCCGTCCCGCCGCCTGTACTGGCCTCCAGCTCATACACATACCTGAAGAAAGAGAAAGCAGCGGAGAAATAACAAATGAGGGGCAGAGAGAAATGAGGGATCAGGGGGGAAGGACAGAAGGACAGTTACAGAGGCAGTTTCACACAAAGCAGTACAAATGTATACAACAGACAAGTCAGCACCTGGTCAGTCTTAGCTTAGACAGCCACACAATATATGGAAAGGTAGTTTTATTAATATATCCCACATACATCCTAACATTTTCTGGCATTGAGCATCACCAGTTTGTCATCCAGTCCTGTCACTGATGACCCAACCTGAAAAAGCTGATTTGAATGACGTGTGTCATCTTCAAACACCACATTAACTGAAACGAATGAATCTTCTTGTCCATCCAGCACTATTAAGCAGCACAACATCACGTCTGAATGTTAGGGGGAGCTTTCACAGCTAACGGGCAATGGCTAAAATAAGATCAAACAGTTTAAAAGCTTCTAAAAGAACCAGACAGTGGACTGTCAAAGTGTGGAGAGTTAGTTCTCTCAACTCGACCAGGCACCTTCAACCATGTATTCTACACAGTTTGTGCACTTGCATATATTCACGAGTAACCCTCATTCAGAAAAGAGTAAAATTGTCAAAAATTGAATAAAGTGCAGAACACGAAGTCCCCAGCTCTGCATGAGCACAGGGGGGATGTATATTGTGTACGTCACTTGTAGAATTAAGTCTACATACTGGTGTCTGGAAATAAATGCCAACTGAGTCTGTGTGAGCTCACACACTTGAGGTCCATTTCTTCCTCCTTCCCTCTCCGTCATACGCCTTCCTCTCTCGCTTTCATCTGTCTCGCTGCCTCTCTCACCCCATTCTCTACCTCTCTCGGCCATGACATCATAAGATAGATTTCCCTTTTAAGAGCGCGTGGCTGGCTGGTGCTAAAGCCTACATTAGCTGTGTAAGTGGGCCACCATTTAACATTAAAAGCCTTTAATTTGCTATAAACTCCGGCACACATGCATTAATAGACGGCGGTGTTGGGTTATTGTTCTTGCGCAGACCGTTTTAAACAGAAGGCCATTAGCACCTCTGCAGTGGGTTAGAACGCAGTCAGGAAAAGGTAATCAAACTACTCATATGTTACTCTCATAGACACACACAGACAGGAAAACATAAATAAATACACCTCACTGAGACACACCAACTATGGCAAGGAGAGACAGAAATCATGAGAGGAAGAGAGCGAAGCTGAGACGGAGTGTGATGGAGAGGGAGAGTTTCATCGGGGCATAGGGTTTCAGTGGGAGAATGAATTTAAACACTTCATCACTGGAAGATATTTACTTAAATGTAAACACCGCCTTGGGATATCAAAAGTAAAATGGTGTGTGTGGTCTGTTTGGCTGTGTTTGTGTGTGTGTGTGTGTGTGTCCTGCAGGGGCAGCCAGAGGGAATAGGTTAATTCTCTCGTCATCTTAGACACTTCCTGGGCTGCCGAAGCAAAGTGACAGCTAATCAACATTGTCATAAATAATCAATGGCCACTTTGAGCAGTCTCGCGCGCACACACACGCACACACACGCACACACAGAAAGGCATGAGTGGGTACACACTCACACACACACACACACACACACACACGCGTGGGCAAAAACACACACAAGACTGCCTGGATAATGGGGCTGGTGCTCCCTGTGTAATTCTTGGCGTGGGGCTAAATTGGGAAAAGAAGGAAAGGAGGAAGGGAATGAGGTAAAAGGGGAAAGGATGGGAGGAGAGGGAGGGTAAGAGGAAAGACGAGTGAATAGGAAGTGAGACAAGTGATGAGAAGCGAAGCGTCGGGATGGGAATGCCTTCCAGCGGACTATCAGGAATTAGGGAAAATTAAATGTCACACACACAGTCCTATCTTCTTTCTTCCTCCCTTTCTCTTTCTCTTTCACACACACATAGAGGAGATTGGAGTACTGCAGGGTGTTATCCCACCAATTCTATTTGGGGTAAAGAGAAATTGTCTCGGGAGAGAGTGAGAAGGCCGAGAGAGAGAGAGAGAGAGAGAGAGAGAGAGGGAGGAGGGGGGGTATCATTTTATACTCCCATAATTAAAACAGAAAATCCATCTTGGAAAAAAGACATGGATTAATAAAGGTTAAATGAAAATAAACAGATAAATAAAATCTACGCTCCACTGCTGTCTGTAAGCAAAAGCCAGATCTGATTTGTGATTTTAATGTGTGTGTGTGTGTGTGTGTGTGTGTGTGTGTGTGTGTGTGTGCGGTAATGTCTGTCTGCGTCTGTCATTGGCATGTCAAATATTTGCTCATTAAATGACACAAACAGACATATACAGAGTGCAGTCCTGAGAGAGAGACATGGACGGGACGATAGGAGAGCGTTTAAAACAGGGTGACCCCGATATCAACACACAAACGTGCGCTCAAATGGGAAAATTTAGGAATTAAAAGCATGATTAATTATGAAGCTACAAGTCAAGTGTGTTTATGCATGCGTGGCTTCTACATTTGCGCACCACACACTGCACGCTTACATGTGTGTGTAAAGTGCGCGAGCGTACACCGTCTACCTGCGGTTTGGCAGCAGTCCAGTGTCAGTATAATTCTGGTCACGGTGGTCTCCGGTAAAAATAGTGTGACCGTCTCTGTTCAGTCTGAACTGGGAGATGTGTCCATTAGGATGTAGTGGCTGATCCCAGTACAGCTCCACTGCAGATGTGTTTATTATCAGCTGTTTGGGCGTTGACCACACACCTGGAGAGGCAAAGAAGGAAAGAGAAGAAGGAGTGTTTTCCACATCTATTAACTGGCATCTATTAATTAGCCATCCTTCTTCCTGTTTAAATCAAACAAAGTGAAGCACATAACTGAACTAAGCAGACAGATCAGATTTTTCCTGAGAAAGACCTTTCTGATATTTTGTTCATTGGTAACTGAGAATAGTGACATTTATTTGTGTGTGAATGCATTTCATCAAATTATGACAGAATTCTTATAATGTTTTTAAAGTGCAAATTTCTATCTATCTATCTATCTATCTATCTATCTATCTATCTCATGAGATTACAATGAAAGGTGAGGAAATAATCATAGGGCAGACAGATAGATTGAAGAACATTAAAGAAATTCATTATTTGAAATTAAAAGAAACACAAATGGTATAAAACTCAACCATTTGCTTGTGTGCAGGAGGAGAGTTTTACTAACATTTAGTTAAACCACAATTCTTTTCACTAATATAGAAACACAAACATGTAGCAGATACATTTAAAATCACACAGATTAATGTTCTTAAAGGTGACCTAAAATTATTAAGTGGACATTGAGACCCAAGGAGAAGTGGAAAGTGTTGAGAAGCAGACACTTAAAAAGAAGAAATAGAAGGCTCATAAATAAAAACGTAAAGAAAAAAGATGCCAAAGATAAACGAGACGGAGAGATAAATGTGCAATAGGTCACGAGAGGAGAAAAGAGTGTAGAAGATGGGAAAAAAGAAAGCAGATGTGGAAGGAAAAGATCCAGACAGTAGAGAGACAAGACAGAAGGAGAGGCGGTGGAAAGGAGAAGTAAGAAAACAGAAACCGAAAAAAATCATCATTAAAGTTCGTCAATGAATAAAAATTCATGACACCATTTTAGTCAGGCGACAAAAGAAGGCTTCGCTCCACTATAGTCAACAGTGAGGAGGAAAAAGGAGAGAGAGAGAGAGAGAGAGAGAGAAAGAGAGAGAGAGGGAGAGAGAGAGAGAGGTGTAGCGAGATATAGCATAGGGAGGCCAAAAAGGCAAAAGAAGGACAAGAGAGGGGGAGGATTCAGAAAAGGAGAGCAGTGGGAAGAGAAAAGAGAAGCAAGAGGAGCGCAGAGAAAAAGGAGAAAAAATATTTAACATAGAGGAAATAAGTGAAGAAGTTATAAAGGTTGATTGTAAAAAGAAGTGACAAAATGCAACAGATATTGTTCAATTTAAGCTTTCATCAAAATGATAATATCTTGTATGATATCTGTGTTCATGTTCTAATCAATTATATATTAACAATAGAACACTTTGCTAGTAATCTACATCAACTAAAAGCAAAAACATAGACACAAATCTTTTGTGTGTTATTTTTTATGTGTTCATGTCATAATTGATATTAGCTATACATTATTATCCAATAAATGTCTGGCCTTGCATTTTTTCTGGATATGATGTCTGACAGGTTTCAGACCTATGAAATGACCACTTCATTTCTAAATAAATGTCACCACATAAAGTCCAACAGAGAAATCCTGCTACGTGTACACGTACAGTATATATAAATATATACATATATACACGTGTGTATGTGTGTGTGTGTGTACCAGCGGGGGAGGCTTGCAGGGTGCGTCCTGTGGAAGGTAAACTGGCTCCACATCCGACAGCTGTACAGGCCACCAGCACAAAACTATAGTCTGTGTACGGCTGCAAACCTGTAGCACACACACATGAATGAATATATGCTTAAAAAGATCACAAAGGACAAATATCACACTTATAAACACATGCAGGGTGGAAAATCAAACACATATGTACTATGTCCAGATCCTGTTTTATTCTCATCACAATAAACTGTGCAGCTGATGGAGGGATATGAGGTACACATAAGAGAATAAAGAGGAACACAACAACAAAATGTTAACGGCTTAAAAAGTAAAAGAGGAAAGCTTGCCCGACCCGTATCACTAACTCTGCTCCCAACCTTTCTCTCTCTCTCTATCCATTACACTCTCCCTCCCTCTGTTCTTTCCACAGTCTCTCAACGGATGGATCCATATCTGTCGGTGTTAAATTATGCATGCCATAACTCAATAATGAAACAACGTAAAGATGGGCAGCCGCGGAACTGACATGGGATAGGACCGGTATAACGCTGTAATGTCATCAGCTTTTGATCTATGATAATTATGATACCTCGGTATGCGTTTAGGCTACAGCGTCCAGACATGATTTATTTATAGGCACCTGCCACGCAGTCTAAAAGAAATCACACAGCGACTGAGTGGTCCTTTAACTGCAACCACAGCAAATCAGGTTTTGGTGTTATATTGAACTTTTCATAGTAAGATTTAAATTCTGAAGTTGCTAAAAATCCTTCATGCACCCAAACAAAGTTAGGACCACTTTCTGGTGATTTCTCAACCTTTGAGAAATATTTTCCGCCTGGCTCTAGATATAAGGTGGATGGATGAGGATGAATGAATGAATGCAAATCCTTAATGCTGTCATGGGGGTTGACTGGAGATTTTATGGTCATTCACTTAGCTGACGGGATACAACAGTGTGCAAATCAAATTCAAGGGAAAATGAAAGAACTAAAATGACTTTATTTCAAAAGGATGACTGCAAAAACAGGCTTTGGCATTGCATAATACAGTGCGTTGAATTCTTTATTTCTGCTTTAAATCTGCACTATTTCACGAGGCACATGATGTGAAATTTACAACATTAAGGATTTAGGATAAATATACATAATATAAATATGTTTTAATTTTCAGAAACATTTAGTTAATTTTTTCATACCTAATAATGTTTTATTATAACATAAATTTGGACTGAAAAAATGACCCTGCTTAACAGACAGAAAAAAAGCTAAGACATTTTTATACATTACATCTTGTTTTTTTTTTCTTTTCTTTTTTACATAAAAGTGAATTTAATGTTTATCTAAAGGCAGGACCAGATGTGAGATGAAATTTAATATCACAGATATTACAAATGAGTTATCACACTGGTAATTTAGCAACAAAAAGACCAAAAACATTATATGTGTAAGATAATATTTTTTATGGTATAATTAAGATAATAATCTAAATTATCTACTGGTGTTTCCAACTGTGTATATTAGGTGGCGGAAAGACAGAGAGGGACAACCTACTGTGTGTCTGAGCTGCTATATGCATGTCGGTAGCCCTCCTATGTTGACGGTGGAGAATGTGCACCAACCCACCACACACACGCACACACTCACACATACACACATGCACTAATGCACAGCGGAGAGCTTCACCACGGTTTCCTCACGTCTCTTTCTACTGTTTAGCCTGCTTAACATGCCTTGCAGCCTGCCATGCTTAACCCAACCTCTGATCAATGTGTGTGTGTGTGTGTGTGTGTGTGTGTGTGTGTGTGTGTGTTTGTGTGTGAGTGTGTGCAAATGTTCTCCCAATGTTGCCCTGTATTTGGGTTAAATAAAGGAAATCTGCCAGCCATATAAAAGTACAATGGTTGAAGCGTAAGGCTCTGTTACACTATTTAACTGTGCAACAAAGCGTGTGTATATGCATGTGTGCACTCTAGCATAGTAAATGATATCTACACTGCAAGTGATGTCATTTGTTGCAACGCTGAATAAAGCAGTAACCTTTCACTACATTTTCCTACATACAGACAGACAGAGTGTCCCTGGGGGAGTCAGAACGAAGCTGAAAACTGAAAAGACGACTGTGTTATAATATTTAACACGGTCCACAAGTAGATACGCTTATGAAGACGAGACAGTTGTTTCAGAACTAATGACAATTACAAAGAAAGTTAGATGAGATCTTTGTCCATTAACTTAACACTGAAAATGCTTTAGAGTGTTGCCTGTGCCTATTAATTAGAGCCTGAACTCAGGTCAAGAAGCACGGTGGACTGATCAGGGAACACACCTGTAAAAGTTAATTTATCAGTTCTGCCCTCTACGAAATGAACAAATCTGCAAGAAGAAACAGATCGTCTGATTCTCCATCACACACACACCAAACAAACACCATCATATTTCCCATTCAATGCGTGTGCATATGCAATTGAACCCAAGCGCACGCGCACACACACACACACACACACCTTTGATGTTTCGTCTTGTGTTTTTCATTTTTAATCTTTAACACTGAGCCTGAAGAGGGCAGTGTTGGTCTGCTGAAGAAATTGCGCCACGTCTGCTATTGTGTGTGTATGTGTGCGCAACAGAAAGAGAGGGAGAGCGTGCATGTGTGTGTGTGTGTGCTGCATATCTATACATGTGCACACCCATGCATACACATGTGTGCCTATGTGCTTGATTACGGAAAGACAGAGGAAGCTTCAATCATTTTAACAGTGATCACCGGGAAGTGAAAAACGGGTGGAGGGCGTTCTGATGTGAGCAGCCAGCGGCTCACTAATGCAGAGTGAGACAAGGCGGTACCTGTCATCTAAGAGCTGGACACAGTGGAGACCTGTGTGTGTGTGTGTGTGTGTGTGTTTGTGTAAGACAGAGAGAGAAACAGAGAGAGACTATGGCAGTCAGACAGAGAAAAGAGTTGGTGCTTCCACTGAAGTAAAAAGTCAAAGAAAGAGCCTGTGCATGTGAGTAAGGCAACAAACGAGAGACAGGACTAGGAGACTGGTGGATTTGTGGAAGTGTGTGCGTGTATGTGTGGTGCAGTAATATAACTGATTTAAAACAGCATTTTATTGACAGGTTGCCATTCCCTGTTTGCATTAGAGAATATAATAGGATGATGGGCGCAGGCCGCAATACCACGCCGGATACCTGATACACCATACCAGAGACGGAGAAAGAGAGAGGTGGTCAAGTGAAAGGGAAGATGGAGAGAAGGTGGGAAATCCAGGAGAGGAAGAGGAGAGGGGAATGTGAGGACAGCTGAGAAAGACACGGAAGAGGGTAAAATGGAAAGATGAGGGAAATACAAGAAAGAGAGGGGTGGTACGATGAAGTCAGGAGACAGAGTAGAAAGGCTGAAGGAAAAAACAAGCAAGAAAATTAAAGAGAGAGAGACAGAGAGAGACAGAGAGTGAGAGAGAGTGAGAGAGAGTGAGAGAGAGAGAGAGAAGAGAGAGAGAGAGAGAAAAGAGAGAGAGGAGCTTTGATAACACCTCTCCTAAATAATTAAGAGTTTGACTTCCTGTCTGTGGCTCCCTAATGCAGAGACCGTCTGGGATGGAACAATGAGATCAAGTTCGCACAGACACAGATATACACACACGTATACACACACACACATACACACACATATAGATCCCCATTGGCAAGTAACCCTGAAGGTAAAACTTATTGTATAGTACATATACATATACATATTATTCACAAGTGCATATGCACAGACGGGCACACACACACACACACACACACACAAATCTTTTCCTTTGTGATTACTTTGTTTACTCTTGTATTAACATCCTTTGATTTCAATAAAATAGCAGAATTTTAAAAAGCTAAATGTTTCAGCTAAAGAAGAGAGAAAGTAAATCTATCATTCATGCAGAATGCATGAGGAGGTTACAGGGAGTGGTTGTTAACTAGTTGGATGAAAGACTTGTCATTAAAGACAGATTCAGGACTGAACCCTGAAAAGAAAAGTTCTTGACTCCCTCCCCTCCTGCTTTCCCCGTGTCTACATGCCTGTAACCTATAGCAGGGACCAATCAGAGCATGGGCTTTGGGGGAAACACATTAATAAATAAAAGAACATACTCTATTCCCTGCTGTTCTGAATTAATAATGAGCCTACAAAAGACCAATTAAACACATGATTAATGCCATAATCTATATAATTGCAGGCAATAATTCATTGTGAGCTAATGATAGCAATACTTAATATCGATTCACATGGGGTGTCTTTGTACAGTAGTGCTTAATTCTTTCTATGAAGTGTCACTTTGCAGAACTGCTAAAACTGCTATTAATGAGAGACTGCTTCTCACTTCTCCTAAGGCAAATCATTGACAAACAGGAAATGGTAGAAGCCACTAATTTGTTTTTATAATTTTAGATTGTGGCATCATAGAGGCCGCTGCTTAATTTGGTAATTTTCACTCTAACAGTGCAAACCAGTCAGAAGCAACACTACTACTTGATTTTGAGTGTTGGGATTTAGGACTACAGAAAAAATGGCTCAGGACTTATTGAAGCTCCACTCCCAATTCCTCAAGTACTGCACTCATGTACAATTTGGAGGTACTTGTACTTTACTGGAGTATTTCCATTTTCAGCTACTTTATACTTCAACTCCACTATAATTCAGAGGCGAATATTGTACTTTTTCCTCCACTACATTTATTTGATAAATTAAGTTACTTAATTTAGAGATTTAAATTAATAATACAAAATATAATCAATAAATAAATCATGATGTAATTCTACAATATATACACCATGTAAAACTATATCTAATGTCTACACAGAGAAAATGTATGTCGTTGTTAAAAAGCAACAGGTATTCTCAGCTAAAATGATTTCACTAATATAATTTCTAATTCAAAATAACAGTACTAGTATTATTATTATTATCATTACTATCATCAGAGTATATTTATGTAAATATTTCTGATATAGTAATGCCTCAAAGACCCAAATGATTTTGATGTAAAATACTCCATCAGATTAAATAACTTACAACACTGCAAAAGTGATTCAATCTAAAATCAACATTTTCGTGCTGAAAAAAGCCCATTTCTCCAGTTTCTGTGGTTTGAATGAGTGAGTGCGTGAGCTCTGACAGCGGTGAGAGACGTCGCAGAGATGCAGAGAAGATGAATAATGGCGTATTAAACATTAAGGATGAGGGAGTAGCACAGCAATTATTTCTCTTCATATTTCACTGAAAACACTTAGATACATCCATCCATCTTTTCATCCGTCCCACTCCTTCTTTCTTTTCTCCTTCGCTCTCTGCGGCACCTTTCACTCCCTCAGTTTGTGTCTCCTTCTTTATTTAACTTCACTGCTGAGGTTACTCCCTACCTCCCTCTCCTGCTACCTCTGTTTCACTTTTTACTGGGCTGTTTTTGCATTTCAATCTGTCGGTGCACATGATAGTACGAAGCTGTTTCAACAGCTGGGATTTAATACTCATACATTTACATAGATACAGTTTGAAGTCGAACACTTCAGTCTGCATGCATGCTCTACTGTATGTGCGTGTGGCTGCATGTGGATGAGTAGCCACAGACACAGAACACAACAAATACAAAATACTGCTTAAAACACAAGAGATGTAAAAAATAAATAAATATAATTATTATTCATGAATCGTCTGCTAAATTTGGAGAGCAGATAAGAATGTGTGAAGTTTTATAAAGACATACATGTATATTAGGGTTGTTCTGAGCTGCAGGACTGGTTTGGGACCAACTCAATGCTTTTTTGAATGAATCTGTAGTGGCCATAAAAAGTTGATGCCTGATCCTTCGTTACTGTTAAACGTTGTGATCCACTTCGTCAGCTGTCAAATCACAGCACTGTGATACATTAAAACACGGGAAGCTTTTTCTGACGGACATGTGTGTTGTTACAAGTAGAGAAATAAGAGAGGAGAGAGAGAGGTAATGAGAGAGAGAGACAGATAATGGGACAAAGAGAGAGAGAGAGACTGGCCCAGTAGTGATTTTGGCTGAATGTGCAGGGTTTTCCAGTGTCTCACTGGGGGACAGGGGAATTTCACACACGCATGCTGGTTGCTAACACTGGCACATGGGGCTGGTACAGTATTACAGCACATTACCATCTCTATTTGGCATTGTTTGCTTTGCCTCATGCCTTCACATACAAACACACATGCCCGTGCGCACACAACTCCTGACCGTACAAGCCAACCACAGGCACCATGGGACTAGTCTATTGGCTACTGGCAAAGCCGATGCCTGGTCCGAGTCCAAGACAGAGCAGAGAGGAATGCTGTGAAGGGAAATGCCACTGATTTTCAGCTTCAAAAGATGTCAGCACTCGGTTCTTACATGTGTAAATGTAATAAATAAAAATGAAATCAGCTTTAAAACGCTTTACATGTTTAAATCTGAAGTTAGTTTAACTGTTCCACTTACAGAAGTAAGTAAATATGTCAGCCATGATAATATTCTGTTGGTATTTTTGCCTTAAAATGTTGTTTTTATACAGACAACAAACGTTTGCTTTATAGTGCTTCATGCAGGTGTTTGTGTCTGCATGTGTGAGCGTGTGTGTGTGTGTGTGTGTGTGTGTGTTGTGACTGATGGCAGCGGGCCAGCAACACAGCTCCTCCTCAGGGTAGATAAAACAAGACCCACAAATCACCCAGTCCTGACACCACCGTGTTTCTGTGCAGATCTACAATACTAAGACAAGCCAACACTTCTGTTTGTCTGTGTGTGCGCTTGCTTCTGGAGTGTTTGTGAGAGCGCTGGGTCTCACGCTGCCTCTTTTGTGCTGTTCGTGTACTTATATTCGTGGTGCGAGCCTAAACTTGAGCGCTTGTCTGCGAGGTTTGAGTGTGTTCTGTTTAAGGGGCTGGGCCAGAGAGAGTGTGGCGGGAATCAGGTGTCATTAGATGGCTTCCAGAAACCAGCATACATAAATAAATGCATGACAAAGGGAAAAAAAACAGAAAAGGAGGAGGAGAAGAAAGGAGATGATTCAGTGGTGACAAAGGAAAAGAGCAGAATATCTGGAGCCTGAGGTGAGGAGGTGAGAAGGCGGGGAAAGAAGTGAGAGGTGCAGGAACGGGTGGAGGAGTGGAAGACACAAGAGAAGAGAGAAAAAGGGATACAGATAGAAGACTACAGGAGGAGGAGAGAACAGGTGAGAGGAGGAGGAGGGAAAGTAAAATGAGAGACAGAGAGAGAGTGTGGGGGGAAATCTTACCAGTCACAGTATAATTTCTGGGCCCGTCGTTGTGTGTAAATATGGTTCCGACACCGGTCTGGTTCAGCTGGTACCGCTGTATGACCCCACTGGGACGACTGGGTTCAGACCATGTCAAATGGAGGGAGGAGGGGCTTAAAGCTGTTACCACTGGAGGCTGCACGCCCTCTGGGACTCCCCGGACTGTCACTGCCACCACCTAAACACACACATACACATGGACATGCACACACACACACAAACACACACACACAGATATAAACAGAAGAAAACACACACAAGAAATACAAAATCTAACACATTTCCAGTATTTTACAGACTGTAAAAGGTGTGGATAACAGATGGATTTCTGCTCTGATCATTTATGAATGTAATTAACACGATCACAACCCAATAAAAAACTGCATCCAAATTCAGGGCTTCTCTTTCTAAGGCAATAAAGACCTTGTTGACAACAGAGAAAGACATTTGCTGGTGACTTAATTTATTGCCAAAAAAATATAACAGGAAGACGGGTAAAATCCGGACAGCAACACATTTTTATGTTCCAACCTCACCTGCCAAATCCAGACAAAACAGGGAACACATGAAGACAAAACACAAACTATCGAACAACCTGCATTGTGGAAAAACCATGCTACACACAGAGGCAGCATCAGAATGTCCAACACAGTGAATGTACTATTACCATATTTTAACATGTCTGACTATATGTGCAGTCTGCACACTATAAATTTCATGCACAATGCTATAATTCATTCCAAGAACCCGCGACTTCGAGGGAGGAACCATGTGAGAAGTGTAAATATGCGAAAAACCGGAAAAACGAATGGGTCAACAAATGTTTGTCATGTGTTTGGACTGGCAATTTTAGCTTGAGCAGTACGTCAGTGTGAGAATACAGGAAGCTTGCGGTGTCCAGTTTAAGGATTATCTTTCCAGAACGCTACTCTGCCCCCAATTCTGATAACAACAAGCCTTAACCGACACACCGAATCACTTTATCAGTTCTGCACGACAAAGAAAACAACTGAGAGCTGCTCAATAAACATTTAAATCATGATTTGTTGCGGCCGTGCCAAACAACAGCATTAACAAAACATCAAATAATCAGGGTTAGATTCAGCTCATGCAAAAAATAAAATAAAATAAATAATATTACTCTTTTTTAGTACAGTGTTGAGTGACCATCTTATTGTAAATTCCTAGTGTGGTATCTGTGGGCCCCTGTGAACGCTGGTTGAATGTGGAGACCACAGAATCACGGGGCAATCTGCTGCTAATGGCAACGGGGATATCCTGCCTTAATAGACTGTCACTAGCACTTCCCCCACCTGTCCCACACAGTGCTATGCAATTAGAACACTGCTACTACAACTAAGGAGACACACACGCACGTGCACACACATAAACACACACAGGTGTGTGCAGGTATACACGCAAACACGACCGGGTTGAAGAGAGGAAACAGCGAGGGAGGCAGAGAAGAAGACGACGATAAGGAAGATGCAGGGAAAGTGGAGTATCAATCAGTGAGCGCTTCAGGGTGCTGTTAACTTAGATGTCTGTCAAGATTTTGCCCAGATGTGAAGCTTAAATAACTGCCTCTGTGGGCATATATGGCTTTATGAGTGCATGCATGTGTAGTTAATACAGTAAACTTGAAGTTAGCCAAATTCGGCTTTTGTGGAAACTTAACTCAGATTTGAGCCGTACACTGAAACAGAGGCACTACAGTTACAACAGTTCAAATGTTACAGAATTAGAATCATTAATAGCTGAGAAAAATACAACATAGCTGCTTACATTTGACCAACATCTAATGAAAACTGGGATACTCTTTATCTAACCTTTCGTTCTGTACACAAAGGAACACAGAGGAACGGGATTGTGAGAGACATAGAGAAAAGAGAGAAAGGGAGATGTCCGACACCAGATGACAGTTGTTGTAAAAGTGAAACTGGTGTTTGGACAGTGGGAAGGAGGGAGGACGACAGAGGCTAAGAAAGGAAAGAGACAGCAGTTGGGAGAAAGTGAAGAGTGTGGCGTTAAGATCAGCGGAATGACAGCGGACAGAGAGCAGAGCGAGCAGGACAGAAGGATTGGAAGACAGAGGAGGACCAATCGCTCTTCCACCCGCACTAAGTGACCAACCGTATTAGATCAGCACCTTCTGTTGTCACAGCAGGTGCACGTTTGTGTGTGCCTGTGTTTGTTTGTCTCTGCCTGTGCGTTTGTGTGTGTGTGCGGGGGCTGATGCCAGGTAATTGCAGTGGTGTATTAGGTTAGCCCAAGTTATCCCATAATTGGGACTGTTTGGCCAATTTTCACTGGTGTACAAACTAATCCAACTCACTCCCTTTCCACCCTCTGCTCGGAGTGAGTGTGTGTGTGTGTGTGTGTTGGTGTGTGTGTGTGAGAGAGAGAGAGAGAGGGACGTAGACAAGAGACAACAGGAAGACAGAGATTGTGGTGTAACTGCATAAGGCTTTAGGAGGATATGTGCTTGTATACAGAGTTCTCCTGTTGGTCATGTACTTCTCAGCCGACCTATGGGGAGAAATGCTTTTGCTGTCAGAGGTCACGTTGGTGCATCATTTGCATCACGCTGTTGGCTTTATTCAGGTAATTTTATGCTAAATATTAAATGTACATTTAAGGTGTGTGTACTAGGGCTGGGTGAAAAAAAATCACCTTTCATCTGCAGGTTTAAGCTAATTTAGCTCACTGTTTCAGTCCTCAACTCCTCATTTTAAGTCAGACATTTTTAGGAAACAAGCTCAGGCAAGGAGTCATTATCCTACTGAGTGCGCACTGCCCAGTGTGAAATGGTTAAGAATTAAAGCCAATGAGGACATCTTCTTGCTCAGAAACTGCAGCTAAATGTTGAATGAAGACTGGACTTTTTTGGAATTCCTATTTCATCCATGTCATCCCCAGAATTAATTTAAAGCACACATTAATCCATCCATCCATCTATTTACTTACCAACCACTCACAACCAGTTCAACCAACTGTACCTCCACCTCACCCCTCCAGTGACACATCTACATGCTTTGTCTTTACGTAAGAATGTGCTAATCAAAATAATGAGATGTTAAATTAGCTTAAAAAAAAAGAGCCTGAAAGACAGTTTTCTACGTGAGCTTTCATCACCTCTAAGCCGGGGAAATTAATTGTTGTGGTGATATCAGCTCGGCTACAGCCAGAGAGATAGCAGGGGGAGTTCTGTGTGAAGCTATTATGGACGCTATCACAAACATCAGGTAGGCTCAGCAAATCCAGAGCCTCGCATACAGGGGGGAGAGCGGAAACGCGGCTAAATAAAAACTTGTTCCGACACGGTAACAGTACAGGGTTCACAGAGTGTGGAAACATCACACACTGTAATTTCTGAACAACAAAGGTCAGACACAGGTTTAGAATTTGTAATATATCACTTGCAGAACAACTGAGTGCCTGAATTACAATGTAAACAACGTTTTGGAAATCAGCATCTGAGGAGGCTTTTACAAGAGGGTGAAAAGGGCATTTCACTGAAAGGCCACCGGCTAAACAATGGATCAGATGAGCGTCCAACTGCAGAAGACCGGTGCTGCTAGGCTGCTGTTCTACGTGAACCCAGTGTGAAGCAGGGGGCTGCCATGTCCAGGCCATTTCTCCTCGACAGAACAAAATGGGAAAAGTGATCTTTGCACACGTGCATTAACACAGGTGCATAAGACAATAAGGGATGAGTCTAAGTAACAAAAGCAGCTCCTACACACAAGCTACTATTGTAGTAAATCTTTGTTCAGCAGATTAATAACCAGCATATGTATGTTCTCTGAAGCAATGTTGTCTCTAATTCCTCTCTCTCCCAAACACACACCAACACACCTTTTTACACAATTTCTTCTCCTTTAAGTGTTCATCCTAAATTAAAGGAGTGAACTAAACTACACAGTAAAGTAGTGCTTAGTTCAGTGAAGCTCAGATCATCATCAGAGGAGCCATTAGACAATCATACAGGGGTAATGTCTCCAAGAAATGCGGTGCTACAGCAGTGTACAGTTTTAGAAAAGTCTAAGTGTGTGTGTGTGTGTGTGTGTGTGTGTGTGTGTGTGTGTGTGTGTGAGAGAGAGAGAGAGAGAGCTCTACGTGGACGGGTCCCAGGACAGAGACGATCAAACAGGAATGTAGAAATCAACAGAGCAGGCATCCCCTTCCCAAGACAAGGAGCAATCAGAGTAGCATCTTATATCATACACATCACAAGTGCTGCTTGACAGCGGCAGTCACTGATTGGTTATCTCAGTAGCAACTGCTGAGACTTTAAGCTTTATGAATAGACATGCCCAACCATTTCCTGTGAATGTTCCAAACTCCCAGCACCCCCTGAATGTCAGACTCCTAAAATCTTACATATCCAGTGTGTAGGATTTAGGGGAATCTATTGGCAGAACAATTATCAGGAAAATGTTTTATTGTATAATCACCTGAAAATAAACAGCTTTTGTTACCTTAGAATGAGCTCTGTATAGCTACAAAGGGAGCTGGTCCTCTTCCACTGATTTCACTGCTGCACCATCGTGTTTCTACAGTAGCCCAGAAAGGACGAACCAAACACTGTCTACACAGGGCCTTTCATATTTTTAGCGGCCTCTGTAGGTCCTCCTACATGCTCGGAAAGGGACGGGTGAGGCGAGGGGAATTCAGTTGGTTGCAATCTGCAACCTCGCTGCAAGATGTCAGTAAATCCCACACACTGGCCCTGCAGACAGGTATTACATTTGTGGGACAGGTAGGTATCATGGCTACGTTCACACAGGAAGCCTTAGTGCTCAGTTCAGATTCACTATTCTGATATGATTATTGTTTGGATGTTCTGTATCGGTATATGAAAGTCCCTGTTGAAATTTTATTTTTTCTCATTTTTCATGTGTTTTCCAGGTTTTCCAGTCTCATGCAAGATACTCAGTTCAGGCGAGACAGTGACAAAAAAGTTGCATGAATTCTGATATGAGTGTTTGGACTGAGGTCAAAATGCAACAAAACAGACCTGTATCTGATTCAGGACCAGATGGTCCAAAGTAGAACTGAAAAGATCAGATTTGTGCTGTTCACACTGCCATGACATAAAAGGGATCTGAGTCACATAAGAGCAAAAAGATCAGATTTGGTCAACGTATGGCAGCAGTCAGAGCAGAATGTCAGACACACACACACACACACACACACACACACACGCTGCTTGTGAGCTACTGAATACTGTGATGCAACATAGAAAGCAAAAGTGTAGCAGCACTGACACAAACACACATGTTGTCTTACCTGTGTACTGTCAGTACAACCAGCGCGGTTACAGACCCTCAGCTGGTAATCGTATTCCTGGAAAGGCCTGATCCCACCCACATCAGTGAAACTGTTCTCATCACCACGGTAGCGCTCTTGTCCATTCCGCAGTATAATATAGTGTGTGATCACACCTGAGGAAGTGGAGAAAGTACTTTAATGTTTTCTCAGTATTTCAAAGCTACGTATAACATCTTGAACACACACACACACACACACACACACCATTAGGCCTGGCAGGTGCTTGCCACTGCAGCTGGATGATGTCATCTCGTTCACGTAAGCGACTCCAACGGGGTGGTGCCACCCCCCACGGTTTGTCTTCACTGGTCGTCACTGTTGTAGCATGACTGGAGCCTCGTCCAAAGCTGTTCCAGCCCCTCACTCTGTACTCGTAGGTGGTGAACGGCTCCAGGTCAGAGTCTATCAGACAGTAAGGATGGTAGGAAGGACAGAGGAGACAGAAAAATAAATGAAGGGGGGGCGCAAGAAAATAATCAACAAATACATCGGTTAATGACTATAGAATACCGACTATATCAACAATGCAACACATCGTTTTTTTACATGTGATTAACACTGTAAGTGCACATGTTGTATAAACTCTAATTCCAGCATGGAAACTATCAGGCTGTAAATTTGTTCTATCTGAAGCAGCTAAAACCAATAAAAAAATAATAAAATAAGTAATCTGTGGGGATTGACCAAAAAGAGACTTATATCCTTTTTGCTTAATGTAAATATCCCAATATGATGTTAAAAAAAATCAGTGAATTAGCAAAAATTATAAAATCACAGACGGATTCATTTTTATCAAATAGTTTGTAAGTGACATTAAGTTGCAATAGTATGAGAAGTGGCTTTAGCAAAATGAGGGTTTCAAAATATATTCTTTACTCATCATCAAGGAGATGACATATTTAAAAGCAGTAATTAAGTAAAATAAAAAATAATTCTATTTTTGAGACCCTTTTATACTACATGCACAGTATATACTATCTATGAAACATATGGCAGATTCGTTAATCTAAACTAACGTGCAGCAACGATAGTTGCATCTTGAAATTGTGTGTTCTGGGAGTTGTACTGCCAGTTTAAGCACACGTAATACAAACATATACATAATATATGCACTATCCCTGGTGCACAGATGTAAACGTCAGGCCGTGCCTGAAGCATTCTGGGAGACAGGTTGTGACAACCCTTCTGGTATACATCCAGGAGCATACTGTACATACATACAGATGCACTTGCACACACTCACACACACGTTCATTATTTTTAGGAGTGTTAAGGGACTGCTGCTGTAAATGAGACCACGTTTTAACCGCCAGTCTGGGCCTCTTGTCTTTACTACTGTGATAACTGAAGCAACAAAACACACACAGTGATACCCGCATGTACATTAAACGCTGAATGTGTGTGCATAGGCAATTCCAAAAAACAATATTAATGGGATGCGGACAATACAGTCTACAGTATATTTCTAGCACTCATTGCACATGTGGAGCTATCTGTGTGTGATCAACCTTACGTTTTTTCCCAGAGAAGAAGAGCATGATACCCTGTGTGTGTGACTGTGTGTGTGCGTATGTGTGTGCATGGGAAACATCTGGTGTATGGTGGGTGGCGACAGCTTTATGTGCCTCTGCCCAGATGGTGTCACAGCATTGCCTAGAAACTCTTATCCTAACCGCCCCATGCCACACACACACCCACACAAACACAAAGTAAAAGAAACACATACACAGAACCAGATTCACTGCAGAGGCACACTTAAATAGCAACTAACTGGACACTAACACACACAAAACACATGTAATTATTACTGCACAACCACCCATACACACACCCACAACCACAATTAGTCTTGATTAAACAGACGTACCTACCAATATAAATAATGCGTGGACACACAGAAAATCCGGACACACGCGCTGACAAACACCAGCACACGCATACACTCCAACTCCCTTTGGGCTGATAAATAGTAGAGAATGTTGAAATGGCATTTAAACGCCCATCTCTGTGTTTTAATGACACACGAGTGTACAGCACAGAGAGCTTTACCACGTTACAGCTATCAATGTGCTCCGCAACAGCTGCCTTGGTGTGTGTGTGTTCGTGTGTGTGTGTGTTCGTGTGTGGAAGGGCATCTGTCTCTAAAGCCCGTTGATTGCAGTGGCTGACACATTTAGAGTAAATGCAGAAATGGTTTCCACAGGCTTAAAATTTCTATGAGCGGCGTGCTTCACAGATGGCTATATTCTGCATTAGTTATTCTTCATGGTGGCTCAGAGGACTGAAGCGAGAGTCCTAATATTCCGCAAAGTCATAGGTTAGAAGCAAGGATGCAAATACATTATGAATAATCAAAATGTTTAACACCCAAATACATTAGACATACAGAGGCCCACTGACACCAGAGAAAAGATCATGAGATTAAAATCTATTTGAAGTAAACTTTAATTGAGCCGAAGGGTAATTCTGCTAACTTTATGCATTCAGCTTGTCATCATATTTTAATTACAACAGCATAGAAAAGAAAGAGGAAGCAGGTGTGTAATCTGACTCACTAGCAACTAAAACTTTAGTTTCAAAATGCTAACATGCCTTCACGTCTGAGGACAGCGAAGAGCAGCGGGGGGAAAGAGAGGCTGATGCTGGATCAATCAGCTCGTAGGGCAAAAATGTTGTTTTTAAAGATAGATGATAAAACTGGAAACTTGTCTGAAAGAGCCGCAAAACACTATCGAATTCAGCAGTTGTCCGCTATTGCTCAGAAAAGCTTGAGACTCTCTACTAAACAATGAAAAATATATAAAAATGCAAAAAGAAATTATGCTTGTTACAATGGAATAGTATGTGCTGAGTAATTCTTCAATTCTTCTACTGTAGTAATTCAACTACAGCCTGTTTCTCCACAGAAGACACAGAAGACACACACACACACACACACACACACACACACACAGGCAAACACACACTCATGTACAGATTACCTGTGTAGGTGTATTGGTTGGCATCTCCGCTGTACACGACCTCCTCGTGCGACGGGCACAGGCTTCCCTCGAACTGCAGGTTCTCAGTGTGTGTGGGACTGTATGCTTCTGCCATTTTGTAAGTGTTCTCACTTCCGTTTTTATGTGCGGACAGGCCCGTAGTGTTGTTGATGGAAGGTGAGTACGTTGTGGGTGGTGCGTCAGGGTGTGTGCGCGCAGACAGGACCCATGTGCAGGCGGCCGTAGATGGATCGAGGTCACATGAGCCACAGTAAGATGTAGATGCTGCAGCTACGGGACACACAGCGCCCTGCAAACACTGGCGCTGCACGGAGGAAGGACGGGGAGACAGATAGAGACGGAGAGAGTGGAGAGGAAAGGACGAGATGGAAGACAGGTGAGTTAAATAGCAAGAGAGCACGAGAGGAGACAAAAAGGGAAAACTATGAGGTTCAATCAAGTGATTTGTCTCGATGACTGCACTGTGAAACTCTTATAGAACTCTACTGTTATACTGTTTACTAGGAGCTCTAAGCAAAGATCATAGAAACTCTGAAACATCTTTTCTATAAAGTACATGCAGAATAAAGCTATGTACTTGTTTGTGCATGTGTGTGGTATGCATGGTCCTTAATGACATCATTAGAGCTAATGAGAATCCCTACCCTTTGTCCCTGTGTGTGTGTGTGTGTGTGTGTGTGTGTGTGCGCGCGCGCCTGTGTCATGCTGATTTGGGAACACACAAACATCACATGACCCCAGTTGATAAATGGAAGATGGCCCAGTCCCCAACTCCTGATGTGACAATGGGTGTGAGTTTGAGGAAGAGAAACAGAGAGAGAGGGGAAGAAATTCTATCTAACCACCAATATTCACCGTCTAAGTGCGTATGTGGAACATATATGGCACACCTATAGGTGCATTTCAATTGTTATGACAAGCCCGGAGGCACAAGGTTTGAGGACTCAAGATGCAGACCACAGACAGCTCAGCAGAGTATCAAAATAAAAGGTTTATTTAACTCAAAGCGCTCAGGATAAACAATGAATGGCAAACTGAAGGAGATACAAAGTACAACAGAAAACGCTAAGGATAACTGGAAAACTAGAAAATGAATAATCAAGCTCGAAGGCTGAGGCGATAACAAAGTAACAAACAAATATACCAAACTAGACTAGATGCAAAGTATCAAACAAAAGACCTTACAGGCAATACTGATAACTAGACTTACACAGACACGGATCAAGGACGCTAGAGAGCAAGGCGAGTACGAGACAAGGCACATGACAATCTGGCACAGGACAAAGGGAGACGCGGACTATATATACACGAGGTAACAATGAACAGGTGGAGACAATTAGGGCGGGGTAGACAATCAGACAGGCGGGAAACACACCGGGAAGTCAAGGGCCTGAAACGAGAGGAGAGTTAGGTTTCACAATAAAACAGGAAGTGTATGACAAGACATGACGCTAGTGAACAAAAACACTTAACAGATTTGACGAGACATGACAGTACCCCCCCCTCTAGGGCCGGCACCTGACGGCCCAGGAACATCAGGGTGTTGTCTGTTAAAGTCCTCTATGAGCGTTTTATCTATAATAAAGCTTGTGGGGACCCAGGATCTCTCCTCAGGACCATACCCCTCCCAGTCCACAAGGTACTGGAATCCTCGTCCCCGACGGCGCACAGCGAGCAGCTTTTTCACCGTGTAGACGGGACTTCCGTCTACCAGGCGAGGAGGTGGGGGTGGGTCGGTGGGTGGTACCAGGTTGCTTTCACGGACAGGTTTGAGTTTTGACACATGGAAAGTGGGGTGGACTTTCATGGACCTGGGGAGTTTCAATCGGACAGACACGGGATTAATGACTTTGGACACTGCAAAGGGACCCACAAACCTGGGCGCCAGCTTTCGGGAATGCACATGGAGGGGGAGATCCTTAGTGGATAGCCAAACCTTCTGGCCCTGAACATACTGTGGTGCCGTTTTACGGTGTCGATCAGCCGCTGCCTTTACCCGTGCCTGGTTACGGGACAGCATGCTCCGTGCTGCTGCCCAAATGCGTCGGCATCTTCTTACCAGTGCGTGGGCTGAAGGGACGGTCACCTCACGGTCGTTTATCTCAAACAGAGGGGGTTGATATCCATACACTACATGAAAAGGGGACATTCCTGTGGCTGCTGTGGGGAGAGTGTTATGCGCATATTCCACCCAAGTCAGGTGGTCGCTCCAGGAAGTTTGATTCTGGGAGACAAGGCATCGGAGGCAAGTTTCTAGGTCCTGATTCATTCTTTCGCTCTGGCCATTGGATTGTGGGTGGTACCCGGATGTCAGGCTGACGGTAGCACCCAGCATCTGACAGAACTCTTTCCAGAAATTGGAGATGAATTGTGGGCCTCGGTCTGAAACAATGTCTTTAGGTAGTCCGTGTATGCGAATTATTTCCCTGATCAAAACAGTAGCTGTGTCTTTGGCTGACGGTAGTTTGGGCAATGCGATAAAGTGGGCCATTTTAGAAAATCTATCCACCACCGTGAGTATGGTTGTGTTACCTCTAGACATGGGCAGTCCTGTGACAAAGTCCAGAGCGAGGTGTGTCCATGGTCTCTGGGGAATGGGCAGGGGTTGAAGGAGTCCGGTCGGGTTTTGTCGGAGAGTCTTGTTCCTGGAACAGATTTCACAAGCCTGCACATATTCCAGTATGTCTTTATTCATGGTGGGCCACCAGAACCTTTGCTTGACCACATACTCAGTCCTTTTTACCCCCGGATGGCATGTAAGCAAGGATGTGTGTGCCCAATGGATCACCTGTGACCTCAGACGAACCGGTACAAACAACCGGTCGCTGGGACAGCCTGCAGGGATTTCATCACCCTCAATAGCTTGTTGCACATCCTTTTCTATCTGCCAGGAGACCCCTCCGACCACACAGTTCAGTGGTAGGATGGTTTCGGGCTCCTTGGCGACCGGTTCCGGCTCGTACAGCCGTGACAAGGCGTCCGGTTTGGTGTTCTGAGACCCGGGCCTGTACGACAAGGTGAACCGGAACCGGCTGAAAAACAGTGCCCAACGGGCCTGTCTGGCGTTCAGTCTTTTAGCAGTCTTAATGTATTCCAAATTTTTGTGGTCAGTCCACACTAGGAATGGCTGTTCTGCTCCCTCCAGCCAGTGCCGCCACTCTTCAAGCGCGGTCTTAACTGCTAATAGCTCCCTGTTGCCCACATCATATTTCCTCTCTGCCTGGTTTAGCTTGCGTGACAAGTAAGCGCATGGGTGAATCTTATTATCTTTAGCAGATCGTTGAGATAAAACTGCTCCTACCCCTTCGTTGGATGCGTCTACCTCAACCACGAACTGCCGTTGCGGGTCAGGTACCGTGAGGACAGGAGCGGAGACGAAGGCTGTCTTCAGACGCTGGAAGGCGGCCTCAGCACCGGAAGACCACTGAAACACTGATTTGGCAGATGTGAGAGCATGGAGAGGAGCAGCAACAGAGCTAAAGTTTCTGATGAATTTTCTGTAGAAATTAGCAAAGCCCAAAAACTGTTGTAATTTTTTGCGGTTTGTCGGAACCGGCCAGTTAGCCACCGCGCTCACTTTTTCGGGATCCATCTCGATCTGGTTCTTGGTTATAACATAACCTAAGAATGAAACCTGGTTAGTGTGAAACTCACATTTTTCAGCTTTTACGTACAAATGGTGTGCAAGTAGGCGAGAGAGGATTTGGCGTACATGACGCTGATGAGATTCCAAGTCAGGCGAGAAAATCAGAATATCATCCAAATACACGAAAACAAAGTCATTCAGGTATTCTCTCAGAACATCATTCACGTACCCTTGAAACACAGCTGGGGCATTAGTCAGTCCAAACGGCATCACCAAATATTCATAGTGTCCGCTGGGGGTATTGAACCCGGTTTTCCATTCGTCCCCTTCCCTGATGCGGATCAGGTGATAGGCGTTGCGAAGGTCCAGCTTTGTGAACCACTGGGCCTGTTGTAGGAGCTCAAAAGCAGAGGACATTAATGGCAATGGGTAGCGGTTCTTGACAGTGATATCATTAAGCGGACTGTAGTCTATGCATGGCCTGAGGGACCCATCTTTTTTACCCACGAAAAAGAATCCTGCCCCCGCGGGGGAGGATGAGGGTCGGATTATCCCGGACCTAAGTGAGGCTTGGATGTAATCATCCATCGCTCTACGCTCAGGCACCGAGAGTGAAGAGTCTCCCCTTGGGGATGGGAGCTCCGGAGAGCAGCTCGATGGCACAGTCTGAGGATCTGTGGGGAGGTAGCGATGTAGCTTTGTCCTTATTGAAGACCTCCTTGAGGTCCCAATAACACCGCGGCACCCGGGCCAAGTCCGGATACTGCTCACTCTCTTCCTTTGAGATGTCGATGGCTGCAGTGCTCTGGGTTTCTATGCTGTGGACAGATAAGCATGGAGAGTTTGTCATGTATTCCCTTCCCCACCCCAGGATTTTCCCAGTTTCCCAGTCTAAGTGGGGGTTATTTTTGCGGAGCCACGGAAAACCTAGAATGAGCGAGTGTTGAGCTGAATCGAATAAATGAAAACTGACAGTTTCTCGGTGTGCATTGTCTATGGTCAGCTCACATGGCTCGGTGCAGTGTGTGATCTGAAACAGGAAACGCCCGTTCAAGGCACTGGCGTTTATGGGCTGTGATAACTTCTTTACGGCTACCTGGAAATCCCGGGCTAATTGCCAGTCCAAGAAGTTTTCGTCAGCACCGGAGTCAATCAGTGCCTCTAAGTCACACAGTTTCTGATTCATTCTCAACGTTACCTTAGTCAAAGCGCGAGGAGGATTCAGTCCAGGCAGACGGCTCACCAGCGACCTCCCTTCAGTTGGTGAGCCTGCTCTTTTACCTGGCAGGTTGCCAAGAGGTGGCCTTGTTCACCGCAGTAGAAGCAGGCGTTTTCCCTACGGCGGCGGCTCCTCTCTTCCGCCGTCAACCTGGTATGCCCAATTTGCATGGGCTCCTCCGTTCCAGGAGGCGGCGGTGTGGGCGTGAACAGCGGAGGCGCGGACTGCAGCTCGAAGCGGCGGTCCTCCTTCCTCGGAGGTTGTCTCCAGCCGTCTCCTCGGCGCGCGTTGTCCCACCGGCGATTCCTCTCCCGATCGCGTAGTCGAGAGTCGATCCGGATGGCCGTCGATATGATGGCTTCCAGATCCGAGGGCAGGTCCAGCGGAGCCAGCTGGTCCTTCAGCGCGTCGGACAGGCCGTGGACGAAGGCATCGTTTAATGCCGGGCTGTTCCACCCACTGTCGGCGGCGAGCCTGCGAAAGTCTATGGCATAGTCAACCACTCTGCGCTGACCCTGCCTCAGGCGCAGCAGCGCCCGGGAGGCGTCATGGGCTGGTGACTCATGATCAAAGATTTTGGACAGCATTTTGGAAAATGTCTTAACATCTTGACACATCATAGATTCTCTGGACCATTCGGCCGTGGCCCAGGCGGAAGCTCGCCCCGACAGGTGGGAGATCATGAATGCCACTTTGGATTGTTCATTTGGATACGCACCGGGATACTGCTTGAAATGCAAATCGCATTGCACCAGGAAGGATCTGCATCCACCGGAGTCTCCTGAGAATCTTTCCGGAGCAGCGAGGCGCGGAGCGGCCAAAGCTTGGTCGCGGACCGGCGGAATGGCGGTCGGCTCAGCGTGGGATTCTCCGACAGGTGAAGCAGCGTTGGCAAGGTGGATGTTCATCCGGTGGAATTGTTCTGTGAGTAGACTTATTTGTGCCATGGCTGATCTCTGTAACTCGCTCTGTCTGTCTGAGAGATCCTTTACTCCCTGCTGAATACTACGCAGCTGGTCCTCGTGCTGGTGGAGGAGGCTGCCCTGAGCTGTAAGAGCTGTTCTTAACTGGCTAGGGTCTGCTGAGTCCATGTTTGGCCAGATTGTACTGACAAGCCCGGAGGCACAAGGTTTGAGGACTCAAGATGCAGACCACAGACAGCTCAGCAGAGTATCAAAATAAAAGGTTTATTTAACTCAAAGCGCTCAGGATAAACAATGAATGGCAAACTGAAGGAGATACAAAGTACAACAGAAAACGCTAAGGATAACTGGAAAACTAGAAAATGAATAATCAAGCTCGAAGGCTGAGGCGATAACAAAGTAACAAACAAATATACCAAACTAGACTAGATGCAAAGTATCAAACAAAAGACCTTACAGGCAATACTGATAACTAGACTTACACAGACACGGATCAAGGACGCTAGAGAGCAAGGCGAGTACGAGACAAGGCACATGACAATCTGGCACAGGACAAAGGGAGACGCGGACTATATATACACGAGGTAACAATGAACAGGTGGAGACAATTAGGGCGGGGTAGACAATCAGACAGGCGGGAAACACACCGGGAAGTCAAGGGCCTGAAACGAGAGGAGAGTTAGGTTTCACAATAAAACAGGAAGTGTATGACAAGACATGACGCTAGTGAACAAAAACACTTAACAGATTTGACGAGACATGACATGTTATTGACTTTGTCTGTCTGTACATTTAGAGAATTTAATTTTTCTCTTTAATTTACATCACTACTCCTCTAAAGTCTAAAGAAGGAATGCTAATGTTTTCTTCCAATAATAAGCACTATGCAGGAAATGAATATACAAAATCTAGATAAGACTAATTAAATCGGACAAAATACAGCCTCAAAACATCTGTCACCAGACTGATCATGAATTAGCTGCTAATGCGTATTCAATTTTGTCTGCAAAACACAAAAAATGACGCCAAACAATGCTACCAATATTGGAAATGTGGCTGCTGAAGAACAGACTTTTAAAAGATGCCCTGACTTTGAAACACTTCCAGTGGACGAAACCGCAGGGAAGAGGTGAACAGATGAAAGAAGACAAAGACGGTGTGGTGGAGCTTTAGAAACAGTTTAAAACTTGAATGATAGAAGAGTGTGCTTGAGATCTCCTCATCTACAGTGCAGTGACATGAACACAGACACACACACATTATCTCACGCACAAACACACCTGTATCGGCAGGCCGGGTGTGGGTCGGTCAGCGCACACGTGTCGCTGGGGGTCATAGCCAATCCCGTTGCAGCATTCCTCTTGCTGACGTATGACCTTTGACCCGCAGCACTGCAATGTCACGGTGGCATTGCCCGTAGGGTGCATTGTGGGATATCCGTCATTGCCCACACAGCAAAGGGAGGTTGAAGAGTTTATATACTCCTGACCACAGCAGACGAAACCTACAGGCAAGAAGATGAGCATCATATTACTGTTTTATATGCCTTCTCTTTTTTGATAGGACACCTTCAGCTGCTGATTTAACTTTCTACCGTTCATTCACAGACTAAAACTGACCAGTCTGTGTCCCTAATGAATACGTTTTAACTTCTTGAAATCCAACCTTTCTGCAAACTTCGGTGAAACCCATATTATTCAAAAATATGCTATATATACTTCATTATTCCAGTGGCACTACACCACCTATAGATGCTTCAGTTAGTCCCACAGCACCAAATGCTCACAGGGACAAGCTTCTGCTGGGCTCCAGGTGTCATGTGTATTACCTCCATGCATGGTTATATTACTACATTCAACAGGGAATCCTCCAATAGGACTTGTCCAATTATTCTGCCTCTTTCCTCCTCTTACACCTCCCAACCTTTTCTGTCTTTTCTGCTGTCCTTCTCCCTCTATAACCTCTTCTCCTTCCCTTCACCTCCCCTTGTTTTATGGTCTTCTCTCCGCAATATCAAGGCATAGCTGGACCACACCGTCTCTCCTGCACACTTCCCAAACTCCCTTTTGCTCTCTCTTCAATCCCTATTTTCCCATCTGCACATAAACAGCATTTAGACTGCTCTGAATATTAGTGTGCATCTTCTCTTATCAAGTCTTCTATACATCCTCCTCTCCCCTTCCCTCGCTCTCCTCCGCCCCTGCATGCCTCTTTTCCTCTCCTGTATTCATCTCGTCATACAGCAGTAATATTCAGCCTGTGCTGCCAAAAGAGTGCAGGAAGAGAGGAAGTGTGTTTTTCTGAGAGCTGCCATCTCTGACAGTGATAGGTGATGTCTTTCTGCCACCACTTCACCTTCAGGAGCAAGGTGACATTTAAAATACATGCTATCACTCCATTTCCCTGTAAATGCTTTGCAGCCGGATATCAAACCTCTTTGCATTCTCCAGCACTTCGAATTCTCAATCCAAATAACTTGGGAATGATTGACAAATTGAAACTGTTTTAGTGCCTGCAGATTTGAGGTAGACAGACTCATTCTTGAAAGGCAAAATAATGTTTTAATCTACATAATCTATAAATGTTCGACTTTACTGTGGTTTTAAAAAGCTTTCTCTGCTTTACATTTTCAAATACTGCACTAACTAAATGAGCCTGTTTCCACTTGACTTACCTAAAGTGTAGATATGTGATACCTGAACATATGAGAGAAGTTCAGAAAACATGAATGCTTGTGTGGGTTAGACAACAGTGAGGTCGTGGACATGAGGGTGAAACAAGACAGATACAGTGTCAACATGGCGCCTTCTCCCTCCTAATAACACAAGTCGAGCCAATCTGGTAACTCTGAGTCTGAGCTTACTTGAGGGTGGGCACTGTCAAGCTTCGGCCTTGCAATGGATTAGGGCTTTTATGTCCTGCTATAATACTGAGTCAGCAAAGTAACCCCCTGCTGTGAGGATGCACTGGAAATACAAATGAGCACGGCACGGCACGGCTCGGCTAAAACACCATCACCGTGCTGATGGAAAAAGGACAAATCGCATTTTAATGAGAGTCCAATCGCAAAAGCTTCTCATTTGGAATCAGACTGAAATATTGTAAGAACCCCTCCGTCTTTTGTGATTATTTAGTTTGGAGTTAAAATAATCCAACTTTCATGAGCTATTTAGCAAATTTATCCTAACAGTTGATGACATGCTGATCTGTGGCACTATCTACCCCCAGCTGTGTTGCCCATTTTATTTGACAGCAGACATTAAACACTAAGTCATTGCTTTGTATCATGGCCTCGCCCTTTAATGGGGCTGCAGCTAGTTGTGGAGTGATAAATAACTTATTGTTTAACAACCTAATCAGCGTTCACTCTTTGCACACATGAAATGCAGTTAATTTAAGCAATCATTTCACTTAAAGGCCAATAGTGGAGAATGGCACATATTTTCTCCTGTGCCGTTGCAGTGCATTAGATCCTCACCGCATCCATCACAGGCAACATGTGACAGGAAAATGCATGTGTATGTGTGTGTGATTGTGTGACATAAAGGCAGTCTGACGGCTAGTAACTCACTTAGCAGCGGCAGCTGTTGCAGAGCGGGGGCTTGGTGGCCAATTCCCCCAGCGCCTTACTTCAGCTTCAATGACGCGCAAATAAACAGCTCAACACTTTTCCAAAATAGCTCCTCTCCACTCATCCCTCGTCCTCTCGGCATCCTCACCTCTACTCCTCCCTTCCATCCGGACACCGGGCCCTCTACGACTCACAATTTTTACTCATTTGCCTCACTTCCATTTACACTCTAGCAGTCCGAAGGTCTTTGCATGCATCCTTCAACATGGCTCTGTTCAAAGTCTCTGCATATCACAATTTTGAGTTGAGTTATGGTATTGAATGATGGCTAGAAAAGTGTTTTTGCAGAACATTATGATGTCACAGTGAAGCTGACCTTTGACCTTTTGGATATAAAATGTCCTCACTTATCATTTTATCCTATGAGACATTTGTGTGAAATCTTGTCATAATTAGTGTATGAATTCTTGAATTATGGCTAAAAATGTATTGCCTAGTCACAGCGACCTTTGACCACCAAAATCCAATTAGTCATGAGTCAAAGTACATGTTTGTGCCAGAGGTAATGAAATTCCTCCAGGCACTCCTGAGATATCACGTTCACGGGAAAGGGACGGATGTGAGGTCACAGTGACTTTTGACCACCAAAATCTAATCAGATCATCCTTTATTCCAAGTGGACGTTCGTGTCAAATGTGAAGAAACTCCCACGAGTTATTCTTGAAAAATCATTTTCACGAGAATGGGAGGTGCGAGCATACAGATGGATATTCTGAAAACATAATGCCATCGCTGGCAGGGAGGTGATGTGAAATGTTTTACATTTCCACACAAAGTTCTCCCTTTACAATGGTATCACAAAAACACACAATGACCACAGTGACCTAAACCCCCTGACGACCATTTTACCAACTCCAATTCCCACCCTGCAACCTTGGAGCCAGAGGAGCAATTTAACAGTGAGAAACAACTTGCATAGAGGCCACTGAATTGGCAAGCTGTCACATGACCCCATTGTTTACGTGCATGGCTCATATTGGTGTCCAACAGAGCGTAAAGCCGTAGCTGCCTCAGATGGCCAATAGTTAATTCCTAATTCCATTCACTATCTGACCAGTTGCAACCCTTGTCTTGACAGACACTTGTAGTGAGCACTTGTGCATTTATTCCAACAGAATCAAAAGGCAACCAGAAACTTGCTTCATTCTGGGAACCAGAGAAATGCTTCCAAGACAATGTCTTCACCCGTATCCTCCACCACACTAAAGTGAAAACAATAAACTGGTTGGTCTCCGTTGAGATGAATCACGTCAACCTACAAAGAGACATGGCCATAGTGACCAAATACATGCAACGGTACTTACATTACCAATAAATTGGGGACTAATGCTGCTCCCTTCATTCATCAAAAACAAACAAAAGTAACCATAGCAACCAGTCTAAGCAACAGAACAGGAAATCTACCTTAAATCTACCCTGCTAATAAGCACATAAACACGTTAAAGTATTCACAAACCACATGGATCACACAAACCAAATTCACCAACGTGCTACCAATCTGCAAATTTCTCCGTTGTCACTCTAAGGCCGGATTTAATCTTTAGCAGACAGGTTTTTATTCTGACGAGCCCCCGTTTTGTCAAAACCCAGCTCGAGGGTGGACAAAGAAAGGAGGAACACGCATGAGTGGTAACTGAAAATATGTTTAACTAAAAATCAACTTGAGGTATAAATGAAATACAACAAAACCAAACAGGGTGGAAGCCAAGGGAGAGAGCAACAGGCCGAGTGGCACCATTTATATATGTTGTAGAAAGACCAAGTGAGCTGCATCTCTCTCTGAGGACCAAACAGCCATCTGGCTCCTGGGAGAAGAGGCCTGCTCAGAGGGTCACACTGACCACGACTCTACTTGTTCCTCCCTTGTCCTTTTTCTCACCAATCTTTAAGTCTCCCTCCTGTTTCCACCTGCTTCTTTTCCTCCCACTTTTCCTCCTCCCTCCATCTCTCTCTGTCTGTATCCACTCAGTTCATAGGTCTACATTGTTTGTTTACTGTTCTGCAGCTTCACTTCACTATTGTATTATCACCCATTCAGCAGAAATCCAATCCCCGCCTTTGCAAGCGTTATCTGTGTATGGGTGTGTGTGACATGCTTGTACATTTGTGTTAATGTTATGAAACACACACCTCCCGGTTCCTCTATAAGCTGTGTGTGTTTGTGCATGTGTATGCGTGTGCGTGCATGTGTTGACAACATTTTATCACACACCTCTTGTTTTCTCTCTTGCATCGCAGAATGCTTCAGCCCTAATCTTCAGATTTATGTTGGATTTGCATACATTCGTTAATAGCATCGGGAGCGCTGCGTCAACACAAGGTGCTTAGACAACGTGAATTATTATTAGGGTTTCAGTCATTCCACTTAATGATAAGTCAATATTTAGCCCTGCCAATGAACTACTGATAAAAATGTGTGTTGTGGATTAGGGTTATCCGAGCTCTCTAGGAGACCAAAACCCCTCCACAACTTTAAACAAACCAAACACTTTTAAATACCTGAATATATTACAAGGGGTTTGGCACAAAGTGCAGAGCAAGTGAACACATACACAGATTGTGTGCACGCATAGCAGCATACACACACGCACACTGAAACAGCTTTCATAGACAGGGACTGGTGGCAAACACTTGCACGCACACACACACACACACACGCACAGAAGAGGAAGCACATAAAAACTGATATATGAATTAAACGATGCTTTGGACAATTTTAGCTTATCACAGATATTAACTCGTGTCTGCAAGTGTGTCGGCCAAGAAGTTGCAGAAAAGAAACACTAAATACAGTAAATACAATATATTGAAAATCTGGTGACATAAAAACAGCTTTCCAACAGCTTACATCTCTTGTTTCTCACAGAAACAAAGAAGTAAGTAAGAAGTAAAAAGTGAAGGACATATTCACAGAGATGACTCAGTAACAGCTTATTTTAAAAAGATATATTTCATGTTCATGTTATGGGCTCATCCACTCACTATTTCCATTGAAGTCCTGCTCAGTATCTAGGTCACAACTCTTTATGCATTAAAAAAACAACCTCAGCTCTCAACCAACTTTCAATAAATGGTATCACCCTCAAAAATCCAGTATTTGTTGGGCTCTAGTACACACACACACACACTCACAGCACGAAGGAGTGTGTGTGTGTGTGTGTGTGTGTGTGTGTGTGTGTGTGTGTGTGTGTGTGTGTGTATGTGGGTGCATGCGCGCACTTTGTGCTCCAGAGGGGCCAGGCTGTATGTCATGTCGAGAGATGAAATCACAGTGGATTGACTTTCTCACACAGTGCACACTGTTCCCCTGTGGACACACACATGAGGATGTTGGAGCAGCGAGCACACACGTAATCAAAGACACACACACATACACACCCACTCTTCTCCCAGCTGACTGGTTGTCCTCTTGTCTTTCTGACGTCTTTTTTTTTTTTTTCTTTCTTTTAGCTCAACAACATTACCAGCTGGGCATGTGTGTGTGACATTGTGTGTGCTTGTGTGTTTGTGAATGTTTGCATGCGTGTGTCTTGAGCTATGTGCTGAAGTGTGTGTGTGCTGAGCGTAGGTAAATGCCTTGGTGGCAGATATATTTTCACCACTCTACAGGGATTCACTAAAACCTGAGAAAAAGCAAGCAGCTGTTCATGTGTGTGTTTAAAGTGGCATGAGTGAGAGAAGGACAGAGACAAGAGACAAGAGATGAAGAAAGAGGACGTGATGAAGAGTTTGGCAAAGTAATAAAACAGGTAAAAACAACATGCAAGATGAGGAGCGTAAGGTCAGTGAGTAAAAAAAGTCATGTTTTGTTTGTACTCTAATCAAGTACAAAGATAGATATACAGATATACTGAGCCACAGAGATTTATACTGGTAGTTTAAGACAGACGGCAAATCTGAGGATTTTTATCAATCCCAGACACACAATCAATCCATTCTTGGAATGTTAAATGATGAAATGAGCGCTACATGACATGGAGACTCCAGAGCAGGTGCATTCACCTCACAGCTAAACTATCCAAATCCTAACACATTCTGCTCTCAACCCGACTAGAGACATCGTAGCGTAACACAACGACCCGCAGCCAGCCTCCTGCGCGTTATCCATCACTGTCATCAATGCAATCTGGTATTTGGTGAGTTGGGGTGTGGCAGAGGCCCCACGCAGCACCAGGATGCTCAAAACATGTACGAGTAGAGGTTCTTGAGCTCCAGTATGACTGTGGAAACACTTCCAAGCTGTGGGTGCATCTCCAGTGGAGAGAACGTCCTGCTTTAACACAGGGTGATGGGATGCTCGGTGTCAGAATGAACAACTCTAAGCAGAAGACATGAGGCTACGTGAGGCAAAGAAAGCTGTTACTTGCATGCACAAAGACAAAATGTTAATTATTTTAAATTACAAATATTGAAGCTTTCCAAATATACAGGTAAAATTCAACAAAGTTACACAAAAAGTTAGCCAACCTATTGGGATTTTAACACCCAAGAGCAGTTTTTAATTCATTCATTTGTCCCTTTTGATCTTTTTTGTGTACACTGTGGTGTTTTCTTTTAATCAGTCACTGGTGATGGAGAGGATGGTGACATGCAGTAGGGACTCCATGTAAAGGCTCTGACAGGAACGACAACTCTGGCAAGAGAAAGGGAGGAGATAGTTGTGTCTTTGTCAACCAAAGGTGGTGCTCAAAGCCTCAAACCCCTTTATCTCCCCAGTAGAGCCTCCTGTGGCTATTTTACCAACACATGATCCAATTTCAATCAACGTATTTTCACAAATATCATTCACATAAATAGGCATTCAGACGCACAGATGTAAAAACTTAAATTGTTGATGGCTGAATTTGATTTTCTGTTTCATTGACTGTCACAGTTCTTGCACAGCTCCACCCTTCTGAGCAGAAGTCTTAGAAAGTGGTTTTAAGTGAAAACACCTGAGTCAAAAGAAATGCTAGATGTTACTTCGAGTTGAAAGTTGGAATCAATAGAAAAAAATGCTTTCACTTGGGTGAGTGTGTTCAAAAAGAAACTGCAAACTTATATAACACCATAAGTTGTTGTTCTAAGTCGACCAAGATGAGACTGAACATCCAGCGTTTCAATGACAACAAATTAAGAAGGATGACTAAATATGACGAAATCTCCTGTCATGTCAACTTTTGATTTCTGAACACTCAATCAAAAAATACCTGAAATAACAGAGACTCCATGATGTGACGGGATCATTAGGAGTGCCAGTGATTCTGGTCCATCATAGAATCTTTATGTTCAGCACAGATCTAAAAATGTGATGTTCTCTATATTGTGGTAAATCATGAATGATGTTAATTAATTAGCGGTTCTGTTCGCTCTGTCCACACCGGCGTTCTGCTACCTGAGCTTGTTGGATATTTTTATCATTTGGAGATATGAAGAAGAAATGTGTTTGTTTTGACTTCCGCAGAATTGATTCTCCCATGATTCCCATGATGTCCCCGAATGACCTCTTTCAGTCTCCAGCTTATGGTTGGTTCATCTGTAGTTTGGAAAGACTTGCCTTTCATAGACAGTTGTTGGGTTTTTTTTAGATGCTCATCAGGGTTTCAGTAACATATGGATAAACAGTGGTTGGACAGGCCTGGTATGCCCTAGAATCGAACCACTCTGGGAAGAAGTATGCAGGGGTACCTAGCAAACACATCAACAGAGGAGTGGGAGGAGACAGACAGAGAGATGGGTAGAAGAAAGCAAAAGGAGGTGAGGATTAGCCTCAGTTGCTGACTGTTTCCCACCACACTCGTTGGTCCTTCCATGACAGACATCTCATATTTCAAAGGTTCATCTCTGTGTTTTTGTGCTCAAAGAGCTATTTGCTGTTATTGCAACAATGTGCACCTTTGCCATATAACCTTTACACTGGCATGACTACAGGGCAACTAAAACCTCTGACCACTAACAGCCGGTCTGGACCAAAAGGTTTGAATAATTGTAAAACACATTTATGCAGACGTATGTAGCTGAAATATTCCATTCAGGTATTATTTGAAACTACATCCTGTTGTAATCACTATCTAAAAATATCTAGGTGTGTGTGTGTGTTTTTGTGTATGTGAGCTCAGTTTGCTCCCTGCCTATACCTGGAAGTTAATTTCAAGTTCATGTTTTACTGTTAACTTTTAATAAATCCACAATGTGTTACAGTGAACACATCAAGAGTAACACAAAGGCAAATAAACTGAGCGCACATGCACGCACACACACGCACACACACACACAGCAGACGGTCCTCATTGCTGTGCTCCTGACAGCCTCTGGTTTTATTCTTGCCAGTCATTAAAGTAAACCTAATAGAAAAGCCATCATCATAAATACATTAACAGAGAGAGAAATGTCTTCCTGTGTTCAGAGAGCACTCGATCTTCTAAAGCAGCCAGACGCTGCTGTTTGGAATGCACTACTGTTGGCCATTTGCTACCCATCATTGATGAGGGGCTTCTGGCAATGATAAACAAACACACACACACACACATAAACAGAGAGACATACACACTCAGAAACTGATGAGAATCTTTTGGCAGAATCAATGAAAGGACATGAGGGATTGTGTGTATCTCCGCATAAAGAAACATGTAAAAATGCAAACACATTCAGATACATATACACAAGCAGACAGCCGCATGCAGAAAGTGAAGCATACTTGCAGCAAGTTGAGGTAATAAACCATGCACACTTGCACACACTTACACACACAAACGCATCCACTCTCACAACTCCGCCAGGCTCGGAGTGAGCTAGCTTAACTACTGGGATAATTTCCCTCCAGCAAATGGTCACTGTGCCCTTGAAAAACATATTTGATTATTACTTTTTCTCCCCCTCCTCTTTTTTTCTTTTAGCATCATCACAGCCATTTTCATCACGCGCTCTGATGATGGCACGGCAAGGCGCGTTAAGATAACACCCCGGCACCGCCAGGCTTTTAACACTTAAACGGTGAAAAGGGATATTCAGATTTGTCCTTGAACGTTTGGATGGGGCCTGCTGGGCTGGGACGGAGGGGGGGTATGGGAAGGAGTTAAAGAAATGCATACATTTTTAAGATTCACTTACTTTAAGAAAAAGTGAGGTGGGGAGGGCATTTATGCTAGCACCCACAGAAAGAGATGGGGAAGGTGGGGCTGAAGGGCAGATGGAAGAGTTAAAGAACTGTGCACTGTAAAGAAAAAGTGTGAAAAAGGGGAAATGATTAGTGGAGCGCGCACAGTGAGGCGGGGGCCTCAGGGAGAGTCAGGGAGCAACGGGAGGCCAAAGACACCACACACGTTCATTTAAACACCATCTAATCTCTCCTAAGTCTTAGCTAAACATCTCACATACAAACTCAGGGAGAGAAAAGAAACAAGGAACAAATGAAGAGCTTAAAAGTTGGTCTTGAACCTGCAACACAGGAGGAGATGCTGCTCGAAAACTGAGGCTGTCTTGTCCAAAAACAAACAGAATTTAATCTACTCAAAAGAGAAATTAAAGCTGTTTAAACAAACTAGCAGACAAGGTCTTAGCATGGAGACTTTGTGCTATTGTATAACAACTAGGAAACACCTAAAAACCATCTCAATAATACCCCAAAGACTACAACTGACCAGAGTAGAAGACGGACCTGCCATTTAACGTTGTACATGCGTGTTAATTGACCAGGTCAATTTAAAATGAGACCCATGTAGACAGGAGCGCATACAGACAGTACATACACTAATAGTATTACTATGTAGCACCTAAAGCATGAGTGAGGTTCAAGTTGTGGCAGGTAGCTGATCTAATTAAAATTAAAATCTCTTCCGTCAGATGTGCTTGACACAAAGTACTATAAAAGTGGAACCAGTTTCTATAATTTGGCTGAAAGATTGGTCATGGTCATGTCTGCATGTCTGATGCTGCGTGCATGGCTGCCTTCTGCCAACTAATAATAGTCGCCGGGTCGAAAAAAGTTGGTTTCTAGAGGTAAAAAAGAAAATTCAGAATCATAAAATTCTGGTGCATATTCCCACTATTAGGAAAAACTGCTCACTCATGACAGAGTTACGCTAACAACCACAGATTGCATGAAACAATGGGCGTAGTCTGAGTGACGTCAGCCATGGGTCTCTAAAGGCTTCTGTGAAGAGCTCAGAGAGATGCTCCAGCCATCGCCATCTTAACACTGTCTGACTCCTGGCTTATCCAAAAATGGGCGGAGCGTGGGTGGAGCTGAGGCGGGCCGAATGAAGCCTGGTTGCTGAAACCTAGCAGCTGGCTATCACTCAAAGCGACCATGGCCGTTAGTATGCAGGACTTTAAGCTTTAATAGAATTTAAATCAGTGAGTTATATGAAAATTCACCACTTTAGAGTTGTCACGAACAGGGAAAACAGCTGTAGAGAGCAAAACCACATTTTGAAACCAGGCTGTAAACATGTTTATTTCTACTATAAAGTTGCAAATTTTTATATAGGGGTCTACAGGGATTGCCTCACTTTTGGAGCCAGCCTAAAGTGGCCATTCGAAGAACTTTTTGGCATTTTGACATTGGCTTCATTTTTTAGCCCTATGCTAACAACCTAAGAAAAAATAAGGTTGAAAAATAGAAAAGTCTCCCTCAAATAATCACAAATTACTGGAAATTTAAAATATGCCAGAGAACAGGGAGAGCAGGAACGATACCGACTTACATTATACAGAGTGAGAACAATGACAACTTATTTGCTGAAGTTTTTGAATGAAGATATGCCCAAATTAACATTTAGAAGAGCTTTGTGTTTGTTTCTTGTGTTTCTTCAGGACGGGTTGGGTGAGGCAATGTTTTTGACCCTAATTGAAAAAACACTGCTTTTCTGTTTGAAACAGTCTAGCCCTGAACGCAGACGCTGACATGTGCGTGCAATGTTGTGTGTATACACATGCATGTTTCCTTGTGAGGGTGTGTGCTTGTTGTTGTGCTTGTGTGTTTACATGCACATGTGCATGCAAGCCGGTATGTGTATCTGTTGCCAGACGGCTGTCTCCTGGCATTGCTGTTCCCCTGCAGTGTGTGTGTATGGTTGTTGACAGTGTGGACGGTAATGTGTGATAGATCGCACTTCAGGGACCCCATAATCACATCAGCCTAACCTAGTCTATCAGCTGGGCACAATGGGATACCCTTCACTCCTCCTTTAATCTGCTCCATCTAGCTCTTCACCACTCTTCTGTTCTCTTCCGTTTTTTTTCCTCTCACTTACTCCTTCCCCTCCCTTGTTTCTTTACTGTAATGCGTATTTTACAATTTCTAAATTCTCTTTCTTCAGTTCTTTCCTGCTATTTTTTATTTTTTCTTTCTTTCTTTCTTTCTGTCAGTCTTTCTTCCTTTCTTTTTTCATTATTTTAATTTGGCATTCTTTCTTGCAACTTCTACTTTTTTATTGAACTGTATTCTGTTGTTTATTACTGTTGATTTTATTTGTAGTCGTCTCTCCATTTCTTTTTCTCACTTCTTTCCATTTTTGTTATGTTTTGTATTCATTTTTACGATGCAACATATTTGAAGGAACACTATTATTTATTTTAAAAAGAATGTGTACGTATGCGATCTGCAGTCATCTTATTTGGATTTCTGTTCTTTCATCCTTTCTTTCTATTTTTCTTTCTTTCACATGTCTGTCTCTCACTATCATTAAAAACACAAAACCCTGGACATGGTGAGAGGCAGCAACGAGAGTGATTGGTGCCAAGGTTAAGTAGTCTATCCTATAATAAGTGTTGCTGTGTGCATGTCATGTGTGTGAGTGCGAGTGTCTTGAAACAGACGTGTGGGGTCGAGGTTGCATAGCCGGCCCCAGGGCTCCCCGACAGTGCAGTGCACCCGGCAAATGGCCCTTAGCCTTGCTAGCGCCGCTAGCCCTACGATCCATCATACCATATGTTCTCAATGGGGAAGCTAACGCTAATGACTGATGAGTGGCTGGGAAGGGGGCGCATAAAGGAAGGGAGGGGGGAAGAGTAGGGTGAGCAGGAAAGGAGGAAGAAAAGAAAGGAGGCAGGAGGAGTGAGGAGGAGCAGGAGGCCAGAGGAAGAAACAGAAGAGGTTGTGGAACAAGTTGAGGAGAAGTAACAAAGAACATGGCGAAGGAGAACAGGAAGTGTGTAATACATAACAGAAGATGGAGAGGATGAGGAGGTGGGGAGCATATGCACTCCTTGGGAGGCCACCTCAAATGAAGGATGGCCATATAGCCGGCTCAGTTGGAAAGGAAAAAAAGATCTAGTAGAGGAGAAGAAAAGGAAACAGAGGAGACAAAACGAGTTATGGTGTGACAGAGGAAAACACTCTCAAATTCTATGTCAAAACCATTTGACAAGCATTAATCTGTACTTGTTTTTGAGACTTACAGATGACAATTTCATGAAAAGACAACATGTTGGAAAGACGAAAGCAAGAAAACAGTTTTTAGAATAAGGAAGATTATCAAATGACAGCCAGAAATCAAAAATATTTGAAATAAAAGTATTGTTTTTCTTTTTTGGCAGTATGCATGTATTTTTGTGTGGGTAGGGATCGTGTGTGTGTGTGTGTGTGTGTGTGTGTGTGCGTGCGTGTCTGTGTGATTGTGGAGAGGCTAATGGAGTACTATAGGCCTGTCCATATGGGGCCATTGTTTATGTGTGATGAATAGAGTCCACGTGTCTGTCTCTGGCACTCAACACTAAGCGAACCCTGCCGAGGGCACCCTGTTGACTCTGCGCGTGTGTTTGTGTGTATGTGTGGGTGCATGTAATATGTCTATACGTGTGAAAGTGTGTGTGTGTGTGTTTGTGTGAAGGAGGGAGAATGAGTGTGTATTTGTCCTGCTGTGTGCTTGGCAGTGCCCTCAATGGTGCCATCCCGAGTGTGTTTCATCATCATCTGCCATGACAAAGATGTCTAATGACACACACATACAGCCACACTCACACATACACACGAACACACGGTCCCATCTGTGCCATGGTATCCGGGTGCTTTGGGGCACTGCAGGAGAGGAAAAAGGGAAACGACCCCACGTTCCTGCACCATGTGTCTACCTCAACCCTATTTGCTTTACTCTCTCTCCTAATAATTTCCCTGTATAAACATTAAGAGGTCACCTGGAAACTCCAGACATATTACTTTTTTTGTTGCTTTCTTGTTGATTAGTGCAATAAAGCATTTTCTCAAGAGAAAAACTATTTCCTATCCAGCCCATAAAACTTCACCCAGTGTGCTCTCATTGTTGGGCAAAAGATTAAATTGCAGCATCTTTTCAATTTCTCCCTGCTATCAAAATATGACAAAATCCTAACAGCGGTGGACGCTAGTTTATGTTTGCACCTGTGTATTTCCTTCACTCACCTGGGGCATATGTATGCACTGCCCCCTTCTCAGCATCACCACAGCATACCACACCACCATCCACAATACGGCCCCCACAGCACTGGACCCCATAGCCATCATGGAGGCTCCCACTACAGCAGAGCTGGCCGCCTTTCAGGGAGTAAGGAACCCCCCCACAGCAGCTGTCACCCAGCCCCACTGAGACTCGGCCCCGCGAGTGGTCAGGACAGCAGTTTTCATCTGCAAAGACAAGGACAGATGAAGGAAACACTTGAACAACATGGGAAAGGGTAGACTCCAGCCAAGTAGAAAAGAGCTAATTCTGTGTGAGTGTAAACAAATGAAGTGGTGTGAAACTCACTGGTTTTTACATGAACATAGTATCCTCCACAGCACTGGTGGTCAGGGAGAGCTGGGAGCATTTTGCCATTGCAGCACGTTGGATTGGAGGAATTACTCAAACTCAGGTAGCTGCCCTCACAACAATGATGATGTGGTTTCTTTGTGTACAACAGTCCACTGCAGCAAACCTGGTTGACATACGATTGAACACAAATATAAATCCACACAAACATACAGACATATTTGTGAGTGCATTGAAAGTATGGGACTATATGCTGAAGAGAAAGCTATTTGACCATAACGGGGATTGAGACATTAATGAAATGTAGTTTCTTTGTGAGTGTGGGTTTGCGGGTGCTCCATCTAAGCATGTCCAGGTGTGTCTGTGTGTGTTTGTAAGTGTGAGCTTTAGATGCTGTCACTGTTTGTGCCATTGGGTGCTGTGGGAGTAAATGTATGGCAGTTTCACTGTGCCAACTTGGCTGGCATTCCATGACACAAGGATGGAAATGAATGCAGATGACAAGTTAATCTGTTTAGAGAAATTAATCACTGAGAGGATGAGCGTGCATCCCACATCCATTGCGTGTGCTCAGAAAAGTGTGGTATTTGTCTGCAGGTCTCTATGTTTCTGTTACTGTGTGTTTGTGTGTATGTGTGTGTGTGTCTGAGGTCTGGTGACTAATATCCTGAGGGAGTACACAGCAACAACGTATTCTGCACTTCAGATGAGCAGCTGAAACAAAGACCCTGGACTTCTATCTTGGTTTACACATTGTTGGTGTTGTACAGTGAAGGTTTCAATGATTACTCATTAAGTTCTAGTTAAAAGAGGCTCTCACATTGTTGTTGAAAAGGGCAGGGGAGAGAGGATTGCAGCCGAAGAAAGAAGAAAACAGAGCAGCCTACCCCTAAATGCACCATTCTCAATACATACATATCATCACTTGTGTTATGAAGATTATTCCACAGCCCCTTCAAACAAACAAATATAATAAGTACCAAATGACCAGAACCTAATCACCTGAATGTCAGGATGGAAGCAGGACGTCCCACACACGCCATGACTGGCAGGACACTGCAGGTAGGAACACCTGAACCTTACAGCACCATCACCTGCTGACTCTTCCGCAACAGACGATGTGACCCCTGTCAACCCAACAGCACATGACCTCAGGGTCCGTCTTAAGAGATCATAGCCCAGCATGATCCCACTGGGTCTGCCTGGACGGGACCAGTCCAGCCTCACCACCCTGACAGAGAGGGGGGAGAGACAGAGAGAGAGAGAGAGGCATGGGTGTATATTCTCTTTCACAGTCCTTTCACACTACCGTGAAACCCACGTAAACTTTGTCATACCCGAGCACACACATGCATTCATGCATGGTTAATGCCTGACATAGTTGAGTTACAGTGTCAGGGTGTGTTTATACACTTCTCAATATTGATTTTCCTCTTCTTTTTTTTATCTCTGACATCTTTGGCAGGGGGAAGACCTATGTAGTAACACCCAGAGTTACAACTTCCACTGTCTCCCAGACAGAAATTAAGCCACAAATCTCCACTTTCTCTGCAACTGTAAGACTTGCAATGTTGTTATTTAGGTCAAATGTGGGAAGAGGAGATTTTTAAATATCATTAAATTTAACTGACTGCATATAAAGTGTCAGCTTACTGTCATATTTACTGTTAAAAAGCAACCTCCAGGTAATCTGACTGCATTACATAGTCAGAATACATAATGAATTTTCTCTCTCAGAAAAATAGTAGTAAGTGAAAGTAGAAGAGTAACTGAAAAAACATTTGCAATACAACTGTTACCTGGGAGTGATCACTTGCGCATGTGGCGTGGCCAGCTCAGCAGGCAGGTCCTCTACAGTAGTTGTCTGAGTAACATTACTGCGCACACATGCATACACAGTGCACACCTCCACCTGAAATACACAAACACACACAGCAGTCATAAACATGATGCACATGTTTGCGCGCCTGCGTTTGTGTGTGCATGTCTGCTTCTGTTTGTGTGTGTACCTGTAAGCTGTAGACAGTAAAAGGCAGCAAGTCCCCCAGCAGGTACGACCCTGAGCTGTTGTCTACGCTGCCATGTAGACGGTCATTAACGTAGATGTAGTAGCCAGTAACTGCTCCATTGGGCCGTAGAGGAGGGAACCAGAGCACACGCACTGTGCTGCTGTTAACTGGAACCACCTCTGGGGCGGACATCCCTTCTGGTTCTGAGGACGGCACATGTGAGAACAGTGACTTCTTTCATTCTTGCACAGCATCAAAACCTTTTACGGCTTGAGGATATCAGATATCTTCATCTACACATTTACATGTTTGAATTGTGGTATAAAACCAGTGTTCTCAACATAACATGTAAGCTTTTACATATGGACCACCTCGACTGTTGTGGTGACGGCAGAACGGAGCTGCAAAAGACACGAAGAGATGGAAAGAGATGGAGATGGACACACAGTAGGCTTGTAGGCACGACAGAAAGAACCTGCATATTTGTGTGTGTGACAGAGAAACAGGCTGTTTGTTGATGTGCATACACAGGGTGACTGTGACTCTGTGTGTTAGCTGGGAGAGAGACCACCTGTGTGTGCAGTATTGCGTTGATAATGCTATATAGCTGTAAATGAAATGTAGAGCAGTGGGCTGGGTTTAGATAAGTGTATTGGCAGCAAATGAATTGGGTTAACTTCTCTTAGCTGAGTGCATTTTCATTAAGAATAATAAATTGATTCTGTGTGATCAGCTCACTCCCTCACCTTCTCTCTGTCGTATAGGTAATGGTGGATCTCTATGACACAGCTATGGTGATAAATATAACTCGGTAGCCTATAGGAAATTATTTACAAATGCAGAGGCAAAAGGAAGGAGTGAATGACGGAGAGTGTGAAGGGCATGAGGAAATCTGACTAATAAAGGACAAGTGGGAGTTAATCTGTGAAAGAAGTTATACAGGCAGGGAGCAAAGAGTGGGAGGAAGAACTTAGAATAATGATAATTTAACTGTACATTTTCTTTGAAGGACAATGGAGATCAAGTTGTGAGCAAGTGAGAAAGTGACGCAAACACAGAGGAAGAGATGGTGTGTGAGACAGGTAATCATACGGACTCCATCTATTATTTTAAGTGAAAATGCACTCAGCTAAGAGAAGTTAACCCAATTCATTTGCTGCCAATGCACTTACCCAAACCCAACCTACTGCTCTACATTTCATTTACTGCAGGATGGCATTATCAACGCAATACTGCACACTGAGCCTCTTTCACTCATTCACACACACACACACACACACACACACACAGACACGCACATTTTTCTTGCCAATTAGTCCTGATGTTGGCATTGCCCTATAGATTGCAGGCCATGTTAGGATGGTTGGTAGGGTTGAGCTGCATTAGTTAAAATACATTTGGCCTTGTGTGTGTTTGTGTGTTCACGTGTGTGTGTGTGTGCACTCTTATAGCTGTAAAATAATGAAATTACCTCCAGAGCCCTCTCAGTTAAACGAGCCGTGCTTTGCCTTTAGCACCTAATGATTTTCTAATGTTTTTAATGCACTTTTTATTATACTGCTCAGATTAGAGAGAAAGGGAGGCCTCTGACATATGATTATACTGAAAAAGAAAGAGAACTGCGAGAAGGAAAAGAGGCAGAGAAATGGCCAGAGAGAAGGACTGACAGGGAAATGGAGACAGATCCAAACAACAGACAGAGTGAGTGGCCTCTGACATATGATTACATAGAGTGATTTGAAAGATAACCCTCACATGCTGGGAGACTGGGCTGAGAGTCGGAGAGGGAAATGGAGAGAAAAGTCGTGATGACAGTTGGATAACCCGTGCAATTCATGGCTAAAGATAGTAAAAGCTGACCCTGCCTGAAAAGGGAAATACCAGTAGATCAGAGAACTGATGTACTTTGTTCATATTCGACTTAATACACTCTCTCAAAGCTCCAGATTTTACATCCTGATAAAAGAGTCTCAGCTGTTCATTTTACAAATATGAACAGATTATGCAGAGACAGCTAAAGCTGTGAGAACAGATGAGGCATTATTAAAAAGGTGCCCTGTAATGATGTAACTGCATATTTTGGTGTAATTTTCAACATAATGGACAGATATGATTTCTTTCATTTTCATACTGATTTTTTCCCATAGAATCATCGAATATCTAATTTAATTTTCCAGAAAAGATTAAGTGATGTATTGCAACTGTATTGTAAAGTACAGTAATTATTGCCAGCATAAGACAATGGAATGGCCATGTTCGTTGCCTCTGTGTGTGTCGCTGTGTGTGTGGCGACCGTGTGTTTGTCTGTGTGTGGTGCCAATAAGCATTATACAACACCTTAAATCTGCCACACACACACACACACACACACACACACACACACACTTTGTATTGATTTCATGCCTCACTACATGATGTGTTTAACATCTCGTGTGAAGCAGCAGAGTTGCAAAGAATCGCACATTAACACAGACACACCTTTGTTGGATGTATTGAATTTAAGTACGGTACATGACACACTCAAAGTAGGAAGACACATTTGAATCAATTTGTAAGATCAATTGTTGGCCAAAAATCATACAAATATACACGTACCTCCATCGTCTGTGGTGACGTTAACTACTGCCTTAGTTGTATTATGTGCTCCGTTGGACACCTGTAATGACACCAGATATGTGGTACTGGGCCAAAGCTCACTTATCACTGTGGAGATGATCTCAACGGGCAAAGCCAAGATTTGACTTGACTGGACAGACTCTATTGTCAGAAAGTTAGATTCCACCTCTCCCTGCAGGTCCTGCAAAGCTGAGAAAGACACAAAGAGAGAGGGATAAGAGCGAGGGAGCAGCTGAAAAAAATGAATTTCAAGTCTCCATTTTCACTTTTTGGTGAAGTCAAGAACAATCATGAAAGATCATGAAAGACCTTTGCTGGGCAGACTGTGTGTTTTTGGAGTGCGTGTGTGTTTAAGAGAGACAGTAATCTTACAGGGTTGTGTCCAGTTGACCCGTACAGCGGTGTGATTGATAGCGTGGGCAGACAGAGACGGAGGGTGGAGGGGAACCCCCGCCATGGTCACCGCAGTAACGATCTCTCCAGAGGAGTCGCCCACATCATTATGCACCACTAACTGGTACTGGTAGCGGGTGAATCTGTTAGGAGAATAGTAGCTTTAGATAAGAGAGCTACAATATGTTTTACTTTCCTTGTGAGTCAAAAGCTACTAATGTTGCTGGAAGTATCTTCAAGATTCTGAATAAAAGGCTGTAAAAAAAGTCATTTCTGCTATTAATCATTCAAAAATAGCTTGGGCAAGAAAAAAATATATGTAACGTATAAATAGCGCATGCATTACAAAGACAGGCTCCTGGTGGAAGTACTGACTTAAACTGTAAGTCAATCCTCCTTTGATGGAATTAAGAGAAAAAACAGATACAATAGTGATGCTCCATAAGTGGAATAGGGGATAATAATTTCAGTCATGTCCACTTTCTGCATCTTATTTTCACTTAATTAGTGTTAGTTTTGCTAATACAGTGACTTCTATTGAACACATACAAATTACGTTGTCATAAAGTACTTTCCAGGACATCAATGAAAAAATCCTGCAAAGTGAAAAGTGCTGACACGTTCAAAAGTTTGTCAGTTTACCACTTGAATAAAGCACAGTAGAGACACAATCCCTGAAAAGAGCACACCCAGAGCCGTTTAGCAAGCACAGAGGGGGGAAAAAAAATTAGCTTCCACCAAGTGCCAAACTGAGATTAGGGGACGCTGTGTGAAAAACAATTTAATTCTTTGGGATATTTGCTTAATGTATCTTTGAGCGGTATTAAAAGATCGGCATCAGCGGCAGCTCGCCGATCGGCTCTGCACACACGGTTTGCTGCGGCGCCGGCGTTTGCTCTAGAGCTCATTTCGGTAATCTCACCTGCTTAGGCCTTTATCTTGGTAGAACAATTTGGTGCCGGAGTAAACATGGAGCCAGCGATGGAGATCTTCAGAGGGGGGAGGGGACATGGCTGTTACCGTGGGGACCGTGGCGATGGCCAGGGGCTGGTGGGTTTTACGTCTGAGCAACTTGTATCTGAAGGGGAAATTTGAATAAAAGAAAACACACACACTTGGTTGGATGTTTAGGAATGCATTAACACACAACACATGTCCACAAACGCACCAATATGAGCACACACCCACATAGAAATACGTGCATGCCTGAACACACATGCGCGCAGAAAGACAAACAACCACACACACAATTTTCAACTGACTCTTCTCCTTATCGCTCATTTCCTCCTCTTCTGCCGTTTTTCATCATCTCTATTCTTTTGCGTTCACTGCATCGCACCCCTCCCTCCCGACGTCCCTCCCTCTGTTGTTTTTTTCTGCAGGGTTTGTGTTTTCCTCTCCCCACAGTGATGCTAATTTCTGCTGTAATCAGAAGAGAAGGGCTTAATGCCGCCTTTTAACCAACCCACTTAGACAAACACACAGAGCTGAGCAGAGCAGAACAGAGAGACGGGCTCATGCATTTTAATCGCCTGCCAGGAAAATGGACCTTTATTTTAGGCCTAATCTTCGACAGAGTAGAACAGGACAGAACAAAACGGACCAGAATGTGCATTAGGACTGAGAAAACGCTGATTAAAAAATGCACAACACTTAGCTCATTACCAGGGCGCTCATGTTAGCGCCTTGTTAACGTGTTCCTGCTTGTTTGCTTACATTTTCCAGCAACAACTGAACAGCTCCAGAATGTGTCTCTCAATAACAAACTGCAGTAGATTTGGAGTCTTGGCTGCCTCTTTTCTAACATCGGGCTACAGCTAATGAATATGAACACAGGGTCAAATCAGATAATGTAAAGTCGTGATGGTTACAGCGACTGTGGTCCACACAACATATTAGCGCTTCATAGTTTGTGTGGGATTTTAGATGTGCATTTTCTTGTACAGAAGTATTACAAACTTTGTTCTTAAATTCGATCAGAGAGCAACAGAAGCTACTTTTTGGTTCACATGACTGATCCACAGTGGGAAAGGGTTAGGGTTTGACATGGTGTAAATTCTGAATAATTAAAGCACATCCACCTAACAATACATCTTTTACAAAGCTGGAATCAGAGAATTTTGACTTCTTTTTCTTAAAAGAGCCCTAAATTATTTTCCTAAACATTGTCATGCATTTGAAATTTAGTGTGATGCAACATAAAATTATCTAAATGTTATGTGCTTCAAATGTATGGACTGGGCAGTCAAGACTTTTTCAGGTATTGGCAGTTACGCGATGATTTTAGTAAGAAAATTAAAGGTTGTAATCCAGCAGAGTCCCCAGCACTAATTCAGGTATTTATGGATGCATACAACTCTGGGAATGTTAAAGGACTTATAATCAAGTTATATCATGGCATCATTTCACTGAATAAGGACAATACAGACTATGTTAAACATCGATGGGAAAAGGAGTTGAACATCGTAATAACAGAGGACATGTGGCTTAAAGCCTGGGAAACCCAGTCATCTTCTACCAACTCCTGCATCTGGAGGGACTTCTGTTGGAAAAGTTTAATTGGTTTTTTTATAACTCCCAAGCAGAAGTCTAAACAAACTGGAATACAACTGGCCTGCTGGAGAGACTGTGGAGAGACCATGGCAGACCAGACTCATGTCTTGTGGTCCTGCCCTCCCATCCAGATTTTCTGGAGGGAAGTGGCTAAAATTATGTCAAAGGTTCTGTGTTTTGACATATTATGACATTATCTCGGAAATATTCCTCATGGACAGTTAAATAGAACAGATAATTACCTTTTCAAGGTTCTGCAGGCAGCAAGTAAGAAAGCCATTACGAAATATTGGCTCCAGAAAAACGCCCCCACCAGTGATATCTTTGTTAATATTGTAAAACAACTACATGTTCTTGAACAAATGACATACTCTATCCGACTTCAAAAAGATCTGGGTGAGAAACGATGGCAGAAGTGGACTGTTTATTTGGCCAATGAGTGACTCTGTAAATGTGACAATGATATGTGTCTTAAATGTATGTGATACACATAAAGGATAGTTTGTCCTTTGGAGGTATTGACCCCCGGACCCTGACTGTTTGTTCAGTTGTTATTTGCTTTATGGAAAAAATGAAAATACCAATAAATAAAGAGTTTTAAAAAAAAAAATGTTATGTGCAACATGCAAATACAATTTTCACTGGTCTAACCAATACACCTTTAACTTAAAGTGAGGTCTAAGACTCATATGGTCACACAGAGCCATGGTCAAATGTCCATGTTACCTGATGTTTGGTCCATTGGGCCGGCTTGGTGGCTGCCAGGAAATGGCCAGGAAGGACTCACTGACTGCCACTACGGACAGTGGTTCAAGGCCTTCGGGGATCGTGGGTAATGTAGTCGCTGGAGTGGGCAGGCTTTCCGTACATCCTCCAACATGTCCACCACCCACGGAACATGCCAACACAGTGATACTGTAGTTTGTGTACGGGATGACGTCTGTTACTGTGATGTTGAGCTCAGAAGCATTTCCACTGTCATGGAAGACGCGGGGTTCTGGGAGGCGGATCTCGTAGCCATGGATTTCTCCATTGGGAATAAGAGGAGGAGACCATGTGACCTGAAACATGAGTGTGTTGGATTAGTTCTGGACTATTCACATAAAATACAGTATCGAGAGAAAACTAAAGGTGTAGTTCAGTTGATCCTTTCTAACTGTCCTGTCATTATCCCAGAAAAGTCATCTCGTTGGTTTGCGGGGCATTCTGAATGTTCTCGGCATGCTGAGGACAGCAGAAAGCTTTTAGATGGATGAACTACAGGAAGTCATGGTGTGTGTGTGTGTGTGTGCGTGTGCGCTCGTGTCCAGTGCTTGTAGTGCGTGCTGATGCAAACACATACAGTAACTGCATCTGAGTGTGAATGCACGTGTGTTCAGTTGAGTGCTCCCGGTGCTTTTATGTAGATATTACCTGTGTGTGCATACACTGTCACAATGTGATAGTGATAGTCACTTTGTGCGCGTGCGTGTGTGTGTGTGGGTGTGTTCAACTCTCTTTTTGGAAAGATAACCTGACTTTGACTTGAGCAGAAGATTCCTTTCATCAAATTTGAAACAGGGTACACACAAACACACACAGACACGCGCGCACATGCACAAACACCATGCTAAAATAATGAAAACGGCTGGTAATGGAATTGCTGCATGCAAAAACAAAAGCTTGCTGTTGTTGAGCACTGCATCTGATTTGGAAACAGTTCAGTCTGTCAGCATTTCAGAGTGAAGATGAAGGTAACTGGCACACACACAAATGGGGATACACACATATACTTACAAGCACACACACACACAGTTCCGAAAGTTTGAATTACAGATGTCTATACAATAAATGCCTTGTTTGTACATCAGCACACAAACACACAGTTACACCTAAATTTAAAAACTGCGCACACATGCACCCCTGTGTTCATGTGCTGCGTGCTCTGACACACTTAAGCATACAAACTGTCATGTACAATAACTGATCAGTTCACAGCTTGTTGAGACTTATGAGTTCAGGTGATTAAGTAGTCAATGTTGATGAGAGTATTATGAATGAATGTCAAGAATAATTATTCCTCATGCAACCTTGATATTCATTTAACAAGTGACACTGTGAGGTGATAGAGGACACACACACACACACACACACACGCACACACACACACGCACACACACACACACGCACGCACACTCTGAGCCACACACACACAACCACATATGGGCAGGGTCATGTTGAGTTAGGTAGCTCATTTCCCAAAGTGCGTGTTGGGTGTGCTTTGTGGTGGAAGTCATTTACAGATTGAATAGCCTGATGTAATCTGGAGATGGTGAAGACAGCGGAGACCCTGGGCTGACACAGAGCACTGGGGCTAAGGCCAGAGCAGTATGAGCATGTGTGTGTGTGTGTGTGTGTTTGTTTGTTTATGTGTATATTAGTGAGAGTGAGAGACAGATGATAAAGTTAGAGAGAGGGAATAGGTGTGTGTGTAAGGACATGGTGTATGTGCTCTATGCATCCATGCTATTATAATCACAAAAAACTCAAAGCAGTGAGACGGTGCCAACCTCTCAACTGCAGACGATACAATTCAACAATTTATTCTACGTATCTCTCCATTCTATGTATCGTTGCTAACACTTACATATTTAGGTAAATTTAGACCGTCATCTGGCAAACAAACTCAAAGATTTGGGATCAAGTCTCAAATCTCTTTTTCTGAATTGTGGGTATAAAGTGAAAATTATGTAGTCTGACTCACAGGAAGTACTCTGTTGGTACATGCCTGCTGCTTGTTACTGTTCAAAATCCCCGTCACTACCTGAAACAACAACATGCTGAAAATGGTATGTTTTGTCCAAGATTTGGATTGTGCAGTAATGCAGGTCTCATGCCAGGGCTCGCCTCTCCATGTGCAAATGTTCCCCCCCAACGCTCTTTTGCAGGGACACAGTCACTGTTTCCTGGGCTTAACGCCATCCAAGACGATTGTGACTGTTTTAAAGAAGCATAAACAAGTGTTTGTTTTTTTTTATCAGAATGACAATGAGGTCAGCCAGACCTTTCTCCTGCGCTGGCACAGCGCTAAAATGAAGCGTGGAGATGTGAGACTACAGATCCAAAGATGACCAAAATAAAATTAATGGTTTAATTCATTTAAGTTTAGCAACATGCCTCCAGCATAACTAACTAACTAGCTGCAAATCCTGAACTATCTTTGCAGAGTTAATGACTGTGACAATGAGAAACTAATAACTTCTAGCTGTGAATCAGACACTTTCAGTGAAGCAGGTACATACATTTAAAACGATCTCAAGCATTTCATTTTTTTGTACCAAACCTCTGTGATCTCATTTTGCTTTATTGCATAGATTTTTTCTACCACGGTTCAATACAAAATCTGCATTACAGCAATCAATGTCTTGATCTTCATCCTTCAATGCATCACACTCACAGTCTGATGAAGCCAAAAGGACATTGTTAAAAACAGAGATGCTATCCTAATCAGAAAAAACAGACATTCAGTAGAGTTTGGCTGTGCCTTGATATCCTGACCAAGAGTATCACTGCATAAAAAGAACACACAAGCAAATTGAAAAGAAAACGGGATAATGGGAAAGAGCGAATACCTCGATGAGCAAGAAGTGATATGACAAAATGAAACCGTTCAGAGAATGAAGGGAGAAAATCAAAATCCTTTCTGTGTTGTCAAGGTCAATTGGTAACCAGGAAGCGGCCTGCCTGTCTGTCCAATTAGCAACAACCAGGAAGGAACACTTTCCTTCTCGGACCTGTGACCCCTAAAGCTGAGCTGCTGCAGAGATGACAGGGGCGGTATTGAAATGATGACAGGCATTAGCATTTTTCTGCAGTTAGCATTAGTGTAGGGCTGTGAGTGCATGCCTGTGTGCGTGTGTGTGTGTGTGCGTGGGCATGCACGTCTTTGTATGTGTGCATGCATACAATGTTGTCTCAATGGCTTTCATTGATAGGCCTTGATGTGGGATTAGCCACTAGTGGAACTTAACTCTGGCCCCTCCTTCAAAATGGCCGACAGGAAGGAAGCTGCCTCAGACAGGGTCACAGCCCCTCCCATTTTCTGAAGGGGACCTTGAGTTGAATGTTTTTCTTTCTCATTAAATCCCAAGATGGAGAGACAGAGGAATCAGTGTGACATTGCTTTGTCTTTCCTAATCTGAGTTACTGAGGAGATTCTCAGTGAAGTTGCATTGCATATTTTGTGTATTTTCCATTTAAAGAAATTTTTTCAATTCTAAAAGCTCATTCCGAGATTCTGTAACGTTCTATCAGCAGAACATAATAGGAGATGTTGTAATGCACAATCAGTAGTAGCCTGGCTGACTTGGATTATATTTGCATGCTTCAGCCTCTTCTCAGAGCTTGTGCGCTTTCATTCCAGGCCTAAGAGGTTTTTAGTGAATCTGTGAGAAGTCAGCTGAAAAAAGGTGCCTGTACCTGGAGTGACTCTGGCCCCAAGACCTTCACCCTCGGTGGACTGAGACCAGCTGGCCGAGAAGGTCTGGTGGTGATATTGACCCAGGGGCCTGCAAGTAGGTAACAATATATGGTTAAAGTTTCAACTGTGAAACAACTAACACATTAATTTTGACACGAGGTAGTAAATTCCATAATTCTGGTCTAGTTCAAAATGCAACATACACACATCTCAGTCAGTCTGGATTTAATTTCACTTAAGTCCATTATGATGGCCTTGCCTGTGGTGTTGCCAGCCTGATTATGGAGTACAAGTCGATACTGGTAGCTAGTCCAGGGACTGAGAGCTGATGAAGAGTCCAGGAAGGAAAGAGGAGGAGGGTCTGGTGGGAGATGGCCCACTGTAGAGACTTGTTTGGTCCCAGCAACTCTGCGCTCAATCAGCCATCTACACTCAGCACGAGATACAATGGAATTTAAAAACAAATCAAAGCGTCGTGGAGGAATTGAAGTGTATGTATGTGATCATCTCTCACCGCTCCAGAGGTCCATTGCTCCACTCTGGTTCACCCCAGGACAGGAGAACAGAGGTGGGGGTGTCAGAGTAAAGGTAAGGTGCAGGGACACCTTCTGGGGGAGCTGCGAGGGTGCGAAAGCTTGGAGACATCCCAGAAGCTGAACAACCCACACTGGTGCATGCCTCCACCTAGATGTTTAACAGTAAATCCCAAATTAATATGGATATGAACAGTTTAATAATAATATGATTTATTCTGTTGTTTTTTCTCAGCCAATAATCTCTCATTCCTGCACAATCCACTGCTTTGCTACAACAACTGTTAAAGTGGAAAAATAAAGGGTACAATGACATTTTGAAATTTGGTCTGTGACTGGAAACACTCATGATTATTCAACTGCCAAAAAAATAAATCTTGTTATTGCATTTATATTAATCATTTGAACATAATCAGAGAGAAACAGATACTAACATTTGTTTAATTAGGACACTTTATTTACATGTTTTATGCAAATGTAATGTATTGCATAATATAATATTTAATCTACATACTACATGGTACAGTGCTGTATTTTACCATAGTATCCTGCTAGTATTTTGTACCTGGAGGCTGTAGGTCTGGTAAGGCAGCAGGTCGAGGAAAGTGTAGGCAGTGGTGTTCCCTGGAACGGTGACTGACAGAGTGGATGAACTTGAATTTGAAGCTGCACTAAAGGAAGCAGAGGTGGGGCTGTGGAATGAGTCTTGTTTTAGAATAGGTTCAGTGTTAGAGATGGTGGCTTTGTACAGGTTTGACAGTAAAGGACTGGGGCCTGGGTTCACACTGTCAGTAGTGGCTTCAGCTGGGTAGAATGAGGTGGAACTGGAGCCTTGGCTCGTGTTTCTTCCATGAGTGGACTCAATCTGCTTGTCTCCTGTGACACCAGGCCTCAAGCTAGACAAAGGGCTAGGGAGGCGGTTGGGTCTAGCGCCTTGGATTTTGCTTGAGCTGTCATTACCGCCTGTGTCGACAGTCGACACAGAGATGTGGCTCGAGCCTGGGGTGGCAAGACTGGATGTTGGTCTGAGGGTATGAGGTACACCCTCTGTGCGGGGCAGAAGGCTTGGGTTAGGACCTAAGCTGTAGTTGCGGGTTGTGCTGGTGCTGGAGACCGAGCTGGGGCAAAGATAGAGGGTATAACTGGTAATAATGCCATTTGGTTGAGCGGGAGGGACCCAGGTAATTGTTACACTTCGAGGATGGAGAGCTGATAGAGCTGGAGGGTCCACCGGTCCTGGACCTGGGGAAAAGAGAAGCAGATAAATCAACAGACAGGGAGAGGATTTTTTTTTTTTAACGCAAGTAATGAATATACTCTTTGCTTGTGTGCTGATGAAAGAGTGAGAGAAAAGGGGGATTTGCTCTAAAGAATTATTTGACAGGTAACAATAAGAATGACATCGGAAGGACAAAAAGTGATTCTGCAATCCCTATCCACGGGATTAACATCGAAACTCTCTTCTCTCTCAGTTTGTCCCCCAGAGCAAACCGAGATTGTTTTGATGGATTTATGCAGTACTTGTGACTGAATGTGAGTCTGTGCATCTTTCAGTAAGGAGTTCAGGAGGAAATGTGTAGGCCAGGCTGGACTGCCGGGAACATTGTAGCCCAATTTCACACTACACTTTGCTCTAGCACAAATACATGACACACACATGCACGCAAACACACTCATATGATCCATTATATAGTATTTCCCAAGGAAAAAAATAAGTGATACATTTTTGAAGTGAGATGAAATACATTCACATGAAAAACTCCAGTTGTATTTGGTGTAGTAGTATTTACTAAACTCCAGGCCAGGAGACCAAATTGATTGTAAATGCATCACAACACATCATGTTGCAGAACCACAGCTGTGGTCTCAGAGAGCCAGTAGATTACTCATTTGGGTCTACTGTGTATTCATGTTCCCTGCGATTCCCAATGCCTGGGAGTGCCTTAAATTCCTACGTCCAGAAGGCAAAATGACCCTCACAAGTATTAGAAGTATGCAAGCAGACAGAGATGCACATTAGAAGGCCACAGACACACGCACACGCACACGCACGCACGCACACACACACACACACACACACACACACACACACAGACGATTTGCACATGTCCATGCACAGATAAGAAACTGCACAAGACTAGTCAAAGGAATATTTCACTCCACGGTAGCTCATTTGAAGGTAATGCCCCCTCCCCCCTCCACCCCCAGCATTTACATCCCACTGTACTGCTCCATAATGGACACACACAGATGCATGTCCATATACATAGACACACACTCTTCCTAACACACACCCACACCCACATACACACACTCACAAGCCCACACCCACAGTGATGCAGTATAGCAGTAATGGTGCTGTGTGAAGGGCAAGCAGATCAAGGTGACTGAGCGGACTGAGGGAGCGTGCTGCGTCGCTAAGTGCTACCGCTAACCGCTAACGGCTTTCCCAGATGGCGGTGTCTGTGTGTGTGTGTGTGTGTGTGTGTGTGCGCGCGCAAGACAGAGACAGAGAGAGAGTGAAAGAAGATGAGCGGATGAGAGTGTGCGTGCAGGACCGTATAAGAGATGGAGTGTGCAAACATGTATATGTGTATGTCAGCATGCATGCACATAAGACAGCAGTTGTGCAAGAATGTGTGTATTTTGCAGACTATCTACTAACTGATCAGCTCTACTAAACACATACTGTGAAGCCAACTAACATTCATGATGCTCCAGTTCTCAAAATGTTTCGTCTAATACTTGTCTCTTATTATTATTATTTTAAATAGCCTGAGTAGCACTATTTTTATCAATCAATCCTGGTCTTCCGAACTGCTCTGATTGATTTGATACAAAGGGTAGCAAGCAAACTCTTCCAAAAAAAATCATGGTGAATTCACAGCTGGACCGCAACTATGATTTGTTCTTGAGCTACAGATTTACTTATGAATTAGGCAACATAAAAGAAAAAAAAAACTGGCGGGGACTTTGATCATGTGAGCACAAATACACAATATAATGTATAGTCGGACACAGAGAGAGGCACATCACAGAAAAAGCCACAAAGATACATTAAGATGGCAGCTAGCCAGCCTCTCTCTCACACTCACACAAACACACACACACACACTTTTTCTCCTCCGCGAATAAACAACAGCATAAAAAACGGAATGTAAAGCTTGGCCTGGCTACAAATCCCAAACATTCCCACAAACAACCCATCTCTACATCTCTCTACATCTCCTTCTGTCTGTCCGTCCGTCCGTCTCTTCCTTCCTCCCTCTCTCTGACTCCTTCCTGCACTCTCCTCCACCACCTCTCGCTCATTTTCTCCCCTCTCCATCACTCGTGCTTTGTGTCGTGGTCTCTCTCCCTCTTTCGCTCCCTCTCTCTCCGGTCTCCCTGCTAAATAAACAATGCAGAGAGTTGACCTTTTGGGTTAACAGGTTTTTATGCTAGCTCTACTCAGCACTCACACTGATTCAATTACCACCAAAGGTCCACTGAACCCCACGAATAACCAAGAAGCCCGTCTCCCTGTCTGACTATGTGCATATCTGCCGGCCTGTCGGCGTGAATCACTGCGCTCTCGTTCTTTGCAGAGGGTTGGGGTATCTTTCTGTTTAGACGTTCTACATCCTTCTGTCTAGTTTAAGATATCCTTGTCTGTCAACAACAACGAACATGTAAGAGACAGGAAGTCAGACAGACTACAGATAGAAAAGTCCTAAATTGTCAGTAATTTGACCACAAAAAACAATCCAGTCACCTTGATCCATCTTGTGTCAACCACCCCAAAATAACCCCCGTTGTCACCCCCATTCCTCCCCTACTCCCGCTCCTCCGCCCTCCCCCACTCCCTCTCCTCCGCCCTCCCCCACTCCCTCTCCCTCTAAGTGTTGAGTGTTATTTAGGCTTTACTGGCGCGTGTAAAATTCTGCAATTTGAAGGGCTGTTAAGTTTTTCAATTGAAATTTTCATTTAAGATGCAGGTGATGCTTTTTCCCTTTTTTTATTTTACTGACGCTTTACTGCTCTCTGGATAGGAGAGAACGAGTGTTGAGGGAATGCGTGGCAACCCCTCTCTCTCTGGTTTCCTGACTCCTTATCTCTCTTTCCCTCTTCCTGCTCAACTCTTCCCTTTCTCCATCCCTCATCCTCCCTTTCCCAACTGCTCTTCTTTTCCCTTGTCTCCCACTCACTCCTACCGTTTCTCCCCCTACTTCTCCGATCTCTTCATTCCCCACGCCTTTCCCTCCTTCCTTCCCCTCTCGCTTCACCCCTCCCTCCACACCTCCCACCCTTACTCCTCCTCTCTCCAGTAAAACACAGTAGCAGAAGGCTAAAACAGGAGTGCGGGGCCGCCAAGCCTTAAATCACATTTATAAGGATTTGGTTAGCATAGTAATAACACAATCAACTGACAAGGGCTGGGAGAGGGGGAGGGAGGAAGGAGTGTGTGTCTGTGTGTATGTGTGTGTGCACGTGCATGGGCATATGAATGTGTACTAGTGGGTGCATGCATGTTATGCAGCTTCTTGTGTCTATTTGTGTGTGTGTGTATGTGTAGATAAGGGCCCGTGTAGATTTAAGTGTGTACATCTGTGTGAATCCATGTGAAGAGAAGAGGAAGGGTATTATTTTTAGCCTCGCGCAGGGTCCTGTGTGTGCACGTCTGTTTGTGGGCATGTGTGTATGTGGGTGACTGGGCTTTTGAAGGTGAGTCGAGGCTCCTAGGAGTCATAATGAGGACAAACGCTGAGCTTTACTGTAATCAAGATGCTTACGACATGGTGTCAAAACGTGACAAGCAATACGGTGAGAATTTACATTGCATTTCGTATCTTTACCTTTTCTACAGATTATTTAATGTCATTGCTGCTTTAAGAGACACTGAAGAGACAGTAAGAGGATGATGCATGACCAAGGTCATGAGCTTGATTTGTATCCATAACATCACGTGTATATGAGATGTACATTAGCCTTTAAGTAACTACGACCATCATGATACCTGAAATGTCAATCATTCAAAATATCCTTTTCAGATGCTGACTATTTGGAGTGATTTACTTAATTCCATGTAACCTTCTCATGTATTCATGTACTACAGACAGAGAGCAAAAAGTTGTAAAGTAAGACATGGCTTTTAAAATATAAAGTGAACATGTTTCAAATTGTTCAAATTAGTGGGAACTGATTACTAAATAAATAAAAAATTTACAAATTAAAGCTATACCTACTGCTGAGAGAACAGTATATTTTCCAATTGGTTTCTGACAGCATATTTAAAAAAAAAGTTAATTAAAAAGTGTGTAACGTGTAAATACATGTTGAGGTAATGACTATATAATAATGTACCTACAATATTCTAGCTATCTCTTGATATGTAAAATAATGGGGCTTATGCTCACATTACTACATTGCATTTCCTTTGAACAGCTAACCGAACAGAATAGTGGGAAATAAGGCAGAGTATTATTTTATTAATGCAGTCACTCATTCATTAAATAACATGAATTCTTTGTGTTCTGTCATTACCTCTAACCTCATTTCTGTCGCATTTTTCTCCTTCACACTTCTCTCTCTCACGCTCTGCTTTAAGTTCAATTTGGTAAAACAGTGCTTCTTTAATGTCCTCTGTCTAACACACACACACATTTTGTCAAAACGGTGCTTTATTCATACTCTCTATAACACTCTATAACACACATACACACATTTCCTCACACAAACACACACACACACACACACACACACACACACACACACACACACACACTCATACAGACACATTCTCTCTTAGATCACTTAGCTTGTGTGAACATGGGAGTAGACAGAGGAAAGGGAGCTGTCCAACACGGCTAGAGTTTATGTTCACAGGAGCCGTCTGTCTGTTCTGCAGCGGCAGGAATTCATAGGGACCAAATTACATTAAAAAGATGGATATAAAACTTTAATGGAATGATAAAAAGGAAAGGAGGACGCGTGGGTCTCTCGCTTTCTCTGTTCTGTCATTAGCCCTCTCTTTTCTTCTCTTCTTCTTTATTCCATCAATTCCTCATTTTATCTTTTTCTTCTCGCACCTTTTCTCTCCTTTTCTTATCTTTTTTTTTCTTCTGTTCTCTCTCTCTCTCATTCTCTCTCTGTCAAATACTTGAGGAGTAGTCTGTCAAATACAAGAGATGAAACCTACGTGCTCAAACAGGAAAAGGCAGACGAAAAAGAGAATATATGAAAAAGGCTAAAGAGAGGGAGAGATAAAAAACATAGGTTTAGAAAGAGAAAGTAAAAAAGTAATTAATATAAATATATAAACATACTCAAATCCATACTGTTAATGAGGGTAGAAACCCTGCAAGGTTACAGCTCACAGCTCCAGCTCAGGTTAGAGATCAAACCCAAAGGACTGCACAACAAGAAATGAGCATGTATATTAACTCATACACATGCTCACGTCACTTGAGCTGCTTGATGCTTTTGTGAATTAATGTGGATTCAAGTTAAGATTTTATCAGCCTATGTTTCTAAGAGTGAAATCTGTGAATGAACTGCACTGAACTAAGACAACAAAAATGACTATTAGCTTTAATATACATGAAATCATACTGACTGACATGTAAAAATATTTGCTAAAGTTGTCATCTTTTGAAGAGGAGCTTAGGAGGGGAATGCGGCCTCCCTGTCACTGCCAAGATGACGAGAGGATGGGTTTACGGTGACAAATTACACATCAGTGTTAGGAAAATCCAGTCTGGCTGCACTTGGCTTTCTCCCTTCATGGGTTTAAATCCCTTCTTACTAAAAGCTTTCAAACCTATCATGTATTTTATTATTGCGTGTGTCTCAAGATTTGTTGTTGTTTGTTGAATGCATGCTTTAAAATGATTGGACAATTTCACATTTCAATAATAGTATTGCAGTATTGTGTAGTACTGTGTGTCCATCCATGCAGTAAACTAATTAATGAGTGAAACAGGTTTGTGCACCTACAGTCACAGTGTCAAAGTGTCGGGCTGCGTGCATCTGATTTCAGGGACGAGTTTGAAACTGAATGACTGTGTGTTATTTCTTGTGAGCACAAGGAGGTGTGTGATTGATAAGTAAGACAAGCAGGTATGTGTGTATGACACATGTTCTCAGTGTGTGTGTGTGTGTGTGTGTGTGTGTGTGTGTGTGTGTGTGTATAAGGGGGCCTGAGAGAGGTGGAGAGAGGGAAAGCGATGGATGGAGGTTTGAATGATGGGGCACAGTGTGACCGAACGGACACATCTATCACAGTCCAGTCGCATACACACACACAAAAACAAAGAGATTCACACGTTTTCAATATCACACCAAAACACACAAGTGGACACATAAATACAAAAAAACAACAAAAAACTCACTCTCTTTGACAGTGTGTGTGTGTGTGTGTGTGTGTGTGTGTGTGTGTGTGTTTGCTTGAGGGAATTAAATTCTGAACACCAATGAGAAAAGCATGGGGCCATAATTTAATGCATCCAAAATGTCTGCCATTGTGTGTGTCTGAATGTGTGCATCCGTGTGTGTAACTGCATGTGTGTTCATGTGAATGTGTATGTATACGTACACCACACGTACATGTGTACATACACATTTCTGTGTGTGTACATGTGCAGGTATCCAATGTATGCAAATCTCAGCTGCTTAATGATAATGTATGTGATAATAGCGTGGTACTAATTAATTTATAACTTTGCACTGAGGAGGCTGTTCCAGTGGCTAATATGATTCTATTACAGCAATTAGCCCACAATGACACTGGCTAGGTCACTCACACACAGACACACACCTTACAGTATGCAAATCTCACTCTGTCAGTGTGTTTCACTCGATCTTGCTAGTGCCCATGTTTCCACCACCGTCTTTCAATATATTCTGTCTGTCTGTCGTTCTTCCTTATTGTCTTGCTCATATTGACCAACATCGAGAAATTAATACACTTTCACAAAATAAAACCTTGGAGACTTTCAGAGACTAAAAGAAAACTGGGCAGAGGCTCTGCTTTTCACACCACAGGCCATATGTTTAATGTGTGGGGCCATTGTTTAGATCATCACCTAAAATCAGGAGATCTGTCGGACTCCTTGAGTTTAACTTTGACTCAGCAGCACTGACGGCCAACTGACAGCAGAGGCCAACTATCAGCCAGCTGCTGCCAGCCACCTGCCAGCCAGTCACTTGCAAAACTCTGCTGGACTGCTGACACAAGCACCCAGGCAGCACAATTCAGTATGAAAAAACAATGCCAACAGCCACTGCCAACAGGTAGCCTATAGAACAGCAGCACTGAGTGTTTATCTGATCCAACAACAAGTTTGTTTATGACCACCAATGGAATCCTTTGTGTTTTTCCATGGTCATTTATCAGTGGCTTTTCTCTTTTGTTGCATTGCATTGTCTGTGTGTAAATGCATGCATCTGTGAGTAACTAGTATTTTCTGTGTGTACTTGTGTGTATGGGTATGTGCACTTACTGTCCTCTGCTGTGAGCAGGGTTGCCCAGGGGCCAACTGTCTGCCCATGTGTGTGTGACACCACCACTCTAAACGCGTACTGGGTGTATGGCGACAGACCCTCTGCGTGATAGGAAAAGGTGTCTGTTGCATTTTCCATAAGCCTAGGAGGTGATGGACACAAACATGAATACATTTAGTGACATACATTTGGATAGGTTCAAAATGTGCTGTGCAGTACACATACTGACAGTATATGTGTGTGCGTTATTCTTATCCTTTGTAATTAGTTGCTAAGCCACATTACACATTGCAAAGCTGCAGTGTAAGTGACACTGTATGAGCAACAAAATAAATGACTTAGGGCTGTGTGTTTGCACAAGAAAAGACCAATACATATTTAGCTCTAATCTCATATAGATGGATAAAAAGACTGTTTTGGTTTTCAGCATCCTACTGATATATAGCTTTAACTTTTTTTCTTTCGCTGACATAAATTAGCTTAACTTTGTATCAGGACAGTCACTTAACTTGATGTTTGCTTTAAATAAGGAGAACTTATTGAATGAAACGCTGCCAGATGAGAGGGCAAAACGAGAGGGAAAATTTATCGACATATAATGCCAAGTGGAAAAGTGGAAAAAGCTCCCTTGGCTAATTTTCGATGAAGACCAGCAGCACCTCTTGTTCTGCTGCTGGTGCAGGGAGGCTCCAGAAAGATCGGAGGAGATGACCCTTAAATAATGCTCTCCACTGAGTCATTGGCCTGGCTGTGGCCAGTGGCTTGAATCTGTTGCATTCTGTTAAATAACTACAAATTCTTATGAATTCTAGTTTTTAGTTGCTACACCACTTCCCATGTTTGTCTGTGCAAACCACTAATGAGAGAACAAAAACAATTCAGATTTATGCTGTATGATTGATATGAATGTAACATAAATGATACTATATGTATGATGATATAAATGTACAGACATTTACACTGCTCACTTTAAGCTCCATATATGGACGTTCTGCTAAGCAAGAGATGTTATGTCCCTGCAATCCCTTGATGGCCAGTCACAGAGATCCAGCACTGGACAGCTCCCCAGGCACCTCACTCATGTTACTCAGAGAACCGGAGTCATAGAAGTAACCTACAGTTTTCGGCAGGAGCAGCTCCTGTGGTCAGCTGATAGTAGTAATTACCACTGTAATTACCACAATGACATTTTCTTAGCCAGACATGTTATCTGCATGTCCTTGATCTGTTCTCTTTGCCGATAACATACTCCAACCTTTTTTTTCTTGCTCTAGCCTTTTATGTACATTTCCAGGATACATTTGTGTAGAAATCATGGTCAGAGGTGAAAGGGGAGGAAATAAAGATGACCCAGATGTGAAAAAACACAAAGTAGTTATTTAGTGTCCATTAGGAAAAGGTTACCTGTACAGAACCGTGTTTGGAACGTGGTTAGTCTATATTACACTTTTTTCCTGGAAATGGAAAAGTCACATAAGATTTTTATCTTATTTCAAGAAAACATGTTTATGTATTCTATGGCGTCCTTTCTAAATACAGTTTATTTTAAGTGTAATCTTATAAAAGCATCACGAGACAAGTCTCATATGGTATCTCGGCAATATGTACAACATTTTCATAGCTTTTCATCATATTCCCATGTCATACCTGATCCCATATCATATAATCATACAAAGGAATCTAGGACAAAGTAAAAGAATATTGTCATAAATGAGGGACCATTGACCATTTAGCATCAGATGGATAGAAGGGATGAATGAATGAATAAATCAGGGAACAATGAGATTTCCATAGCAGAGGAGGAGGAGGGCATGGCTGTCTGATATATAATACATGTAGCTAGTCATTTATTTATTACCACAGAATGAGAGCCTCCTCTTCTTGGATTAAATTGCAATTTGTTGTCAGGAAGCATGTAATGAATACATATCAGATGCACACCCTCTCTCTCTTTTTATTCTATCACATTTTCTCTACCTCTCTCTCTCTGTGCTCAGCGCTTTGATTTTTTTGTCTTTTTGACTGAACCCCCCGTCTCTCCAGCTCATTTCCTCTCTGTTTTTCTGATGGTCTGTCATATTGATGTGACATATTCAGCTGTGCTGTATAATGCACATCTTGATATATACATGTGTATGCATATGGCTGTGTACACATTTTTTAGGCGCATAAATACATATATGTGACGCGTATCTGACAGTGTTGCGTGTTTCTGTCATTCCCTTATTGCCGTTTATCATCACACATCTCTGTCTCAGACCACTTGTGTGTGCTGTGGATGACTGTGTGCAAACTTGTCCACTAGTTTATCTTCTGTGCCCGTTCATTTAATGCTGTCTCTCACCTTATCACAGGCCTCTGTGGGGATGTCCTCATTTGCAGGCTGTAACGGAGTGGGCCTGGTGCGTTGGAGTGGGCAGGGGCGGACCAGGATACATTCAGACTGGCACTAGTCGCGTGGGCCAACCTCGGAGGTGACAACCCATCTGGGGCTGTCAAGAGAGGGAGGGAAAGAGAGAGAGAGAGAGAAGATGGTCAGACGAAGAAAGGAGGGAGGGACAGGAGATGAAGGAAGGACGGAAGTGGTGAAAGAGAGGTTGAGGGATGCAATGAGGACAGGCGAGGGGTAAAACAAACAAGACAGCGAGAAAGAAAGAACAGGAGAAATGGAATGTAAGATCATTAATCTCTTCACAGGAGTGAAGAGAGGGAGAGGGAGGAGAACAAAAGAGGGAAACAGCAAAAGAAAAATATTCCTAGTAAAGAAAGGTGAGAGTGCCTAAAGGAGCCGCCAGATTTACTGATATGCAACAACGACAACGTCTCTCTCGTTCACACCCACACACACACACGCATGCATGCATGCGCGCACACACACAGCGTTATGACCCCGCTCTCTCAATGGTGCCCCTCTTTTCCAGCTGAGCATGATAACATAGTGCAAGTGTTGGGAAAATCAGTAAAAACATCTTGATTCACTATGATAGCTGTGCTCTCAACCGCAACAGAGGAGACGTGAGGAAAGGAAAGAAAGAGATAAGGACAACAAATAGAAGGAGAAAATGAGAGTGGGTGTAGTGTTGACTATGCGAAATAAGAGGAGCCCTCCGATGTATAAAGTGACCCTTCAATCAAACACGCTGCTCTCTTTCAGCTAAAACAAGACTGATTGCTGAAGACATCTTGTCCTAAAGATGGCTGCTACAAACACACGCACACACATACACATAGACACACACACACTCATGCTTGCATACGCAAACACACACCCACATCCATACACAAAAAAAGCCTAAAAATGCACTCTTTAAAACTTGATACAACTGTATTTTTTCCACCTCAGATCCATCTAAAAACATATCTGTGTGTGTGTGTGTGTGTGTGTGTGTGTGTGTGTGTGTGTGTGTGTGTGTGTGTGTGTGTAAAGGCCCATCCGCAACTGTAAATTAGTCACCAGCCTCATGTTCTTTTTGGCTCTTGCCCTCTTGCTATCTCTTTTTGTGCATTTATATAAGTGAGATGTTGGTGCTGTAGAGCAGTGTTTCCCAACCCTGGTCCTGGAGTACCACTGCCCTGCATGTTTTAGATGTTTCCGTGCTCCAACACACCTGATTCAAATGCTCAGCTCGTTACTGGGCTCTGCTGAGGCCTGATAACGAGCCATTTATTTGAATAAGGTGTGGTGGATACATCTAAAACATGCAGGGCAGTGGTACTCCAGGACCAGGGTTGGGAAACACTGCTGTAGAGTTACTGATTCTTTTCTTATCAATCTGTTTGAAATAAGAATTGCCTTGTCACCTAAAAATGCAGAGACAAAAAAAAATGGGTGTACCAGGACAGATAAAACAGAAACAAAAGAATGTCGAAGCAAGACACAGCTTTAAGATGTATCAAGTATATTTCAGTTGGTGTTTCTTCTCAGTTTCTTATCAATTTCATGTAAAGTACACAGTGGCATCATTTCACTATGCAACTAGAAGATCTAAAGCACTGGTCATAGCTCTTTATCAGTCATTATAAAGCCCTTATTAATGCCTTATTCTGGGGGTTAGGACAATTAAGGGTTAGGTTATTCAGATGGATAAGATAATTTATGTACAACTTTCTTACTTACTTCAATAAGCAGTAATAAGGAAGTTACTGAGGGAAAACCCTCAGTTAATGGCCTTTTAGTTGTAGAATACGGCCGTGCAGAATAAGGCATTAATAAGTGTGTTATAATGACTAATAAAGAGTCAATATGCTGCTAATAACACGGTAATAGGCAACTAGTTCATGATGAATATGTGTACCTTTATTTCAAGTGTTACCATTTGTCTTTTAATTTGGTTTAGTTTAGCATGTTGTGATATATGTTTTTACAACTAAAACGTGATGCAATAAATTACTGGATCCATAAAAAAAAATCTTACATTTAATTTTTATTAATAAAACATTTCCAAAGCCTATGTCTATGTCTAGTTTTTAACCTTTTAATGAAGAAGACCCTATTATAGATAAAATGGTCATTCAGTGTGTGTGTGTGCGTGCGCGTGTGTATATGTCAGAGAGGCAGAGACCAACGTGTGTTACACACACACGTGCACATGTGCGCGGGCACACACATACAAAACACATACATCACAAAGACACACACTGTTGGTGAGCCTGTGTCTCTTTCATGGTGTGTTAGCAGGTACAATATCAGAGGTGTCACTAATCGTTTTAAACTATGCACTTTTATGTTCACTTCTCCCTCTCTGCTCTCCTCCTCCTCTGCTCTTCTGTCTCTTGCTCCACTATCTCCTCTCTGTTCTTTCATGGAACAAGGACGCATCAAGACAGTTTGCCTTAAAGAAGTCTAAAGAGATGCCAGAGGCACAGAGGTAGAAAGAGAGATGGAAAGAGAGGAAACGTCTGGTATTTAAAATTTATACTTTCTTATGCCTTTGTTTTGAACTTGAACAGTAGAACTTTCCTAAGTCTATCTTTTGTTGTTTTTTGACTGAGGCATGGGTGTGGTGTGTGTGCAGGCGTATGTATTCACTTTTGTTAACATAAGCTAATGTAAAGTGTGCATCTATAGGTGTTTGTGTGTGTGTGTGTGTGTGTGTGTGTGTTGCTGGTTACCATTATCTCCAGACTGCTTTGATCAGCTTTGACATCTATCAGTATTCATAATTAGCCTTTATTCTACACAGTTAAAAACACACGCACAACAGTGTGTGAATCAGAAATGTGTTCAGACCATTAAGTAAACTCAACTCAACTCAATGTGTATTTGTGTGTGTGGGTATGTGTGTGTGTTTGTCACAGCTACATGCTGAATAATTGTTTTTTTTCTTTTGCATAGCAAGCTATAAAAATGAACCTTTCCAGTTCACAAGAGTAGTAATTAAAAAAATTGGAGTAATGAGATAAAAATGTTAAAATCGTTCTTGGCCTTGCGTGTGAGTTAGAAACTACAATTACAGCCGCTTAAATCAGAACACACACACGATGCAGTGGTTGGCAAAAGTGCCTTATTATAATGGAGGCCTTAACCAACAATTTTCTCTAAAGAAGTAAACTATCCCTGGAGATGTGACTGTCATGTTACAGCTCTTCAGGAGGATGACAGGGATGTTTGTTTGGAAACATTTCTACACTAAATTTCTTTTGCTGTGATTTTACACCAAATCCACAGTTTAAAAACATATAAAGCACAATAATGCTTTAGCACACAGGATTTTCCCCGGGTTATTGTGAGACAAAGCTGCAGAACACGGGCGGCATGTGTGGCACACACAGTTTGTGCCGTGGAATGGAATGAAGGAAAATGACAAAAGAGCACAGAGCCAGACGAAAAAAAAGTGAAGACAAGAATGATGAAGGCAAAGAGCTTTCCAACGGAAAATAGAAGAAGACTAAATCCCAATAAAGAGAGTTGTGTCCCATTTTTCAGTCTAGTAAAAATGCTTGGTATTGTTTTGGTTTCATTAGGTCACATCACATGGAAGCTACTTGCTATAATTTTCAATTTAAATATTAATGTAAAATAAATCAATTACACATTAGCAATAAAAGAGGTGTACTACATGAGACCAATTAAGTATATATATTTTTATCATAATTTTCACAAATATGGGAGAGGCAGCATGAAAGTGTCGAAAATAAACACTGGTTTCATGTCATTCAAACAGTAATTTATTGACAGTCCCTTAGTGAAACCCTGTGGCTCAGAACGACAGCTTGGAGGTGAATTAACCGTCCTCTGACTGCAAACACTGGCTGAAACTGAGTAAGAAGATGCAGCTGGATGCAGATTGAATTCTGTGTGAATCCAGCCCTTCTGACTTGTGTAACTTAAGATAAGCCAGCTTTCATTACAAACACACAGTCATTTGCCTCACGAATAACGGCTCTTGCTGTAAGCACATCAGAGCAGCTGCTAATAAAAGGTTCAATAGTTTTGGTGTAAAAGGAAAATCTTTGCATTTTTGTCAGAATTTGTAACAAATGCGATAGTCAACAATACAAAGGCCAAAACCCAGCGAAAACCCTGGTACACAATCAGTACCACAGTACCATATGGTTTGATTAATTAAGATTCCTATTGAAAATCAAGTTTGTTAGGTGTCGTCTGGTGGTGGAAGGAGAACCTTTACTGTTTCTCAGTTGTTGTTCTGGGGGTGTTTGTACCTGCTGGGGGCGTAGTGACGTTCAGGGGCAGGCTTCCAACACAACCCTGGCTGTTACAACCTCTGATCCAGAAGCTGTAGTTGGTGTACGGCTGTAGGTCAGTCACAGACAACCAGCTGCCTGCTGCTGTACTTCCATCCAGCACAGCTTCTCCATCTGAAAGACAGAGAGTCACACAAAGAGAGACATGTAAGGTCTCAGGCCAACCATGGTGTATGTATCTAGTGAGGAGGAAGACAGTAATGTAGCACAGACAGTTTTCATGGCATGTTTATTTATTAGAGTCATCAGTGTGATGGTAGAAAAGCGATTCATAAAAGACACACAGAGCAACAGAAGAAGAACAGAGAAGACTGAGTGAGAGTTCAAGAGAGACGAATACTGACTGGGACTCACTGAGAGTGATCAAAAAAGAGAGGTCTCCATATCGAGGTTATGCAAGGATAGTCAAAGAAAAAGGATCAGAAAATTACACCATGTAAGCCTATCCAATATATTTAGATGGACACACACACACACAAACACACACACACACACACACACACACGCCATCTCTGTGTGAACTGATGAAGGCAGTGTGTATCAAAGAAACAAGGGGGTTGTGGGTAACTAGAGCGAAACACCGTCTCTCTCTTTCTTCCACACCTCTTCTATCCTTCTCTCCACTCATTTTAATCTGTCTGTTCCTCTGTGAGGCGCAGATCAAAGTCCCTGACTCTGTGTGTGTGTGTGTGTGTGTGTGTGACAGAGAGAGAGAGAGAGAGAGAGCACCTGGTGAATATGTGTTAGTTAAAGTATGAGTGTGTGTGTGTGTGTGTTCTGCTGTTTCCCCATGCTCCTGTTCTCATCTAGTTCAATTTTCTTCTTCACCCTTTCCCTCCCATGTCCAGTTCTCCTCTTCTTTTGTCAGGCTCATCCATTGTTTTGTTCTTCAAATCTCATGTTTTTCTACCTGCAATCTTTTCTAACACATCTGTGGAAATATGAGCTTCTCATCTCCTGCTCCTTCTCATCCTCTCTCTGTATACTTTTGTTTACTGCTACTTGTCTTTGTTCTTCCTTCTATCTTCTGCTGTTTTGCTCTGGACTGCTATCCACTCTCTCAAGTCACTGGCAATATATAAAAAAACTTGCCTTTTCGACACCACTCTGGTTTGATTACTCCTTCTTTCACTTTCCCAGTCCATGCCTGACTTTCAGTCCAAGTTGTTGGTGAGGAGTGTGTGTGTGTGTGTGTGTGTGTGTGTGTGTGTGTGTGTCTGTGTGTGCATGTGTGTGTGTGTGTGTCGTAGTCCTGTCCTACTCATCTTTTAAAAAAATATGGTGTTTATATTATTTTATTTTATATCATTTATTATTTCCAATCCCACTAAGAAAACAAGCATGGATGTATTTTACCAACACCAATGACAAGTAACGTTTGTAATTCGCCTGCTCTGAGACTTCAGCATTGCTCCTGATGATCACAGCACACTTTTCTCTGTCAAAGGCCTTTTTCACAGCACACATTTTGACTTGTCAGAGGACGATGAGCACAGGTGAAACACGTTTCATTGACGACGGCTCAATTCCATTAAGTGTCCCAGCAAGCCAATACAGTGAGGCAGCGTGATACACACGGGGGCCCTGGAAACAGCTCATCTAAATGAAATGCAGTCGTTATTAACGGTATTAATTAGAGCTGTGCTTTTCATGTTAGAACACGTCAAAATATCTGCTGTGAAAAAGTTATGTTGTCTCCATCACTGACCACTTAAACCAGATAATAACTCTTCTGCATTGAGCCCTTTCATGATACCCTTTATTGATTTGTATCTCTATATAGCTGTACACCTTCACTGTCCTTATGGAAAAACTGTTTCAGCGTATTGATCACAGTGAGTAGTGAATGAAACAATTTCTTGCAAATGATAAGACTGAAGTTGTAATTACTGGAGCAAAGATGAGAAGCTCTGCAATGGAAAATAATCCCTGGGCACTAAATGTCATGGCCCAGGCTAGTAATGTTTGTGTGTCTTTTGACTGTTATCTGAATTGTGATCGTTAAACAAGTCCCCTCATTTGCTGCCTGTTAAGTTTACAACAAACTTTACAGATTCTGCTCGTGGTTTTGGATGGACTAGTGTCTGAAAGCATCTCTGACATGCTTTAATGATAACAACCTTTCTTAATGCTTTTACGGCACTGATCTGGCAGGAACGAGACCTGCGGAGAAGCAGCTTTAACTGTCCTCCTCAAGTTTTTATGCCAACTTCACCTCGAGGATGGCCTGAGCTGAGAGCATTAGATAGCTGATTAGATAACTGATTGAGAGCATTATAGCTTAGTTTTTATGGTTTGAGTAATGATATGGTCAACAGCCATGTGTTTAATGTTAAGATGGATTTGTAGTGAAGCCACACAGAAATTGCAAAGAACGCTTTGGTCTTCCTATGAGTCAATGTGTGATGAATGCAGTTAAATTAAGGCAGGATATGATACTCTCAATATCTGTTGTCTGGTAAATATGTGAAACTGTGCATCACCATGTGTAAAGGGATATGAAGCTTGTGTTTTTATGTATGGGGGCGGTCACGTTTGCATGTTCAGGTTGAATGCTTAAGTGGTGTCTGTGTTGGTGTGTGTGTGAGAGAGAGAGCATGTGTTACCTTTGCTTTTGTAGTGCAGTGTGTAGTTGAGGTTCCCGTTCGGTCTCGGTGGGGCTGACCAGCGAGCTTGGAGTGATCGAGAGCTCTGACTGGTCAGTTCCAGCAGTATGGGGCCTTCCGGGGCCATCTCTAATGTACGCATCTCCACCTGATTTAAAAAAAAAGAAAAAGAAAAAGACACAAGCATACTCATTTTTAAATGCGGGGAAAAGACATGTTGTGTTTGCGCAAACAACATACACACTCTATTTTACTGTTATTCTACTCACACTCATCCATCCATCTGCTATAGATGTAATTTTGAAATACAAAAAACATCGTGTTTTTTAAGATTACTTCTTTGGCATTTCTACTTCATTTGATAGTGATGGTGGAGAGAGGCAGGAAAGGCAGGGGGAGAGAGAGGGGAGGGCAAGCAGCAAAGGGCCCAGGCCGGATCAGAAGCCAGGCTGCTACGGTAAGGACTCAGCCTTGATAAGTGGTGTGCACTCTAACAGGTGAGCTATGGGGGTGCCCCTGCCTCCACCTGATGAGGGTCATAGTCCTAATGATATATTTCAATAAGTGGATTAAAGGTCCAGCGTGTAATAATATTCAGAACTGCGTTTTCATGTTTTTAGTGTATATACACCTGAAAATAAGAACTGTTGTGTTCTGGTCACCTTAGAATGAGGGAGCGGGTCCTCCACTGAGTCCGCCATGTTTCTACAGTGGCCCAGAATGGACCAATCAAACGCTGGCTCTAGAGAGGGACTTCTGTGCATTTTTTGCAGCCACCGTAGGAGTGGGGAGGTAAGGGGTGTTCAGCTGGTTGCAATCTGCAACCTCACTGCTCAGTGGCACTAAATGCTACGCACTGGACCTTGCCTTTTAAGACCAGTTTTAGTTTAAATGAAAGCATTCTACGAATCTGACTTGCATTACTTCTGCCTCTAGTTTTCTTTCATCCCTCCTCTCTCTCTCCTGATACATTCCTCTTGTTTCCCTCAGTCCACTCACTTCTCTGCTCCTCTCTTTCCACCATCACCCTGCTCTATTCTTCTGTCTCATTTCCTCCTGTCTCACTCTCCTGTTACCTTCTCCTCTGCTGCCCTTCGCATCTTCACTTTCCACCTCATCTCTCACTTTGCTCTGACCATTTACTCTATCCTCATCATTCCACTCTTTTATCCCGAAACTCCCTCCTTCCCTGACTCCTTTCTTCTCCTTTTCCCGTTCATCCTGTTCTTACCCCTCCCCTTCCCACGTTCCTCTCCTCCTGTTCTGCTGCGTCAGCTGTTCTCCTGGTGTTTGACTAAACATGGTGTCCGTATTGGAAAAATGCCCCAAAATATGGCCTGTCGTCAGAGACATCATTGAGTGTGGAGTGGCATTTCCTACCAAATGTCACTGTCGCCACGCCAACCCTCGTTATTGAGCTGAGAGAATCGATCACCTTTATGACGCCCAGTGACACTTACGCACTCGCATTCACACTCACACACACACGCGCACACACACACATGCAACCACTTTGTAAATGTGGGTTTAAATCAGGTTTGCTGTTTTGTTTCACCAGCTGAGTTAAATGTGTGTTTCAGTAACAACAACGACAGTTCATGTGAAAAAAACTGGTGCAGTCAGAGCCTGAGAGGAAAGCTCAGAAGTAAACAAAAAAGTTTCTCCAGAAATTTCAAGGACAAAGAAATTTTAGTATTACCAACACTACAACACCAAAGCAATGTCTTTCATGCCCGTCTTCAAAGATCTCACAAAGGATCTTGCAGTTTATCGCATATATTCACAAATGAATTCGTTTACTAGTAAGAACTTCACTGACCATGGGTCCTTTGCCACAGCCCTGTGCGGTACACGCTTGCAGCCTGAGTATGTGTCGGCTCCATGGAGAGAGTCCCTCCACCACAAAGAACCTCTGTGAGGAACTGGAGTTTAAAATGAGAGCTCCATCCAGCCAGAGGCCATAGCTGGTGATAATACCTGTGAAAAGAACACATCTAGTTATGACGTGTATGACACACAGAAGAAAAATAAAAACGACATGAGCAAACGTCTCAAAGCAGGCCTAATGTGCAAAGACACAACTTTCAGTTTTAGATGTCCACATATTCTTTTTTTTTCTGATGCTATTCACACACTGTTGGCATTGGTCACTCAAACATTGTGGGACTCTGTCCAGATGATGAGGAATTCCAATCACAAAGTGAGCTCTGCTATGCTGGGATGCAGTCTGGGTCATTGGATTACAATGCAAATGAAAACTGACTTATGGGCTCCAGACCTGCCAGTCAATGTGTCCTAGTGTGATCCAATGATGAAAACAGCACTGAAACGACAAATGTAACCATAGGCATTACAAGGATAAAGGCCCTCAGAAGGACAGTAGTACTACACACGCACGCACACACACAAACAAGGTGGAAATAGGTGTGCGCACACAAACTCCTCCACATGGATATGCACACAAAGACACACACACACTAAAATGGGAACTCACACGTGTCCATACACATGCACATACACAGGCACAATAATTACATTACATCCACCTAATAAAAAAATGAAACAGTACGGCGCCAAATGTGCTTTGCCTTAATAAAAATGCATACAGGGGGCTCAAAAGATCAGTGCTAAGAAGTAAGAGTCTATTCTGCTTTAATCATGTGTGGGTTTTATTATTGCTCAATACAGATATACACACCTATCAGGAAAATGAAGACACAAAAACCCCATGCACGCCAACTACATCTGGGAAGCTCTTAATGTGGCCAATCACATGCGTGTGAGAGTGTGAGAGTGTGTGTGTGTGTGTGTGTATGAGTGCGGACGTCTCTGTGCTTGTGTGTGTGAATAAGCCCATATCAGTATAGGTTGTAATAAAGACAGGTTGGGAAATGAAGCAGCGAATGCATAACAGGCTTATTTCCCCTCTTTGTCTGCGTGTTGCCCCGACCTAATCCCCGAGAGGATTATCCCCCACAAATCCCTGTGGAATTGGGGAGAAGGGGAGGAGAGAGAGACACAGAATCTCACTCCTCTGGAACCCATCACCATCATCATCGTCATTGTTGCTGTCCATTTATGAAAAAAAGAATAAATGGAAAAAAAGCTGTGAGCTCTTCTCCCCTTTTAAGCAAAAATTAAAGCTTTTTAAGCATGAGATAATCGGGTAATCATGATTAAGTGTCTCCTTGTTATAAATTTCTGTCATCAGATGAGAAAAGCTTTAAGTAATTTATCCAGGCTAATATGCACACACATCACAGGGTTTATGGTGCGAAATGCACTCATGTGGCATTAAGCGTAAAACACACACGATTCACATTACACACACACACGCATTATGGAATTACACATACTTTAACGAGCATGGCAGTAACATTTGATAATATGTGGCGGTGCGTTGTATGTAAAAGACTGTGAAATGGGGTGGGAAATCCTCAGATGGTTTTCATCACTCAATTCATTTGGTTTCATAAGAAGTGCATTTGTTCATAAAGTCCTTGACAATTCATGTTGGTTTAGTACT